>NC_139697.1:5410899-5716039 GCF_964188405.1 Protomyctophum parallelum
TGTGAGCTTGTACGTTGACTATTTATTTTTTTTGGGGGGGGGGGGGGTGTTAGGGGCGGGGGGCGGGGGTGGGTGCGCAGCACCGTCGCATGGCGGTCCACAAATTAGGCATCTGCCTCTGCAGTGCTGCATCACAAATGAATCTCAGACGTACACTCTGTGTGTGTGTGTGTGTGTGTGTGTGTGTGTGTGTGTGTGTGTGTGTGTGTGTGTGTGTGTGTGTGTGTGTGTGTGTGTGTGCACCATCAATCTCCATGATTCAGAGAAAAGGGGGGGGGGGGCAACAGTCTCGCCATCATTAAGATATCTGTCCTACGTTTCTTTTCTGTCTTCTTCTCATAAGAAAAAAAATATATAATCAGGTAAATGTCTGCTGGAGATGTTGATTGTTAATAGAGACGTTTTTTATTTATTTATTTTTGTTGCAGAACGACAGTGTGGAACAGATTAGGACGTACGGTGCCAGCCAGCCAGCCAGCGCACAGATAATACCCAGAGATGAGGAGAGGCGATACAAGCGGCACCACGAGGAATAATACGCTAATAGGGAAGTGATTAAGCGATAAAAGGAGGCCAATTAAATCTCTACTTGAAAATTCCAATTGAGGGAAATAACCTCAGTCGGCAACAAAAGACGGGAAGAGAAATCAATGCACATTCTGATGTAGGTCCTATTGGCTGGCTGGATGGATGGATGGATGGATGGATGGATGGTTTGTTCTAGCTTTTTTCCCAAAGCACTACAATGCACGTTACATTGTACACACACACACACACACACACACACACACACACACACACACACACACACAGAAGTCAAAAGCTTCATTAGAACAACATATGTTTAAGCCTCCCTCAATTATCACGTATTCACCTAATCGCATTTATTTTCTTTTTTTACATAATCATCATAATAATCGTTTCAATGTTGAAAAAAAATGTTCATACTTTTTCAAACATTTCCCAAAAAGATGTCTATGTCTGCTATTTATTGCTGCTTTTTACTCATTTATCAGTATTCCTTATCAGCCTTATCAGACAACGTCACACTGATAAGCACCAGCATGCGCGCGCAGGCCGGCAGCACGAGAACACCACCTCTCATAAAAAGTGTAAAAAAATGCCCCATCAAACTTTCAGATGCTGTTTTTCTCCCAGTGTGGAGGAAGAATGATTAGGATTTTTATTGTATTCTCTCACTCTCTCTATACCAATTGTCTGGCTATACGAGAGACTATATGTCCTACTAGAATCGATAAGAGAATTGATGAGCCAAAACCCGATGTTTTCCAATTCAGTCACTCAGGAATCGAATCCCTGATATGATTCCCTGAATGGATTCTCGATCCCCATCTGTTATTCATGAGTGGAGCTGGAGGTTCCGTTTTGAAGCACCACTTTCATCTCATGTGTGGTATTGTGTGCAGACAGTACTGTGTCCATTGTGTTTTCCCCCTCACTAATTAGTCAGTGTTTCCTGCCATGGAATTTCATATTGTTAAAACGTGTGTGATTGATCATGTTGTGTGAATGTGGATTTAGGCTTTGCTAAACTTGAACACATTTCAACATGTGCAGTCCCGCCATAGCATCCTGGCAAATGACACATTTGCATACAGGATAGTGAGAATAGACTTCTTCAAAGATGTGTGAATCAGTGAGTTAACCCAAAATGATTGTTCCATTTCACTTTATTTGCATACAGACTATGTCAATTAAATCGAGCTGTAGTATCTTATTGGTGTAGAGAATATTGCAAACCAGGCCCATTGCAAGATGCTGTACTTGTCAACCCTAAGCCATTCCAACCTATCAAAATGAGACAGAGTTTGGTGGGTTCTGGGAGTATATTAAGGCCAAGTAGTAGCTGACCAGTTTGTTTTGGCATGTCTGGAGGCATTTACTAACCGTTTACAATGTTTAGGATATTTTTAGGATACCAATCACACTGTCTAAAACCTCTTTGAGAAAGGGGATGGGAATTGTAATGTAATGAACAGGAGGATGATGTCATCTGTGACATTAGGCTCCCCCTTTGACTTTTACACATGGCACCATTATAGCTACAGTTTGAGAGTTTGTGCTAGCAGCACCATTCATAATACCTGCTTGAATGTTTATAAGTGTTATAAAAAATGATGCAGACGCTTTGCACTTATAGTTTTAGAAGTGGGGAACGTCTGCTTGTAGGATGGGGACGGCGGGTTAAAAGATGTCCAATGGTAGAGAATGGGACTCATTGGTCTTGTTTTCCCTCACTGGTAGTGGGCGTGTCTATTACCTCAGTGGTTTTGAACTTTTCAACACTTCATGTCGAGGTCCATTATTTATTTCCGCATTTGAGTCCCGGACCACCATTTGATGAGATTGAGCCAAATCGCAGAATATTTTGTTGAATAAGATTTTGTCCACATATAGGGGAGATAACAGGCAAACGTTGATCAAAATAACAATTCCTCTTCATTCTCTAATTGTGTAATATTTAATATCATATTGTCTATGTCCCTCAAACTTATTTCTAATGGTTTGAGCCTCAATCACCACTCTGATATAACCAGTCCATGGCATTTCTTTTTTTTTGCTTCTGAAGCTATTTTAGCTGCAGTTACCACAATGTCCTGAGGTGGTGAGGGTGCTGATATGCAACTTATTTATAACATAAAATTAAAAATTAATTAAATTAAATTAAATTAAATTAAATTAAATTAAATTAAATTAAATTAAATTAAATTAAATTAAATTAAATAATTAATTAAAATTCAACTTGTTCTATTCTTTTGTGTTTTTTGGGTCTCCCATATGTGTTTTCTACTCCCACAAATAACCAATTTTGAACAATCAGGCCTTCATGTCATATGGGTGTTTTAAGGGAAATTGCTCTCAGGAACAGCTCAACTGATTTTGGCCTCATCGTGATGTCATCAATGTCACCCTACTTTGTATAATTCCTCCTCTTCTTCAGTCTTCAGTTCTAAATTTGCATTTCCACTTTGTTTACAATGTCCGCCATTGTTGATTTTCCAAGCTGGCATGGAATGGAAACAAGCCTGGTTTTATCTAGCATCAGTATTATAATGACTAAAATATTAAATAATTTGCATATCAGCACCCCCACCACCTTAGGACATTGTGGTACTGCAGCTAAAACTGCTTTCAAAGTCCAGAAAGAAATGACAAGGCCTGGTTATATCAGATGATTGAGGCTCAAACCATTAGAAATAACTTTGAGGGACATAGACAATATGATATTAAATATTAAAAGCAGTTTTAAAATGCATGTTATTTGCGCTTTGATATTTGAATTATTATTTAATACTGACGCTATAAACACAATTGTTTCCATTCCATGCCAGCTTGGAAAATCAACAATGGCAGACATTGTAAACAAAGTGGAAATCCAAATGTGGAACTGTAGACTGAAGAGAGGGAGGAATTATACAAAGTAGGGTGACATTGATGACATCACAAATACGACCAAATCAGCTGTTCCTGAGAGCAATTTCCATAAAAGCCCCTCTATGACGAGAAATCCTGATTGTTCAAAATTGCATATGTGTGGGGATAGAAAATACACAGGGGAGCTAAAAAAACACAAACAAATTGATAAAAGTTGAATTTTATGTTATACATAGGTCCTTTAAAGGACCACTTCATCACTTTTCAACCTATCCTCATATAATAGGTCCTCACTAATAATCATGATAAAATGGCAAAAAGAAATTCAACTCAGTCTGCGTCTCATAGGAGGGCTGTGGGCAGTTCAGAAACACATCCACCAGTGACATCATCGATGGGTAATCCAAGCTAATAGAAACTGCAGGCTTTCTAGTTCTTTCTAGTTCGCACGCGCGTTCATTCACTGGGAACGCGAAGTGTCGTTCTTGGTTGTGTTAGGCGCGTACGAGTCACATGCACACTCGCGTGATTTGTGCCTTCTGAGTTGGTGTAGCGCCAGGGCCCTGGGAGCCAGGGTCACTGATGGTGTGTACTACATCCATCCTGCCCGGTGCTGAGCCTGTTGGTGCACTGCGCTCACACATATGCACCCCCACCAACCCACCCCCCCCCCCCCCCCCCCTTCTGCCCCACCTCCCCTCACCCCCCACCCTGGCTTAAGCTGAAAAGACTATCAGCGGAAGTTGCGGATTTTAGCGGAAGTGAAATCGTTGATGCTTTACAAATCAGTTTACATTCTCTGCGAATGAAACAAGTGTTGTGATTGGTCTGGAAAATATCGTATCCGGGGGAAATACATTTGACGGCTGTTCCGGAGGATACAACCGCCGATAGCTTCTCTGCCTTAGGTTGTGACCAGGCTTTTCTTTTCGCAGATAAGTAAGCCTGGGACCGAGGCTACTCACCCCCCACCTCCCAGCCAGAATATTGGACGGACATGCTTCCGTCTGTAATTGGGAACATTTCCTCACAAAGCGCTGCCTTTAGCTAGGACACTGGGAGACGGGGGTGGTGGTGGTGGTGAGGGATGGAAGCTGTAATGTCTGTCTTGTCTGACAAACATTTTGACATCTTGTTCTGTGGAGCGCTATGTTGGTAACTGACAGCTTGTGGAGTAGTAGTAGGGGACAGGGTTACGGTGACCAGGTGACCTCAATTGCACTCAAAATACCTGAACTTTTTAAAATTCAGTGGCTTTTCTGTGGTCTGGGGTTTTCTGAATGATTTGCCTGGTTAGCGGGTAACGGTCCACAAATACCTTTTTGATTGATTGATTGAAATATTTATTAACAGTTTGTAGAATTTACAGTACATTTTAAGCACAAACTCAATACAAAGAGTGGACGACCCATTACACTTGTTTACAACAGGGTCCACATTGTTCAATTCATCAAAACATTTAGAGACATACAAATAGACACTTCTATGTAGCTAAAGAGCAGAACAGGAATTCATCATATAGGAAGCAAAAGGGAAAGGATACATATACAGTGAGGGGAAATGGGGCGGGGGGGGGGATTCAGATTTTACAGAGGCCAGTTTCGAATTGCAGCCATCCGTAGGTGCCCTTTGAGAGCGGTTTTGAAGGAGTCAAGGATTCACATGTCTTAATGACTGTTGGTAGGGCGTTCCACATTTTGGTGGCATAGGAGCGAAAATAATTTAGTCCCTTGTTTGTGCCGAATCTGGGTTGTACATGGTTTGTTGTACTCCCTCTGGTGTTGTGGGTGTGGACTTCACCTCCACATCTCCTCCATGCCCCTCCTCTCCTCCATGCCCCTCCTCTCCCCTATGCTTTTTTCCACTATTCACACATTTTATTTTAAGTAGCCTACAAATGCATTACATTATGTAAATTATTTGTCATATCTGCCCTGTGAACCTTTTTTGTTTACGAATCTTATAAAAGCCAAACAGAAATGTCATTCACTAGAATTTCGCGGCCGCTTCGCGGCCGCTCATCCCAGAGTTACTTTGCCGCGCACTATGGGAAGAAGGAAATTGCGGAAGTTGACTCCACATGTAGTAACGGATGGGTTATTAGTTATTATTATGTGTCCTTATTGTCTCCACCAGCCGAAGGCATGGGGAGAGTATGTTTTGCACTCCGTCCGTCCGTCCGTGTGTCCGTGAACAGCTAATCTCAGCCACCGTTAACCCGGTCGATGCCAAATTTTGCACACACACTCCCTGGATGCCAACCATGAACCTCTGCCCCAAACTTTCCAGAACGGCCTGTTATAGCGCCACCAGGAGGCCGCTTTGTGCAAAACAAGTTTTTCGATGCCATATTTTGCACACACACTCCCTGGATGCCAACCATGAACCTCTGCCCCAAACTTTCCAGAACGGCCTGTTATAGCGCCACCAGGAGGCCGCTTTGTGCAAAACAAGTTTTTGCACAGTACACCTACAGATTTTGTCCAAACATCACGCAAATTGGTACACAGTCTCTCTAGAGCCATACAACGAAACGGGTCTTTCAGATTTATCAGACTCCATCCTGATTGGTTAAGATTGGCTTCCAAAGTTCACAGGAGTGCTCAGTTTCAAACAAAATGCTGCAAATCATGAACACATCGCGTGATTTCCGTGAAATTGTGCACCCACATTCCCACTAGGCCGAGGACGAAATGCCACATGAACAATTTCAACTCAGCCTCAAGGTGGCGCTATAACTGGCCGAAAAGTGTTTTTACCTCTAACTGCACGGATCTGTGGATAACCTGGTGGAGACCTGTGCCCGGAAGGGCACTTTTTCTAGTTAGTGTAGTGTAGTGTAGTCAACACGTTATGGCTCATATACACACTGCCCGGTATTTGCTCCGATTATGCTGTCGGGGAGCATTTTTGGCGCTGGCCGACAAAACCCCTGATCTGACGTTACTGGTAGATCGTGATCTACCTTTTGGGCACCGCTTAACTCAACCTTTTTTGTCCCAGGGCACACTTTTCATAGCCTAAAAATCTCGGGGCACACGGTTTGTCTACACTGTATATATACCGGTGTGTATATATAGTAAACATATATAGTAAATATATATATTATATATATATAATATATATATATATATATATATATATATATATATATATATATATAAAAATATATATAAATATATATAAATATATATACATATAGAATATTAGTGGTCCATGACATGAAAATGTTTGAGAACCACTGCTGTAAAACAACATTGGACAATGATGTTTGACAGTCAGCAATATTGTTGCTTATTCTAGATTTATTTTCTGACTTGATCTGGCCTGTTAACATTTTCATAGACCTGCTTGTTTCCCTCTCAGTCAATGTGGCAACCCTGGTCAATGCCGTGTTGACTGTTCTGTATGATGATTTAGCTTAGCACACAACAGCTAGGAGGATGCAGCAGGCTGATGCCGTCATGTTTAACAGTATTTTGCGCAATATATGTCCCCGAATTTATGGATATGGACTTATGGCTCCATCGCTGCCTCTTTCTTTAGTAGAAGTAGAAATTTAACGTGTTGCTGTCTGCTGACTGTTTACCTCCCTCTCACATGCGCACGCACACACACACACACACACACACACACACACACACACACACAGCTGACGTCCTCTCCCACCGACGTCAGCTGTTCATTTATCTCCTTATTCATACACGCTTTGAGCTGAGAGAAGCTATAAAGCGCCTTTTAAATATGACAATGCTGTATATATATCAGCTGCACAGTTCAGGCAAGTGTCTGTGGCATATTTAACTTTAACAAAATAGTTTTGACAGCTTAAATCCGCGCGGCAGTGTTGTGTGTGTGTGTGTGTGTGTGTGTGTGTGTGTGTGTGTGTGTGTGTGCGTGTGTGTGTGCGTGCAATCAGAAGTACTGGCAGTAGCGAAATAACAAACGCGATCTGTCTAATCGTAGTAGTTAGGCACAAAACAAAGAACTTTCTAAGAACAATGTTAATGTAACTAAGACATTACATTCGCTGAGCGAGCTATATTTTAAATTCAGAGATTTAGAAGGAATAAGCGACTTTCTCTGCGGAGTGAGGAGTGGAGATCCATAGGGGAGATCACATTACAGCAGCCAAAGAGGGTGGGGGGGGGGGGGGGGTTGCGAACTGTTTTTCATGCGCACATCTTTTCATTGGCTAGTTCGCTCATGCGCACATCTTTTCATTGGCTAGTTCGCTTGCGCCACGTGACAACTTCTCACTTGTTAATATAGATAACGTTCCAATGTTCAACGCAATTGAATCGTTAATCACAATCACTTAACCCATTCTGAACGGGCACCCATTTTGGTGTTGGCATCATGTTATGCTTTAGCTATTGAAAAATAGCAGATCTACAAGCTCATATCGCGCCACCGAGTGGCGCGATATGAGCTTGTAGGTCTGCTATTTTTGAAAAATCGAAGAACGACTGACATTTTTTAGAATCTGATCTCAGGTCAGAATGGGTTCATCAGACCAGTGTGTGTCCAGTCGGAAACCTCGTATGAATCTGATCTCAGGTCAGAATGGGTTCATCAGACCAGTGTGTGTCCGGCGGAAACCTCGTATGAATCTGATCTCAGGTCAGAATGGGTTAAGCGACAATGAAATCGTCAGGAGAACATTGTGGTGGTGGCGACGCCTCCCTGTGTGTGCTGCAGCTGAAGCAGAGGTGTAGTTCTCCGCCTGCCATGCTAAGCAGCAGACCGCAGCGCACTGACACACCTTGATAGTAATGCACTTAATCTGAAGAGCGCCATCTCAGCTGACTGGAATACAAATGTAGCACGCTCCAGGGGGAATGCGCACACACGCACACAGACACACAGACGTGCATGCACACACAGCCGCCAACAAAAGACAGTTCTCTTCCCATTGTGTGTGTGTGTGTGTGTGTGTGTGTGTGTGTGTGTGTGTGTGTGTGTGTGTGTGTGTGTGTGTGTGTGTGTGTGTGCTTGCGTGCGTGCGCCTCGGGCCATGCGAGGACGCGGCGAAGCATGCATAACCCGAAGCAACCAGCTACACACACACACACACACACACACACACACACTCGTATGGGAGATGCTCAAACCGGAGCCAACTTCCATGCATTCCATCCACAAAATGTAACTCGGGGGGGGGGGGGGGACATAGAACCCACCTGAAAATAGCCGATCTACAAGCTCGCAACATGTTCCTTTGCGACACGTTGTGAGTTTGCAGATCTGCTATTTTCGGCACGCAATACCATTACATGATGAAGTATAGGAATCAGGCTTGTAGACTACATGACATGCATGTGTACACAAAGGAAGTTCATTCATATTGCATGACATATTCATATTACGTATGAGGAATCGGTGTATCCTTAACCCATTCTGACCTGAGATCAGATTCATACGAGGTTTCTGCCGGACACACACTGGTCTGATTAACCCATTCTGACCTGAGATCAGATTCTAGAAATGTCAGTCGCTCTTCGAATTTTCAAAAATAGCAGACCTACAAGCTCGTATCGCGCCACCGAGTGGCGCGATACGAGCTTTGTAGGTCTGCTATTTTTCAATAGCTAAAGCATGACATATTCATATTACGTATGAGGAATCAGTGTATCCTTTAATGGCTTATTTTCTGCCTTGTCATTCGCAGCGTTTAGCGTTTAGCATCCCCCCCCCTGTGCCAGAAGGGAGTTTTGATTGGTTCAGTGCACAGTCGGCCTACTTGACTCGCGACCAGTCATATGACTCAGCTAACGGCTTTACTGAAGACATCATTGGTTGCCATCCGCAGCTCAAAGTCTTCCTGCTAATAGCGTGGGGGGGGGGGGGGGGGAATGCTCAGGACATCTACATGTTGTCCCTAATGGGACGACAGTGTGGGGAATGCTCGGGACATCTACTGCACGTGTTCCCTCCACCCCCTGCATCTACATGAGGAGACAACAGTGTGGGAAAACATGTTGTCCCATTTGGGAAAGCCCATATGTTTTCTCTAATGCCACTTTTACAACGGTCTACAGAAAACGAAAAAGTCTGTTGCATTCTCCCTTTTTTATTCAGCATTTACACAGGGAGACGCAACAATGATTGAACACGCTGTGATGTGCATGCCAGGTAGCTAGGTGGCGGTAATGACGCACTGCCGGACAGACCAGGCCACGCATACGTACGTAGTAGAACCACTTACGCAACATTTTAAAGATTATCCACTGGGTCAACCCAGATAACACTTCTCTGTGGACCCAAATGGAGGTATCTTCCAGTCAACACTCTCTTTCTTCACTAATATGCTCAGGCCTTCCACTTATCCCTGTAGTCAGCTCCATGCCTTCCGTCATACACACTATTAAAATTTGGACACAATTCAGGAGGCATTTCGGTCTTAAAAGCTTATCTTACCTAACTCCAATATACCGTAATCATTTGTTTGAGCCCTCATGTTCGGACCCTGTCTTCCGTAACTGGTTGGACAAGGGGATCAGAACTATTAAAGATCTGTACAGCAACGGGACTATGGCACCATTCTCATACTTAACAGAGCAATTCCATTTACCTGCCTCTCACCTATTTCGCTACTTTCAGATCAGACACTTTGCACAAAGACAATTCCCAAACTTTCCAAACCAACCCAACCATTCTGCAGTGGACTCTTTACTTTCTCTGAACCCCTATACAAAGGGCTTAATTTCAACAATATATAATGAACTCAACTCAATAAACCCAGAAACTCTCAACCATCTTAGGACGGCATGGGAGCAGGACCTGGGACTAGAACTGCCCGACCCGACATGGAAGATAGCTCTGAGACTGGTTCATAGTTCCTCAATCTGTGCCAGACATAATCTTATCCAATGTAAAATCATTCACCGGGTTCATTACACAAATGCAAGATTAGCACAGATATTTCCAGACATTAGTGATGCATGCAACCGGTGCAGACAACCCGCTGCTAGCCTATCACACATGTTTTGGTCATGCCCTAGACTGGTGGACTTTTGGACAGCCATATTCCAATCATATTCTGACATATTGGGTGTACCTATCCCACCCAACCCGTTAACGGCCTTGTTTGGTATTCCCCCAGGGACTAACACTCCCCCACACCTTAAAAGAATAATGTCCTTTACTTCTCTTTTAGCCAGACGTCTCATACTCCTGAAATGGAAACAAGTTTCCCCACCCACACATAACGGATGGATAAAGGACGTACTATTCTATCTTAAACTTGAAAAGATCAGATTCGCACTTAATGGCTCCATGACAACTTTCCAGCAAACATGGACGCCCTTTGTTGATCACGTAAGAACCCTGACAGTTGTCCCAGAGATGAGAGCGATATTTGAAATATTACTATACTATTACTATTACTATTACTATACTATTACTATAAATATTACTAATATTAACTATATAATGGTGAACGCATTATGCCTATGCATTGCATATGCTTCGTGCAAACCGGTGGCTGCGCGCACACACAGGTGGTCCCCCCCCCCCCCCCCCCCCCCCCCCTCTCCTCCTTTTTTTTTGTTTTTTTTTTGTTGTTGTAATTTTCTGTATTGTCTCTGCATTGGGGAAGAGTGGGTGGGCTCAGGGGGTGGACGGGAGGAAAATGAGGGGTGCCTTAAGATCTACGTACTGTATTAACAAATGTATCTGACAGTGACATGTATAAGGACTCCACATGGGAGGGGAAAAAAATGTAAAAAACCCAATAAAAAGATATTAAAAAAAAAAAGAACCACTTACGTTCTACTTCCTCACAAGGCTGTATTTGTTTACATTCACCAATGCAGTGTGGTTCGCGGCTCGCTACATTTGTATTCGTAGGATGAACAGGGTGAGGGAGCGCTTGCACACGCACTTTTATGACCTATCGCATAGCACTTTAAACGCCTGCACTTTAATGGTTGTGTGCACCTTTTACTCTGGTATCCGCTATGTGAACTGTTTGTTGTCTGTACTGTTTCATTCATTGTTTAATGTACTGTCTATATGCTGCAACCCAATTTGCCCTTCGGGGACACTAAATAAACTTGAACCTTGAACCTTGAACCTTGAACCTTGCTCATCGTAGGAACACCAAATATCGCCTACGGCTATGTACCAATGTAATAAACGGAAGCGACGTGAGCCGACGTGAGCTATGATGTCATACGTTTTGCAGATTCATCGTTTTTCCCGTTTATATGGAAATGGGGGGGGGGGGGGATTTCCACTCTGAAAGGATGTTTTTGCTTTGTTGCGTTTTCAACCCCCCGAAAACGGCCGTCTAAATGGACCCGTGCAAACGATACTTTATTTTGCCGTTTTCTATGGAAAGCGTTCTCGTGTAAAAAGGGGCCTAAATGTTTTTGGGGGGATGTCACGCATGCAAGGGGCCTGAGTGCTATTCTTAGCTGTGCATGCGTCTTTTTAACCCACTTCCTCATGCGTGTCTTTATCCTCGCTCAGGACATCATCATCACCATCGTCATGGGCTGCTAATTAATTCATGTGATGAATGTTGACTTAAGAATGGTTCATAAGGATGCTCCATTTAGGGGGGGAAGTGGGTACTAAGGAAGAGTGACACTGGCACACAACCTAAGTAGAAATCATGTTCAAACTAAACCCCAGCCCCTAAACCTAGCCCTCTAAATATCTAATCCTAACCCCAAGATGCGTATTTGTCTAATTGTAAACACACACACACACACACACACACACACACACACACACACACACATGTACACACACACGTGTACACACACACACACACACACACACAAACACACACAGCACGTGAATGTAATGCACAATCTATGTAAGGTACTTTGTATAAAAGCACCATTTACCTTTTTAGTTGACTAAACATCATAAGATTTTATTCAAGAGGAAGGACGGGTGGGGAAAGATAAACATAATTATGGAATGTCACAACTTAGCAGTTCCAAAATGAGGAGATCTAAGGTTTTGAGGTCAGATGTAGTGTTTTGCTGGCCGGCGGCTGGCTGGCAGGGACAACCCCCCCCCCCCTGGCCTCAAGACTTTAACCCTGCTCTTACCGTGCGCTTTGCCTTGGTGTACTCCCCAGGATGGAGCGCATGTCAGAGGAGACTTTAACCCTGCTCTTACCGTGCGCTTTGCTTTGGTGTTTCTTCCCAGGATGGAGCGCATGTCAGAGGAGGCGGCACTGCGCCTCAACCTCCTGAAGCGAGGCCTGCAGGAAGCAGCGTTGGATGAGCGGGAGGAGGCGGCGCTGGCCAAGCGCCTCAAGATGGAGGGCCACGAGGCCATGGAGCGCCTGAAGATGCTGGCGCTGCTCAAACGCAAAGACCTGGCGGACCTGGCGGCGCTGCAGGAGGGAGCCGCCACCGCCCTCTCCGGTGATGGCGGCGGGAAGGGACCCGGGGTGAGCGCCGGTCACCACCACCACCACCACCACCACCATCCGCAGGTTAGTAGAGCTTGGCCTTTTTTTCATGAGTTATTGTTTATTTAGAACATGCTAATATTAAGAGTTGTTGTTTCCACCGCATTGTGTCGTTATGTGGACTTTGGCGCGACCTACCTAGTCATGATTGGCTGCCCGAGTGTCTGACCCCATACTCTGAAACGTTCTGACCCCATACTCTGAAACATTCTGACCCCATACTCTGAAACCCTGCGCGGAAGTCTCTGTACCGCCGCAGCGTGAAGTGAGCCACTGACAACAGCGGCTAATGCTATGAGCTAACTGCCTGGAGCTACAAGAAAGGCATACAGTTGGTAGTGCTGTCGCCTCACAGCTAGAAGGTCCTGGGTTCGATTCCCGCTCGGGGCGCTGTGGGTGCTGGTGGCGTGTTTCCTCCTCCGCGTCATCAGTGCCCATACCCGAAGGCGGGGTTGGAGTTTGCATGTTCTCCCCGTGTCCCCTAGGGTAGGTACCCTCACAAAAACATGCAGTAATCCTGGTCTCTAAACAGCCTCCCCCTGGCCAGCCGGGACGCCTGATGGAGGGGAAAGGAACTGGTTGGAATAACGTGTTCCTTCCACGCGCTACGTCCAACCAGGGAAACTCCCCCCTGTCAGTTGTAAAGGAGCAACTTGGACACTCAAGCATGAAGGAAGCATGAGTTCAAGTCCGTTGCTCTCCCTAGGTTGGTGGAGGGTGTGTAGAGCCCAGGATCACATCACAAGATGATTGACACAGGGGTGAAAAATGGGTTACAAAATCGTGGGACAAAAAAAAAAAGAAAAGAAAGGCATACCAAAACACAGTGACTGATTGATTGGTTCAACACAGTATTGTTTTAAATGTGCTTTATAAATAAAGTGGATTGGATATATTTTAAATGGTGACAATGACTTTGGCCCTGTTGACACGACAACATCCATTACACGTCAAATACATGTAACTAGACCTGCACGTGCCCGTCGCAGTCGGCCACCGGCCTACTTGGGAACGATGCAACTTGGGAACCTAATGATATACTGTACGTTGTCACAGCACCCGTTTTAACTGTCAGCCGGTGTCCCACATGGAGATCTGTGTATGTGCCTGTGTGTGAAGACAAACTGCAAACAGAAAAGTGTACTTGGCAATCAATTCGGCCCACTGGCAGAGCCTCAATAGGGGCCTTTCTCGGCCCCACCTCTCTCCCTGTGTTTTAGGCTCCAAGATGGCCGCAGCACCGGGAGGGGGTGGGGCAGAGGTGAGCGGGCGGGGTCGACATATGCCCTTACTGGGCTGCATTCAAGACACTTGCCTTGTGTCTGACACCTGACTTGTGTCTGAACACAGCTTTGATGGATGTGTTCTGCCCCCCTCCCCACCATCAAACAAAATGTTTGGTCAAACCATATGGGCTTCCATTGGAAATGCATTGGAGTGGCCATTAAACACAGACACAAGACAAACGCAAGACAGGTGTCTTGAATTTGTGAACGCAACCCAGTAAGGACACCCCCTCCTGGTGCTGCGGCCATCTTGGATCCTAAAACACAGTGAGAGAGGTGGGGCCGAGAAAGGCCCTTATTGGCTGAGGCAGAGGCTGGAAATTGCACAGGTGAAAGGAGTTGGCCTCATTGGGCCCACTGGCAGAGCCTGGCCCAGGTGAAAGGAGTTGGCCTTATTAGGCCCACTGGCAGAGCCTGAGCAGAGCCTTTTGTGGTGGTTCGACTCGATACCTGGCACTGCACTCCCTGTGGGGGGGGTGTGGAACGCGTGTGTCGAATGTGAAGTCGGTGGGTCAAACGGTTCTCAAGTTATGTGCATTACAACCGTACACACATGTACACACATACATTTTAACACGTTCACTTTGACTTCTTTTGAAAACAAAATCTTTCTCCTAGTATAATCATAGTACCTGATGATCATGTATTATAGTGGGGTTCCGTCTCCATGTTAAATTTAGTTGTCATTTACAACTCATGTAAAAGTTTCACTTTCAGTACTAATTTGAAGGTGAGGGTCTATAGAACCATTTTGGTTCGAGTGGCAATCACCAAAATAAAATAATTGGCCTATAGGGGGCGTAGTCAGGTGCCAACCCCCATCAGCCCTACCAAAATATGTAAACTGTTGTAACTTTTGATTAAATTATCCAATCTGAACATATGATATATGTATGGATTCACAATCAGGAGTAGCAGTTGGTACTTAAACCTTATTAGACATATAATATTTGTTTACACCCAGTATTGGTGTAAATCCACAAAAATAGCAGGAAAAACTAGCTAAAAACTAGTAGTGGGGTCCCTAGACAGACCATCATTTACAACTCAACAAAAGTTTAACTTTCACTTCTAATTTGTAGATAATGACCTATAGAACAATTTTAGTTCGAGTGGCAAGTCTACAAATTAAAAAATATATTTCTTTTTGCCAAATTTACAAAATGGCCAAAATCGGAATTATGTTTATTTGAAAAATGTATTAATTTTCTTATATTGCTGTTTTTTCTTTGTTTTTCTTGCTATATCAAGTTAATCCTGTGTGAGGAATCAACTGGATTTCAAATATTAATGTTTTTAATAATATGATATAGAAACAAAATAAAGATGGCTGCCAATGTACATTGAATTACTACATTACGCCTAACTTCTATCCTGTTGAACCTAGAATGGTGATGTTGGTGCCTATACCTAGGCACCAACATCATGAATGACTAATTGTATAAAAACAAAATACATATAATAGGACAATATATAATACTTCACACAAATGAGACAATGCAGTACATATGTGGGGAACTAAAGTTAGATATTGGAATATAATACACCACTCCTGTGTTATATTTGTTTATTTTATTCTTTTAGTTATACTATGTACTGCCACTATAGGGGGCAGAGTAGCAGGTGTGTCTTAATTGTTCAGACTTGGTAGCTTGTTAGTTATAAGACTAAGCATACTGCAGAAGAGCATGAGCTGCACTGATTGCTCTCCTGTGGTATTGATATTTTGAAGGTAAGCAAAAAAGTTAAACATGTCATGAAGGATCCTAAAGTGTTTTTTATGAATATGGATAGTCATGGAGTGCCACGATACGGTCTTCTCCCAGCGCAACTGCCTTGTCGTTTATCTCTTGGGTGAGTTCTACCTTCTGGAACGAATGGTCTGCTGCATATGTTTCTTCACCACAAAAGAGACATTTATTACGATTAACAGGTGCACCAGTCCGGCATGATCTTCTTGCCAATGCCACAGCACCTTTTGCACTGTCAAGTGCTGTTGCCCTATACAGATGCGGACAAGTTGTATGCCAGAATGCACAATTTAGCTTCATGGATTCTGCATCTGGAAGTTCAACGTCTGGGTGGGCAGAAGCGTCAATTGCTCTGAACTGACTTGCAAGGCCTATGATGTGTAGGCTCCTTCTCTACGACTGGCAACTGGATTTGCAAGAGGGCAAACAAGACTTTCCTCAGTTTGCTTTTGGCACAAAATGCACAACTGCCATTCCGTTGTCCCAGCCATAACAGACAAATACTTTATCCAGGTTTAGTTTTCTGTTAGGGTCATATCATGAGAAAATATAGAAAATATTATATTACTATATTATTATATAACTTTTGTATTTAACAGTTTGCCTCAACATATTAATAGATACAAGAAAACTGTCAGCAGTGCATATAGCTACATTCACATTTACCATTGTAATAATAATGAAAATAATGAAAACACAATTTCTTCCTCAGCATAATTGCTATACTGTAGCTAGCCTTTAGTTTTAGCCTGTGCTATAGCTACAGACTACTTTGGTTAATGCCAGCTCATACTATTGGGAAGTAGTACTTTGGCCACTTAATTATCCCACATGACTATCCATATTCATAAAAAACACTTTAGGATCCTTCATGACATGTTTAACTTTTTTGCTTACCTTCAAAATATCAATACCACAAGAGAGCAATCAGTGCAGCTCATGCTCTTCTGCAGTATGCTTAGTCTTATAACTAACAAGCTACCAAGTCTGAACAATTAAGACACACCTGCTACTCTGCCCCCTATAGTGGCAGTACATAGTATAACTAAAAGAATAAAATAAACAAATATAACACAGGAGTGGTGTATTATATTCCAATATCTAACTTTAGTTCCCCACATATGTACTGCATTGTCTCATTTGTGTGAAATATTATATATTGTCCTATTATATGTATTTTGTTTTTATACAATTAGTCATTCATGATAACATAGGTATAGGCACCAACATCACCATTCTAGGTTCAACAGGATAGAAGTTAGGCGTAATGTAGTAATTCAATGTACATTGGCAGCCATCTTTATTTTGTTTCTATATCAGATTATTAAAAACATTAATATTTGAAATCCAGTTGATTCCTCACACAGGATTAACTTGATATAGCAAGAAAAACAAAGAAAAAACAGCAATATAAGAAAATTAAGACATTTTTCAAATAAACATAATTCCGATTTTGGCCATTTTGGTAATATGGCAAAAATATATATCTTTTTAAATTTGTAGACTTGCCACTCAAACTAAAATTGTTCTATAGGTCATTATCTACAAATTAGAAGTGAAAGTTAAACTTTTGTTGAGTTGTAAATGATGGTCTGTCTAGGGACCCCACTACTAGTTTTTAGCTCGTTTTTCCTGCTATTTTTGTGGATTTACACCAATACTGGGTGTAAACAAATATTATATGTCTAATAAGGTTTAAGTACCAAATGCTACTCCTGATTGTGAATCCATACATATATCATATGTTCAGATTGGATAATTTAATCAAAAGTTACAACAGTTTACATATTTTGGTAGGGCTGATGGGGGTTGGCACCTGACTACGCCCCCTATAGGCCAATTATTTTATTTTGGTGATTGCCACTCGAACCAAAATGGTTCTATAGACCCTCACCTTCAAATTAGTACTGAAAGTGAAACTTTTACATGAGTTGTAAATGACAACTAAATTTAACATGGAGACGGAACCCCACTATTAGGGGGACAGAGCCTGATGGGGGCGCTGTGGGGGCCTATGAGGAGAAGATGAACTCATGGAATAAAGTTCTCCGTCGCCATGACCGATTTCAGTCATTTGGATTCGACAGAAGCCAGTGTGTCTTCTGTGAAAGCACGCTGCGCACCGGAAAATTGCCGATCTTCAAGCTCACAACACGTCGCAGAGTGACGTGTTGTGAGTTGAAGATCGGTTATTTTCCGTCATTCATTATTTTAACCCATTCTGACCTGAGATCAGATTCATACGAGGTTTCCACATGGACACACACTGGTCTGATTAACCCATTCTGACCTGAGATCAGATTCTAGAAATGTCAGTCGTTCTTCGATTTTTTTCAAAAATAGCAGACCTACAAGCTCGTATCGCGCCACTCGGTGGCGCGATATGAGCTTGTAGATCTGCTATTTTTCAATAGCTAAAGCATAACGTGATGCTGACACCAAAATGGGTGCCCGTTCAGAATGGGTTAAGATGAAAGACTATTTGAAGTGAT
The DNA here is from genome assembly GCF_964188405.1 of Protomyctophum parallelum. Taxonomy (NCBI): domain Eukaryota; kingdom Metazoa; phylum Chordata; class Actinopteri; order Myctophiformes; family Myctophidae; genus Protomyctophum; species Protomyctophum parallelum. Next base: position 5,429,261 of record NC_139697.1, read on the forward strand.
CAAACTAGGATACAAGTTTTAGAAGCATCTTCCATGAACATGAATGGTTAATGCCTCAAATCTGTGATTTCTTCAGCTGGTTGGGCTGTTATGTAGAACAAATGACACCCCCATTATCCACAGAGTCTAATGGGGGCGCGGTGGGGGGGCCTACAAGGCGAGGTATAGTTCACAAGGTTTTGATTGATTGATTGAAATATTTATTAACAGTTTGCAGAATTTACAGTACATTTCAAGCACAAACTCAATACAAAGACTGTTAACTGTGAGTGGACGACCCAATTAAGCATTACACTTGTTTACAACAGGGTCCACATTGTTCAATTCATCAAAATAGTGAACTATAATGTATTAACTATAATGACCTTGCATCACCCACAGAGCCTGATGGGGGGCGCTGTGGGCGCCTACGAGGAGAAGATGAACGGCAGCCTGAGGCTGGGGGGCCACGGGGGCCACGGGGGACCCGGCAAGAACGGCAAAGAAAACATGGTGGACGAACCAGTGGACATGACTGCTAGGAGATGGTGAGAGCACCGATATCATCCCTAATAATGACTGCTAGGAGATGGTGAGAGCGCTGATATCATCCCTAATAATAATAATATGAACCAGTGGACATGACTGCTAGGAGATGGTGAGAGCGCTGATATCATCCCTAATAATAATAAAACATGGTGGATGAACCAGTGGACATGACTGCTAGGAGATGGTGAGAGCGCTGATATCATCCCTAATAATAATAATAAAGAAAACATGGTGGATGAACCAGTGGACATGACTGCTAGGAGATGGTGAGAGCGCTGATATCATCCCTAATAATAATAATAAAACATGGTGGATGAACCAGTGGACATGACTGCTAGGAGATGGTGAGAGCGCTGATATCATCCCTAATAATAATAAAACATGGTGGATGAACCAGTGGACATGACTGCTAGGAGATGGTGAGAGCGCTGATATCATCCCTAATAATAATAAAACATGGTGGATGAACCAGTGGACATGACTGCTAGGAGATGGTGAGAGCGCTGATATCATCCCTAATAATGACTGCTAGGAGATGGTGAGAGCACCGATATCATCCCTAATAATGACTGCTAGGAGATGGTGAGAGCGCTGATATCATCCCTAATAATAATAATAATATGAACCAGTGGACATGACTGCTAGGAGATGGTGAGAGCGCTGATATCATCCCTAATAATAATAAAACATGGTGGATGAACCAGTGGACATGACTGCTAGGAGATGGTGAGAGAGCGCTGATATCATCCCTAATAATAATAATAAAGAAAACATGGTGGATGAACCAGTGGACATGACTGCTAGGAGATGGTGAGAGCGCTGATATCATCCCTAATAATAATAATGAAAACATGGTGGATGAACCGGTGGACATGACTGCTAGGAGATGGTGAGAGCGCTGAGATCATCCCTAATAATAATAATGAAAACATGGTGGATGAACCAGTGGACATGACTGCTAGGAGATGGTGAGAGCGCTGATATCATCCCTAATAATAATAATAAAGAAAACATGGTGGATGAACCAGTGGACATGACTGCTAGGAGATGGTGAGAGCGCTGATATCATCCCTAATAATAATAATAAACATGGTGGATGAACCAGTGGACATGACTGCTAGGAGATGGTGAGAGCGCTGAGATCATCCCTAATAATAATAATGAAAACATGGTGGATGAACCAGTGGACATGACTGCTAGGAGATGGTGAGAGCGCTGATATCATCCCTATTAATAATAATATGAACCAGTGGACATGACTGCTAGGAGATGGTGAGAGCGCTGATATCACCCCTAATAATAATAATAAACATGGTGGATGAACCAGTGGACATGACTGCTAGGAGATGGTGAGAGCGCTGAGATCATCCCTAATAATAATAATGAAAACATGGTGGATGAACCAGTGGACATGACTGCTAGGAGATGGTGAGAGCGCTGATATCATCCCTAATAATAATAAAACATGGTGGACGAACCAGTGGACATGACTGCTAGGAGATGGTGAGAGCGCTGATATCATCCCTAATAATAATAATAAACATGGTGGATGAACCAGTGGACATGACTGCTAGGAGATGGTGAGAGCGCTGAGATCATCCCTAATAATAATAATGAAAACATGGTGGATGAACCAGTGGACATGACTGCTAGGAGATGGTGAGAGCGCTGATATCATCCCTATTAATAATAATAAAGAAAACATGGTGGATGAACCAGTGGACATGACTGCTAGGAGATGGTGAGAGCGCTGATATCATCCCTAATAATAATAAAACATGGTGGATGAACCAGTGGACATGACTGCTAGGAGATGGTGAGAGCGCTGATATCATCCCTAATAATAATAAAACATGGTGGATGAACCAGTGGACATGACTGCTAGGAGATGGTGAGAGCGCTGATATCATCCCTAATTATAATAATAAAGAAAACATGGTGGATGAACCAGTGGACATGACTGCTAGGAGATGGTGAGAGCGCTGATATCATCCCTAATAATAATAAGAATAAACCACACTCTGCTAAATGGTAAATGGTAAATGGTGCATTTATATAGCGCCTTTATCCAAGGCGCTTTACAGAGATTGTGCATTACATTCACCCATTCACACATACATTCATACACCGATGGCAGCGGAAACCATGCAAGGCACCAACTAGCACATCGGGAGCAATTAGGGGTTCAGTGTCTTGCTCAAGGACACTTCGACAGTAACTCTGGGGGAGCCCGGGTTCGAACTGGCAACCTTACGGTTACCATCCAGGCACTCTACCCCTGAGCCACCGCCGCCTGTTTCATAATCTTTCCAATGTGTTCTCACACTTTCACATTTCTTTCCTAAAACATACAACATCATGACTCGTTCTCAATTCATTAGCATGAATCCAACATATTAATATTAATTTGAAAAGATGAACAAACAAAATAAACAAACATTCATTTCCACGACATGATGATGATGAAAGTGCTGTTAAACAAGTCTATGAAGCTATCGATGAAATCTATATGAACCAGTTTAATCACAATTAAACACCATGTTATACAATGTCTAGTGGGCCTCCCAGCTTCATCTCTCTCCACTAATTGGCGTAGAAAGAAAACCGCGTTGAAGACCCCTGGTATACAGAATTACAGTAGCAGAAAAAAGTCATGGGTGTCACATTTATTGTATATTTGTCTTTAATGGCGATTACTTGTACGACAATTTATCGTCGACAAAGAATGTTTATATTCTGAATGTCCATGCATGCTGTAGCTAAGCTCCCCACAGTGCATGAAATGTCCCCATCGTCCACACGTGACGTTTTGGACGTAATGCTCTAGTTCCAACGCAGCTATATAGAGACAGACGCCACATAGCTGAGTCCCCAAAGACACAGTGCCAATGTCACCTCCTCAACCAGGACATGTCCTGTCCTCCGCATGACAGTGGACCAGAGAGTTGAGATTTAGTTAAAACCCATTTTGGGGGCGGGAGCCCCTTTTGGTGTTAGCATTATGTTATGCTTTAGCTAGTGAAAAATAGCAGATCTACAGGTCTGCTATTTTTGAAAAATCGAAGAACGACTGGAAACATAGCTTTTTCAGAAAACTGTAGAAGACATTTTTAGAATCTGATCTCAGGTCAAAATGGGTTAAATAAACCATTAAGACCTGAGGCTGATGCTATAAATGCCTGCTAAATCAGTGGTGCTCAAACGTTTCTTGTGCCAAGGACCCCCAACATTATATGTGTATGATCTGAAGAGGATTTGTGCCAGGGTCCCCCCAGAAGAAGATGTGTGTTAAAAGAAAATCAAAATGATATACTAGTCCATACCCGTGCCGTGTGCGGGCATAAGAACAGCCACGCAGTCACGTGAGGTGACTGCATGCCTTCACGGTACTTTAGTTTGTGCTGTGCTGTGCTTTGCTGTGCTGTGCTGTGCTGTGCAGTGCTGTGCTGTGCTGTGCTTTGCTGTGCTGTGCTGTGCAGTGCTGTGCTGTTGCTGTGCTGTGCTGTGCTGTGCTGTGCTGTGCTGTGCTTTGCTGTGCTGTGCTGTGCTGTGCTGTGCTGTGCTGTGCTGTGCTTTGCTTTGCTGTGCTGTGCTGTGCTGTGCTGTGCTGTGCTTTGCTGTGCTGTGCTGTGCTGTGCTGTGCTGTGCTGTGCTGTGCTGTGCTGTGCTGTGCTGTGCTTTGCTGTGCTGTGCTGTGCTGTGCTGTGCTGTGCTTTGCTGTGCTGTGCTTTGCTGTGCTGTGCTGTGCTGTGCTGTGCTGTGCTGTGCTGTGCTGTGCTGTGCTTTGCTGTGCTGTGCTGTGCTGTGCGGTGCGGTGCTGTGCTGTGCTGTGCTGTGCTGTGCGGTGCTGTGCTGTGCTCTCTCCTCACCACTCTCCCTCCCCCTCTCTCACTGCCACTTATATTGGCTCATGTGCCACACCCGTTGTGCAATGCTCAGCCAATCACAGTCTGAGGACGCATTCTGACCATTCTGAGGACGCAATCTCTAGAATGAGTAGTTACTAGTCCATACCCGTTCTGGGATAAGACTTTAAACATTTCAGATATCTAAAATATGACTCAAACTAAATGGGAACTTTAATCAAAAGACTATGACTAAAACTAAACAGGAGCTTTAATCAAACGACAATGACTAAATGCTGTCAAAATGAACACCTGTCTGGGCGTCTCTTCCAGGAGTTCCAGCGAGGCGGAGAGAGAGAGACGCAGCCCGTCTCCGGACGTCATCATCCTGTCGGACAACGAAGCGTCCAGTCCCAGGAGCTCGCCACGGCCCGAGGACCGCCTGCACCACGCCAACCTGGAAATGTATAAGGTAAGAATAAGAATAATACACATGTTCAAGGTATACCTCTGGTGTAAGTGCATGTTTAGTGCCATGATTTGCCATGATTGCCATGTGCCATGATTTCTTTCCCCCCTAAAACACAATCATCAGGTACTATGATTATACCATTCTGACCGGGCACCCATTTTGGTGTCGGCATCATGTTATGCTTTAGCTATTTAAAAATAGCAGATCTACAAGCTCATATCGCGCCACCGAGTGGCGCGATACGAGCTTGTAGGTCTGCTATTTTTTTTTAATCGAAGAACGACTGACATTTTTTAAATCTGATCTCAGGTCAGAATGGGTTAATCAGACCAGTGTGTGTCCAGTGGAAACCTCGTGTGAATCTGATCTCAGGTCAGAATGGGTTATACAAGGAGGAAGATGTTTTTTTTTCCGTGTACAGAACGTGTTAAAATGATGATTTCATGGGGCAACACCCACCAGTTCATTAGTAGTATACCTGCTTTTCACCCACCTGAATTTAGGCCTCGCCCACAGCTGTGTGTTGTATGATAACGGGGGAGGGGTTAACCCATTCTGACCTGAGATCAGATTCATACCAGGTTTCCACTGGACAACACACTGGTCTGATGAACCCATTCTGACCTGAGATCAGATTCTAAAAATGTCAGTCGCTCTTCGATTTTTCAAAAATGGCAGACCTACAAGCTCGTATCGCGCCACTCGGTGGCGCGATATGAGCTTGTAGATCTGCTATTTTTCAATAGCTAAAGCATAACATGAGGCTGACACCAAAATGGGTGCCCGGTCAGAATGGGTTAAGGTTATGATGTCACTAAAGGGGTATATTTTCGATTGGGCCTTTTGACTCAAAGGCTTTCAGCTTTTAGGAAGAAACCAAAAAATACACAGGGAAGACATATTTGAATATTATAACCACACCTGAGGGTCTGTTAGAGTAATGTTAACTCCATGGACACAGAAAAACACACAGAAAAAGTAAAAGAAAATCACAGCACTCCATCTTGGAGCCGCTGCTGTAATGTGTGTGTGTGTGTGTGTGTGTGTGTGTGTGTGTGTGTGTGTGTGTGTGTGTGTGTGTGTGTGTGTGTGTGTGTGTGTGTGTGTGTGTGTGTGTGTGTGTGTGTGTGTGTGTGTGTGTGTGTGTGTGTGTGTGTGTGTGTGTGTGTGTGTGTGTGTGTGTGTGTGTGTGTGTGTGTGTGTGTGTGTGTGTGTGTGTGTGTGTGTGTGTGTGTGTGTGTGTGTGTGTCCAGGGTAAGACGGACGAGGAGCGGCAGCATATGATCAAAGCCCTCCGAGAGGAGTTGCGTCTGGAAGAGGCTCGCCTGGTGTTGCTGAAGAAGCTGCGACAGAGCCAGCTGCAGAAGGAGAACGTCGTGCAAAAGGTGACGGCTTCCTTCGCGGCTTGGGATGGGGATCGCATGTTTGTTTCTAACCCATTGACACCAATTTCTGAAAAATAGCAGATCTACAAGCTTGTAGCTCATATTTGAAATGTTTTGCTTTTCTTAGGTTAATATTTGGCAATCTGGCCAATGTTTGTCTTTTTTATATATACTAGTCCTTACCCGTTGTGAGATATTTGCCCCCCCCCCCCCTTGTGGCCGTGAAGGGTACTGCGCCCGGGTGCGTTTGTAATTGACTAATAAATAAATTAATAATCATTAATGTGTCAAATCGAAAAAAGGGCTTTGTTACGCCCTCCATATTCATATGGTCAATGCCTGTGTGAAAAGTGGGAGTGATTGGTGCAGGCAGTAAGGAGCTAAGGCACTGTTTCTGACAGACAGACGGACACACGGACACACACTCAGACATTCGGTTAATTATAGTATGATGATGATGATTACAGTTTGATTACTTTTGAAGCATGGTCTTATTTTTGTTTATTTTTCGTTTTACATTAATTGTTTTGAAAGACCTTTTGATTAAATGTTTTTTTTTTAATGAATCTATCTATCTATCTATCTATCTATCTATCTATCTATCTATCTATCTATCTATCTATCTATCTATCTATCTATCTATCTATCTATCTATCTATCTATCTATCTATCTATCCATCCACAATTAAGAAGTAGTGAAAATTGCCAATCTACAAGCTCACAACGCGTCGGTTCGCGCTGTGTTGTGCACTTGTAGATCTGCTATTTTTACTAGTTTGGTTCCCGGGCAAATGACTAGTTTCTCTTTTGGGTCACAGGCTAAAAGGTTTGGGAACCACCACTGGTTCTAATCATGCATGTCAGTGTGTTAACAGTAGGGGGTGCTGTTGTGTTTGTCGTCAGGTTCCGGTGGTCCAGAACACGCAGTCCTCGGCGCAACCCCCTCCCATGCACAACTCCGGCGCGCTGAGCAAACTGCCGATCCGCCCCGGAATGCACACCCCAGAGTCCCAGAACCTACGCACTGCACAGGTCTGTGTGTGTGTGTGTGTGTGTGTGTGTGTGTGTGTATTACTAATCTTGTGAGCACTGCTTTATAATTTTTAGTCCACGATTTTTTTAACTCTTTTTTTTCACCCGGTGCCAATTACCTAAGCTGTAATCCTGGGCGCTACTCTTCAACCTGGAGAGATCCTTTCCCCCCTTTTGTGAGGGTATACCTTACCTACCCTAGGGGACACGGGGAGAACACAAACTCCACACAGAAAGGCCCTTTCATCCAACCGCGTTTGGGCACCTAGGGTATGAGTGCCCGGGCGGCGGTGGCTCAGGGGTAGAGTGCCTGGATGGAAACCGTAAGGTTGCCAGTTCGAACCCGGGCTCCCCCAGAGTTACTGTCGAAGTGTCCTTGAGCAAGACACTGAACCCCTAATTGCTCCCGATGTGCTAGTTGGTGCCTTGCATGGTTTCCGCTGCCATCGGTGTATGAATGTGTGTGTGAATGAATGTAATGCACAATCTCTGTAAAGCGCCTTGGATAAAGGCGCTATATAAATGCACCATTTACCATTTTAGTGCTGATGACACGGAGGAGAGAACACGCCCCCAACGTCCCCGGCGGGAATCGAACCCGGGACCTTCTAGCTGTGAGGCGACAGCGCTAATCGTTTTTACTCGTTTTTTATTCACTGTTTGAGTCTACTTGAAACCGGGAACCGAGAAATAACATGGTCGCAAAAACACAACTCCTGTCCACTCCCATTCTGTATCGTTCCACTTCCTCGTCCACCACCATTGCAAAAACGGGAACGCATGCCATGGACCGTTTGACAAACGTTTTTGTTTTGTTTTTGCACGGCAAAATGCTCCGTTATTATCGGCGGGTGTGCGATAGTAGTGGAGATAAATATTCTGAGACTACTTCAAAGTTAAAGACAAAAACAAAAAAAAAGAAAGCTGACAGTGGGTGGTAAATTATGATTTATGAGCTGGCGTTGAATGAGTTATTTAATGCTGGAGCTGGCCGGAGCTCGACTCCTGGCCGGACCTGCCCCCTGCACCTCTGGAAGGTGTTCCATTACCTCAAATGCACATATAATACAAGACCGTTTCATTTAGACTATTTATTATTGATTCAGCATTCACATTTTCCTGCAATGGAAAAGAACCGTGGATTAAACTGAGTTAGGTTTGTCAATCGAAAACTGACGGGTTCATGGGTTCTGACAGAAATTAAGCACAGCTTGTGTAGACCAAATCCAAATAACCCTGACACAAGTATACTGTAGTAGTATTTGAGAAATAGACATTGTGAGGACCATTTTCACAAGAGAAATGGCTGTTTTTATTGTGAAAAGAGATACGGGGAGTTAGGTTCACAATTAGTAAAAGATTCAGGTTGTGATTTATGATCTATTCTACAAGGTTGCATCGTAACACGTTGTGAGCTTGTAGATATTCTATTTTCGGCTTTAGGTTTAGGGGGGAAAAAAAACATTAATGTCCTCATAAGTATAGTGGTGCGTGCGTGTGTTTGTGTGTGTCTTTGTTCTGTGGTGTGCACATCCCCCTCCCCCAAAATCGATACCCTTTGTATTGATCTTCATTGTCTCATTGGAGATTTCTGTGCCTGCGTGTGACCACTGTATCCAATCTGTGTCAATTCCTTTCCTTTACCAGGCCAGTTAATGTGCATACTGCCCCCTAGTGGGATTGTGAATCCTGCACCATATTTTAGCTTCATGTACTCGTATGCTGAGTTGCTGATAGATGTTGGAAATATTATGTTCAGCTAATTAGACAACCTACATTAATGGGTTAACTGTAATACTATCTCTGGACTGATTCTATATATACACAGTTTTCTGTCATCATCACAATACAGTAACTGCATAGTGAATATTAATATTGAACCCTTTGTGCCACTGCAGGGTCACACGGTCATCCGGTCGGCTCCCAACGCCACGATGGCCCCCATGTTGCTGTCCCAGCGGATCATGGCCCAGAGCCCGGCCCAGATGCAGGGCCAGCGGCTGGTGTCCAAGCCTGGCATGATCCGTAGCTCCTCTGGTACCATCATGGGCAACGCTGTCACCTACCAGCAGGTACAATGCTACACCACTCTTATCCCATCTACTGCCAAGGACCGTGAAGTATATTTCATACCATACAGAGGAGTAATGTGCACGGCAGACATGAGATGAGATGAAGTTCCATGATGTTTATTTCAACGAAGTACAGCACAGCAGTGAAGCATAGCATAATTAAGCTCACGCCAGCCAGCAAAGTGGCTCACGTCTCCCCATGTAGGCTTGCGCCACTGACTGACAACTCATTGTATATTTGGTCACTACTTTAAGCACTCTACATTGGCGTGGGGGTCGACATTTGTTGCATAATATGTAAAACCAAAGTCTTTCATCAACCTGTCTGTCTCAAACTCCTTTGTTATACAAATACAGTAGGCTAGCCACCGGCAGCTCCAGGATATATCACCCTGCAGGCCCGACACCCTAGATGCTAATCACCAAAAATAGGTCTACACAAGAGCATGTCAATCACACAAGGAAGAAGATCATTGTATAATTATGGAATCCCATATTCTTCAACCACTTTCTCCACTTTGGACCCCACTGCAGAGGAGTCAAGGACCACTTCGTTTTTTGTTCTTCTTAGTTTTAATTCCGTGAGATCGCTGTCCAGACCACCGTCTAGCAGCGTCTCCGTTGCTATAGGCGAACACTAAACATCGAATGGTATGACTCCTTAGGTGAAAAGCCCACTTCAATGTTAACCGGAAATGTAAAACCCTTTTTATCTCTGATTCTTTTCTCAGATTGAGAGTTTTTGATCAAAGCGCCGATTTTCACGGCTCATAACTATTGCTACAATATTAACGTTTCGGGTGACTTTTAAAAAGATGGAAGCTAAATCATTTACCTTGCCGATTTTTACTTCCAATCCAATTCTGTCAGTAAATGATTTAAGATGATTGTGGCTATATAATTAACACATTTAGCTGGGGAACCCCTTCAAGGACCCATGGGGGTCCCCGGACCCCACTTTGACAACCAATGCCTTATACAGACGACACATTAACCCATTCTGAACGGGCACCCATTTTGGTGTTGGCATCATGTCATGCTTTAGCTATTTAAAAATAGCAGATCTACAAGCTCATATCGCGCCACCGAGTGGCGCGATACGACCTTGTAGGTCTGCTATTTTTGAAAAATCGAAGAGCGACTGACATTTTTTTAATCTGATCTCACGTCAGAATGGGTTAATCAGACCAGTGTGTTGTCCAGTGGAAACCTCGTATGAATCTGATCTCAGGTCAGAATGGGTTAACAGCAATATCAGCATCATTGTCTGTCTGTCTGTCTGTCTGTCTGTCTGTCTGTCTGTCTGTGCACCGGCAGGCCTCCAGCCAGCAGGTGTCAGCCTCACAACGCTCCGGCTCCACCACAGCGGCCATGTACATGAACCTGGCCCAGATGCAGGCGGTGGCTGCAGCCGCGGCCCCCGGAGGGCCCCTGGGGGCGGGGCCAGGGGCCGTCAGCCCCTCCACCATGTCCAGCACGCCGGGGGGCGGGGCCTCCGTGCAAGGCTCCATGGCCGACCAGGTACGATCATTGTTATTACACTGGAATCGCTATTATCCCATTCTGACCTGAGATCAGATTCATACGAGTTTTCCACTGGACACACACTGGTCTGATTAACCCATTCTGACCTGAGATCAGATTCTAAAAATGTCAGTCGTTCTTCGATTTTTCAAAAATAGCAGACCTACAAGCTCGTAGCGCGCCACTCGGTGGCGCGCTATGAGCTTGTAGGTCTGCTATTTTTCAATAGCTAAAGCATGACATGATGCCAACACCAAAATGGGTGCCCGGTCAGAATGGGTTATTTGATATAATCACAAATATGTTTTGCATAAAAATGTCCGTTCACCTGTGTAAATGAATCTTTGTTGAATAATGGAAATAGCAGATCTAGCCCTTGTAGATCAGCTATTTCCATTATTTTTAAAGAATTCGGAAATTATCAAATGATTACATCTAGCCCGTATATTATTTTGTTTGATTATTGGTAATGGTCACTGTCAGCCCGCTGGAAATTTCTTTTTTTTCCCAAAGCCAAACAGAAATTGCATTTCGAATTATGTTCCAATAATTATCAACGACAAAGAATTAAATGATCAATTGTAATTATATGCGTGATGATTTAATTGTCAACTAAAAAGAATGTCCTGCTGGTCAGTGGTGTGAAGTATTTCCAATTTTCTATACTATTTCTTATACTACATCTCAGAGGAAAATATTGTACTTTAATAATACTTTAGTAATAATATATATACACTTTAGTTACTAGTTACTTTGTAGATTGAGATTATTATTACAAAAACATACATGAACCACTTCAGCCCTATTTAACCTTTGGCTATTTGACACTAGTCAATTAGCAGATCTACAAGCTCACAACGCGATGCAATACAAATATTTCTATACGTTTTAGACATGAAATAGGACATTTTTCATAATGGGTACTTTTACTGTTGGTACTTTAACTTTTACGCAAGTAAATTTAGAATTCTGGACTTGTAAGAGTGTTTCTACATTGCAGTATTGATAAAAAACATGTTGTTTGAACAACAGGCCAGTAGCCAAGCTGCAGCCAAGCTGGCCCTGCGGAAGCAGCTGGAGAAGACCCTGCTGGAGATCCCCCCGCCCAAGCCCCCCGCCCCGCTCCTCCACTTCCTGCCCTCTGCCGCCAACAGCGAGTTTATCTACATGGTGGGCCTGGAGGAGGTGGTCCAGAGCGTCATAGACAGCCAAGGTGAGTTTATCTACATGGTGGGCCTCATGGAGGAGGTGGTGCAGAGCGTCATAGACAGCCAAGGTGAGTTCATCTACACGGTGGGCCTGGAGGAGGTGGTCCAGAGCGTCATAGACAGCCAAGGTGAGTTCATCTACATGGTGGGCCTCCTGGAGGAGGTGGTCCAGAGCGTCATCGACAGCCAAGGTGAGTTCATCTACATGGTGGGCCTGGAGGAGGTGGTGCAGAGCGTCATAGACAGCCAAGGTGAGTTCATCTATAGGTGGGCCTCATGGAGGAGGTGGTCCAGAGCGTCATAGACAACCAAGGTGAGTTCATCTACATGGTGGGCCTCCTGGAGGAGGTGGTCCAGAGCGTCATAGACAGCCAAGGTGAGTTCATCTACACGGTGGGCCTCATGGAGGAGGTGGTCCAGAGCGTCATAGACAGCCAAGGTGAGTTCATCTACATGGTGGGCCTCCTGGAGGAGGTGGTCCAGAGCGTCATAGACAGCCAAGGTGAGTTCATCTACATGGTGGGCCTCCTGGAGGAGGTGGTCCAGAGCGTCATAGACAGCCAAGGTGAGTTCATCTACATGGTGGGCCTCCTGGAGGAGGTGGTCCAGAGCGTCATAGACAACCAAGGTGAGTTCATCTACACGGTGGGCCTCATGGAGGAGGTGGTCCAGAGCGTCATAGACAGCCAAGGTGAGTTTATCTACATGGTGGGCCTCATGGAGGAGGTGGTCCAGAGCGTCATAGACAGCCAAGGTGAGTTCATCTACATGGTGGGCCTCATGGAGGAGGTGGTCCAGAGCGTCATAGACAGTCAAGGTGAGTTCATCTACATGGTGGGCCTCCTGGAGGAGGTGGTCCAGAGCGTCATAGACAACCAAGGTGAGTTCATCTACACGGTGGGCCTCATGGAGGAGGTGGTCCAGAGCGTCATAGACAGCCAAGGTGAGTTTATCTACATGGTGGGCCTCATGGAGGAGGTGGTCCAGAGCGTCATAGACAGCCAAGGTGAGTTCATCTACATGGTGGGCCTCATGGAGGAGGTGGTCCAGAGCGTCATAGACAGCCAAGGTGAGTTCATCTACATGGTGGGCCTCATGGAGGAGGTGGTCCAGAGCGTCATAGACAGCCAAGGTGAGTTCATCTACACGGTGGGCCTGGAGGAGGTGGTCCAGAGCGTCATAGACAGCCAAGGTGAGTTCATCTATAGGTGGGCCTCCTGGAGGAGGTGGTCCAGAGCGTCATAGACAGCCAAGGTGAGTTCATCTACATGGTGGGCCTCCTGGAGGAGGTGGTCCAGAGCGTCATAGACAGCCAAGGTGAGTTTATCTACATGGTGGGCCTCCTGGAGGAGGTGGTCCAGAGCGTCATAGACAGCCAAGGTGAGACTGAGACCCCTTGGTCTTCATTCTCATGTCAAAGACCAGGGGGTTTTCAACCTGTGGGTCGCGACCCCTATAGTGGGGTCGCCAAATTATTTTGGGGAGTCCCCAAAATATATAAAAAATATATATTATTATTTGTTTGCAACTGAATGGCTGGAAAATGAAGAGTACATAGTACATGCATAAACTTTCCTTAATGATTATATCTGGTTTCAGTATTCACTGATCATATATTTTCTCTAATATTAAGGTTATTTTTGCAGTCAGTTTGTATTGGTGGTGGGGAGGGGAGGGGAGGGGGGGGGGCGGGGGTCGCGAGACATGGCCAAAGCATTCCCCAGCCAAAAAGGTTGAAGACCCCTGTGTCATAGACAGCCACGTTGAGACTTGAGAACCCCTTGGTCATCAATCATTCTCATGTCTAAAGCCCAACACACGCCGTCTGCGTTATTTTCAATGGACCTAGCTATCCCACACCGGCGGCGTTCCGACGCGCTCCGGTGCGCGTTCACGCCTCGCCTGGCGCTCCGATACGCCACTGTTCTGCGCGCCAACGCCTGTGCCGCGTCGCTGCGCGCCCGCTTCACAGACGTGTGTGTGTGTTGGGCTCTAGACAGCCAAGGTGAGACCCCCTTAGGAACTTCCTTCTCATGTCAAGGATCCCCAGATTTAGCTACTACGCATTGGTAACTACTGTACTTTTTTTTTAGGTATATGTACTTTACTTGAGTATTTCCAATTTCCAGTACTTTTACTTCTACTCCACTACATCTCGGAGGCAAATGTTGTTTCCTTGTCTCTCTCTACTATATCCTATCAATATAGGCAAAAAATCCCCCACATTTTTTTAAAGAGCCTCAAGGCAGAAGAGCCCCCAAAAAATGTCTACATGTTATGTCTTTTCAAAGTGCTTAAATCCACTTGACTTCTCTCAGTGACTAAGCTCAAGCTGTGTGTTCTGAAGGTAAACTGCGGGGGGCGCTGTCCCGCATGGAGCCGTTCTACTGTGCCCAGTGCAGAACCGACTTCACCCCCCACTGGAAGCAGGAGAAGAGTGGGCGGATCCTCTGTGAGCAGTGCATGACGTCCAATCAGAAGAAAGCACTGAAGGCCGAGCACACCAATAGGCTGAAGAACGCTTTTGTCAAGGCCCTCCAACAAGAGCAGGTCAGCCAATCATAACACATAGGCAAAAAAAACAGCGTTTCCGTTTATTGTCCACAAGTTGAAGCCGTGCACTATAGCGTCATTTCCATCCACCACCTGGGCTAGGCGTTTTCTTGACGCCTCTTGATGCTGAAGTCTGGTTACACACACACACACACACACACACACACACACACACACACACACACACACACACACACACACACATATACAGTATGCAGTTCTGATCATAACTAGAACCTGACACATTTTACGCTTTAAAAAACCAGGCTCGGCCTGGCCCGACTAACTGTGGGCTCGCTCCAGCAAGCACACACTAGTTCTCTACAGCCAGACAGGCATCTAACTACTTCCACATACTAGAAATCTAGTTCAAACTTCAACATGTTTTCTTTTTACAATTTTGTATTATCTTTGAATGAGGAAGGGTCAGATCTTTGTAGGTTCACACAGAGGTGCTACCTGTGGTTGAATGAGGAAGGGTCAGATCTTTGTAGGTTCACACAGAGGTGCTACCTGTGGTTGAATGAGGAAGGGTCAGATCTTTGTAGGTTCACACAGAGGTGCTACCTGTGGTTGCTATAACAAACTTCCTGGGGCGGTAGTGACTACGTCACCATCCATCATCACTGGATCAGGGAATTTTATACTGTACATCATATACTATACATTGTGGGTTTTCAGCAATTGCTGCTTTTCAAATAAATAAATAGAATAAAAACTGAAAATAACTTCGTACTGGTTGTTCTTAATGTACTGCAACACAGACATTCCTTTGAGAAAATGTTGATATGCAGGTGCATGATGATCTCACTGTGTTCTTTGCAATGTTATTCTAGTTTAGCTTTTTTTTTTTTTTTTACTTTTTTTTTTCAATTTCAGTTTACGTTTGATTCGTTTCTAAAGTGGGTTTGCTAACTTTGTTTGTATATTCATTAATTTAATTAATTTGTTTGTTAGTTCGTTTTCTTTTTCTTTCTAAAGCCTTGTTTTTTAATTATTATTATTAAAAACAAATGATGATGTTTTTGTATGTTTATGTTTATTACTACAATAACCCATTCTGAACGGGCACCCATTTTGGTGTCAGCATCATGTTATGCTTTAGCTATTGAAAAATAGCAGATCTACAAGCTCATATCGCGCCACCGAGTGGCGCGATACGAGCTTGTAGGTCTGCTATTTTTGAAAAATCGAAGAGCGACTGACATTTCTAGAATCTGATCTCAGGTCAGAATGGGGTTAATCAGACCAGTGTGTGTCCAGTGGAAACCTCGTATGAATCTGATCTGAGGTCAGAATGGGATAATAAGTGTTGTGTTTCTCGGGGTGTTTGTGTTGACAGGAGATAGAACAGCGTCTCCAGCAGCAGGCGGCGCTGTCCCCCAGCACCACCCAGACTGTCCCCAACACCAGCAAGACTGACAATATGCTCCGACACCACGCCCTCAGACAGGTAGCCACGCCCTCAGACTGCACTGTACTGCACTGCAACCGGAAGCCAGTGCAGTGATGCCAAAACTGGAGTAATATGTTCTCTCATCTTAGTTCTAGTTAAAACTCTGGCTGCTGCATTTTGGACAAGTTGTAATCTGTCAGTCGTTTTCTTAGGCAGTCCTGAAAAGAGTGCATTGCAGTAATCAAGCCGAGAGAAAACAAAGGCGTGGATTAGCGTTATTGCATCGTCCGATGACAAATAGGCTCTGATTCGTGCAATATTTCTAAGGTGAAAAAAGGCAATCTTGGTGACATGATTAATGTGTGAATTAAAGTTCAATTCAGAATCAATAATAACCCCCAGGTTCTTCACTGTACTGTTAGTTTCTACAGTTAGGTTGCCAAGTCTGCTTATTATTGATTCTTTCTGCTCACTAGAACCGATTATGAGAACTTCTGTCTTATCCTCATTTAGCTTGAGAAAGTTCTCACTCATCCAACATTTGATGCTAGACAGTCAGGTCAACAGCGGGTCTATTGATAATAATCATTAGGCCTGTCAGCAGCAATAACATTAATGTTTTGACTGGTTTCTTCCATATGAGTGAAACGGCCGGGTTGATTTGTTTATTTTTCAAACTGTTCTTAATTAGGAATTATCTGCAAAAGCCCTATGGGGATTACAATGCAAATAAAAACCCTATGGGGATTACAATGCAAATAAAAAGACTTATAGCGCCCTCTACTGATATTGACGTCAGACTCTGTGCTCCCCATGCGTATATCTGTTCTACGTCCGAGCATGGACATGGTAACGCCCCCCCCCCCCCCCGCCTGCCCATGGGCGGAGCTTGGGGGGGTTCAGGGGGTGCACTGCACCCCCCAAAAAAAAGAAAAAAAAAATGTTTTTTTTTAAAACTTTAATACCTTCTGGCTTCTGACTGTAGTTTGTAATCATCTCTCTTATCATGATATGATGACTCACTGTATGGCTGTAGTGCATGTGTGTGAGCTGCTGTACTACCTAAATAACTCATTTTTAGGGGTTAGGGCATTGTAAAAACGCTAAAAAACGCTAAAAAAACGCGTGCGCGCGGGTGTCGTTGGCCAAGCAGTCGCACCCCCCAGCATCAACTTCAAGCTCCGCCTATGCGCCTGCCTCTGATTGGCCTACTGTGTGTGTGTGTGTGTGTGTGTGTGTGTGTGTGTGTGTGTGTGTGTGTGTGTGTGTCCGCTAGGCTCCCCAGCCACAGGCGTCCATGCAGCGGGGTCTGTCCAGCTCGGCGCGGGGTGTGCTGTCCACCTTCGCCCAGGCCTCACAGCTGTCGTTGACCAGCAGCCTGATGAACATGAGCGCCAGTGCCAAGCAGCGCTGCGCCAGCGGCGGAGGGGTGGGCGGAGCCGGTGGGAGCAGCAGCAGAATCCAGCACGACAGCAGACGTCAGATCTACAATATCCCCGGTTAGAATACACACAGCACACTAATCTTATTAGGCGCGTGCGTACAAAGGAGTTGAGAATCTGGTGTCAGTGAGGTCAGTGGTAGAGTTGCTGGCCGGCTCCATATATTCAGATGTTTAATATGTCAAACCACATCCAGGTGATGATAGTCAGCTCCACATACATGGAGATGTGTTGTACCAACTTGGTTCATTTACAAGATGTAACTTGCATCGCGGCAACCACACTGGTTATCATCATGAGACTATCACGATATGGACATATATTAGGGATCTCCATATATGGGCATTCCCAGCCGATGTCCTAATACAATCCCTGTTATGCCCATATTATGGATTTTTTTTAATTAACGTTTTCAGGTTTGAAACAACTGAGCTTCTTACTACGGCACAGTTGAGAATCACGAGTTTAAGTATTCATCTGATGTCAGTGAGGTCAGATGTAGATTTGCTGGGCGGCTCCATATGCAGATGTATAGGTGATGATCCAGTCAGTCTTCTCCATGTATGGCAATCCAGGGTTTGATGAGGTCAGTGTCGTGAGCTTCATATATGGAGATCCAGGTGATGATAGTCAGCTCCACATATGGAGATCCATGTGTTGTACCAACTTGGTTCATTTACAAGTCTGAGTTGCGTCACAGCAACCACAGTGGTTGGACAACCATATATGGAGATATAAGGATCTCCATGATGTCACATGAGGCGTGACCATATATGGGGGCATGATTTCACAAGGCGTGACCATTATATGGAAGAGTGATGTCATGAGGCATGACCACTGACCATATATGGAGACGTGATGTCACAAGGCGTCATGTCACAAGGCGTGACCATATCGGGCCTTAGGACTAGGTCATCATACGAGTGTCATACAGAAGTAATGGAGATTTACCACTATGAGGTCGCAACGTGTCAGCTATTTTCATTATTTTAACCTTTTCCACAAATCAGCTCTGATTGATTGATTGAGTTATTACATTATTAGACAGAAATGTAAACGGCACGAGTACAGTCAAACACTTGGTCTAAAAGGATAGCACCTAAAAAAAAGTCCTTGCGGTCCTGTTTCCATTTGGGTCCTACAGTATGTATTAAATTCATAAACATGACATGGTTCTAATTTCCTTCCTCTGTCGGGTAGAAACCTCATCATGTCCAAAATGCAAAGATCACAGCATAATTTGTTTGCTTTGCAGAATCTGTTGCTTACACGTAGTGAGTGACGTGTGTCATTGCAGCTACAGTTGTAGCTTTGCAGTTTCCACCCGACAACATTGACAATATACTGTACTTGAATGTCTGTCTCTCTCTCTGTGTCTCTGTGTCTCTCTGTCTCTGTCTCTGCCTCTCTCTCTTCAGGGTTAAACATAGCCTATCTGAACCAGGCAGCGGTTGGTCATAAGGGCTCCAGCCTAGCGGACAGACAGAGGGAGTACCTTCTGGACATGATCCCACCGCGCTCCATATCCCAGTCCATCAGCGGGCAGAAATAATGGAACCACGGCACGCCACGCCACGCCACGCCACACACACAGCCGCGCCGACCAGCCCCCCTCATACCCCCCCCCCCCCCCGGCCCTTCGCATGCAGTGCCTGTCCGTGTGCCTACAGTTACTGAAAAAGAAAGTGAATGAAAAAGAAATATCAATTAAAAAAAAATCAACCCATGAGAATCATGCAATCAAGCAAGCAGACAAAAACCCTGGACGCACCCCCACTTTGTCAGCGCATCCAGATTATTTTAGAGCTAGCCTATAGCAAAACATATTATAACCATTTCAAACCCCCCTTTATTATTATTATTATTATTATTATTATTACTCATTATGCATTTTTTTGTTAAGCAGTAGGAAAAGTAAGTGTTTTTCTTATTTTTTCCCCCTCAAAAAATACTCCATACTTCACTTGTATTAATTTTGAGAGAAGGGAGAACATGCTATTAGAGGTTAGCTTTACAATGCTCCTTTTTTTTCGTCTTTCTTTTTTTTTGTGGTCAATATGCACTTCATGAAAGGTTAGCTATTTCAATCTTTATTTGTTTTTAAGTTGGCCTCCACTCGCTAATAGACGATTTACTATAGTAGTTCTCACAGTGCGGTCCAGGGACCCTCAGGGGGGTTCCAAATAGACCTTACAGGTCTCGACTCTGGACCAGTTCGTACACTCTCAGAGTTATGGAGGTCCTTGACATTATTTCCATCTGAGAATCACGGCTCTACTGTAAACAGGACAGAAACAAACTAAAACAGATCCCCCCCCTCCCCTCCCCTCCCCCTCAGCGTCTCCTGTTAAACCCCTTCAAAATGCCTTCGCTTACCGAAGCCTTCGGCAGACTTTCCGAAGCCTTTTTGTCCAGCAGTTACCTTATGGTATACCTTTCTCTTTTCTTGTCCAAAACCAGGAGGAGACTCATCTTATCTGGAAGTGACAGGTGTCCATATTTGTGCCAACTGAACCACGGAGACCCGGTACCCACTTTGTTCTTGTTTCTTTCCTTAGCAGGGTTTTTATTTTTATTTTTTATTTTGATCCTTTTTTCATTTGTTTTGCTTTTTTTCCGCGGCGTCTCTACATGAACGCGGTGACGTGCCTCAGAGGTAACCCGTCACCGTGGAGACGATAATGATAATCGAAATAGCAAAAAAAAAGAAACAAACAAAACTATGAAAATATCTCTATGGTTAATGTATAAACGCATAGCTTGATGGATGTCGGTGATATCTTAACCCATTCTGACCGGGCACCCATTTTGGTGTTGGCATCATGTTATGCTTTAGCTATTGAAAAATAGCAGATCTACAAGCTCATATCGCGCCACCGAGTGGCGCGATACGAGCTTGTAGGTCTGCTATTTTTGAAAAATCGAAGAGCGACTGACATTTTTAGAATCTGATCTCAGGTCAGAATGGGTTCATCAGACCAGTGTGTGTCCGGCGGAAACCTCGTATGAATCTGATCTCAGGTCAGAATGGGTTAATAAAAAGGAGAGACATGGGTCAATCATTTCGGGGTGTGAGCGACGGACACACACCAGTCACCTCACTAAAGAGGAGCACTTTTCATATTTCCAATTGGGAAGCAAAAAACAAATAAAAAGGACAAGGGAAGGAGTGTCCCCTAAGTTTGGATGTTTGTCTATGAGAGAGTTGGGACAGAGATGTGTGTATTGTATGGCTACTTTTCTGTTATTGTGGGGAAAGTTTCGGTGAAACTAGCTGATGGACTCGGTTTAAGTGGTTAAGCACTGTGTCCACCAAGGCATTGTTTTCCCCCTGAGGCCAGTGTTAGGGTTGTCCATTATGACATTTTAATTGTCACTCAATAATTGTGTTTTTGGCTCTGAACATTGGAACATATTTATTTGATCATCATCATCCGTCTGTAGACTCCTGTCCAGGACAGGCTTCAGATGCACCTCCGGAGGAGACTTAATGGCTCAGATCTGAACTGAACCCATTTGATTTGGTGTTAGGAACCCGTTGCGACCGCATGCCCTTGCTGACGTTGACTCCAGGCACGATTCGAACCCATGACACGAAATGCATGTGCTCTAAACTGCTACACTACGGTGGCCCCGAAACATATTTATTTGATACAAATTAAATTTATTTTTTGCAGACCTGTCCGATAAGATTAACATACAAAGAAATGGCCAGTACCAATATTAGGCCAAAACAGGTCATATTTAATATTTTACTTTCAAAAAAGTGTTTAAATTGGAATTGCCTAAGCTAGTAGATCCACTATTTCCGCTATTTTTGAAAATGTTTGAAAATATAAAACATTTCAATTAGGTGAATTCATACAGAATGATGCATGGAAACGATGATGCAAAAATAATTGTCTCAAAAGATAATGATTACAATCAGTTGATTGTGTAGTAATACGTTTTAATTGTTTACAATGGTGCAACCGAGGCGCTGAGCGCCAATTCTGCACTTGCCAGTTTTCACGTCTGCTGATTTTATCTGGTCGGCCAGGGTTGGAATATTTTCATCTTTCCCATTTTGGAAGAGAAAACCTCTTTGGTGGACACAGCCTGAGGTGTTGTTATTGTATCTATTAGTTTTTCTTTCTTTGAAAACATTAGCTATGAGCTAATGGAAATGTCTGCTCATTCTGTAGGTTCGGATGGAAAGGTTTGATAGCGTTCCCATCCCATGCAGAAAGCACTCCTCATTCCCTCTCCTCTCTACGTTTGCAGTTATGTCAGACATTTCTGGCAGTGTTCAGTCAACGTGCAGTATTATTATTATTATTATTATTTAGACATTCAGTCGGCGATTCTCTCAGAACAAGGCTACAGTAGAGTTTGTAAAGCTCCTAATGGTATAGGTTTGAGACGGGACCCGGTTCACGAACTTTCAAAAAAATATATTGCATCATGGGACCTTTTGATTTGCCACGTTCAACTCTTTTCCTTCTCATGTTTGTCTGGGGTCTGCATTAGCCTTGGACCAACAGATAAAAAAAAGATATGCATCGATTCTGATATTTGTGCATCTCTGAATGCCCGGCCACACATCCACTGGAAGTCCATGTTTAATGCCCGTATTCCTCCATACATTTTCAAAGTATAGAATGCGTACACTGAAGCCACGGATGTTACCTTTCATCCGGACGTCCATAACGCTCCATGTTGTTCAATAAATACATGTTTTAATCCTGTATGCATGTGGCTGAATGTCACTGTATACTGTATTTCCTTGTTTACAAGGAGTGTAATACCGGCTTTCACCTGTTATACAACAGCGCCACTGCACTCACTGAGGAATACATATATAATACAATAATTAAAAGTACTTCTTTGTTGAACCATACAGAATATTATGGACAACAAGCGTCCCGGAATGACGGGGGTAAGCACTTCATGTTTTGAATTTGTACATGCATGGAGAAGATTGGGCATTAACCACTTGAACCCTCTATACTTGGTAAAATGGGCCCGAGTTGCAACTTGACTGTACTTGGACTACTCGCCCACCACCCCCACCATCTGCAACCAAACCGTTCGCCAAAATGTGCCAATTTCGACGCGTTGTGACCTTGGGTTCAAGTGGTTATAAAATAATGCCCAGTGAATATTTGGAGTTGGCATCCGAGACTGACAGTGATACGCTTATGTCGGAATCGATAAAAGAACTACCTGTCATTCTTGGTCCAAGGCAAGGTTCTGTGGCCTATACAGGTATAGTCTACTTCCGGGCCTCTTCCGACATCCTTCACTGGTGTTTCCGATGATTATAATGAAGACTCTGTTCCATTCTGGTCAACGGAGGGGCGTCGTCTCAAGCGAACTTGATCCACGAGAGACCCCACAGAGCACACAAGTTGCCGTGTCGAACATTGCGAAGTTCACGTAGCCAACTCAGCTCCGTTCGAGTTGTGATCTGATGTGGATAGAATAGTAAATCATGTTCTGGCGAGAGCATTTGCCCCGACTGCCAGGCAAAGTGGCTACTGGCCAATCGCAGCGTGTCCTTGCACAAGTGCACTGGCCAATCACAGTTCGTCCTTACTCAAACGCAAAGAGCATTCCATGCTCGCATCATTGGTAACACCTGTGAAGGAAGTCAGAAGAGGCCTGCATCATTGCATGTAAGATTTATTTCCAAAATGGCGTATACCATATATGCATAGACATAGAGCCCATTCCATCATTTCAGTGGATTCATGTTCACCAAGTTGTCTGGGATGAAAGCTGTTGGCCATCTTGGTTCAATCAACACACCAGGTAAACTTTCCATGTCTGTAGGACACACTATTTATACTAAGCCACATGGCCACATGTTGCTTGACGACGAAGAAAAGAAAAGGAAAAACAAAACATGTCGGAGCGTATTTTCTGAGTTGAAAGCCAGCTCTAAATTTGGCCTACTGGTTGTAATGGCACAGATGCAAATTCAAAGCATTGTAAGAACATCCATGGCCTTGCTACAATAACAACCAGCACTTCTTTGGTTCTGACGAACACTTGATTTATAATTCGTTGCCATGTCGCTCGCTGAAAAAGGTAGGTCTACAAGCCTGCTGTGCTGCGCATTGTGGCCTTGTAGACCTGCTATTGTCAATGCTTGACAAACGATGCGCAACCATTGCAAGCATGGATCAGGATTCAGGTATGATCGTGTCTCCTGGATATCTGTTGTTGGGAGACGAATGGCGGCAGATGCAGCTATCTGCCGTGGCTAGCTAAGGGGAAGGGAATCAATGTCTTGTCAGTGTGTCAGAGGTGCAAACAAAGCTACTTTGCCGCCTCTTTGTGGCTTGGGACATTGAAAAAAGAACGTGGATGTCCCATCGATATTTTCCATTATGCAGATCCCGGCACTATGACACTACCATACGGGGAACAGGGTGTCATTCTGATGCACCGTCACTCCGACTACGTGGCTTCCCCATGCGTTTAGGGGACAGGGTTAGTATTAAGCCCGTCAGAATGGCAGTGCGCCGGAATAGCGGGCTTCAAATAGGTCATAATTTTGCACCGCACATAAACAATGTATCACTTTCTATGTCACAGACTCAATGGTGATACCTGTGTTGTTTGCACCTACAACACAATGGAGGACTCAGTCTCTTAAGAATCTCTTCTTGTCGGCAAGCAACAGGTAGTATGAGTATAAATGAGTCTTAATGTTATAAATTAGTCTTAATGTGTGTTGCGATGTGCAGGGTTCCAAACTAGGGTGAATGTGTTCTGGACTTGGGGTTCGTTCACGCCGGCTGACATTTTGATTGAAAATCACCAAATGTAACTGTTATAGCTCCAAAACTTTAATAGCGAAACTACCTATAGGATTGAATTCATAGGTGCAATATGTAAATTGAAGTTTACATTTGGAAGATATTGGTTTTGTTTATTATATTTATATATATTGAAAAGAAATAATAATAAAAAAAAAAAGAATCAGCAATCAATTATTTTCCCTTTTGGTGGAATGGTTCAAATTGGATGGTGAGCTATTTTTCATGAATTTTAATGTCGGGGTACGTTTTCTCTACCTCATATGTTATTGTATTTTTAATCCAACACCCACCGCCATCAACTTTTATTTTTTCACCGACCCGACCATTTAAAAAAAAAGAAAGGATATCACTCTCGTCTCTCTTGTGCTCTCCTTTTGCAGAAAAGAAGAAGAAAAAAAAAAGCATCCGGGACGCCTTTGTATTTAAAATGCCGTTTCTTTTCGAAATGTCACATTTTTACGTTTTGTTTAGTTTTTTTTTTGTTTAAATGTCAATTGTTTTACTGAACTCAGTTAAGTTCTTTTTGTTTTGTTTTGTTTAGTTTTTTTGTTTTTGTTTTTGTTTTGTTTCTAATGAAGTAAAAAAAATGATCATAAACATAATCAAACTGAAAAATGTATTGACTATGAAATGAAAAATGACACGATATTTGCTAGGTTTGAAGTAATAATGACTTATTGTACATAAGCTTTTTTTTTTCTCCTCCCCTTGTACTGAAAAAGGTTCCAATTTAAATGGTTGTATATTGTGTAGAAAAGCCAACAAAAGCCATGAATATTGTGAAGCTTGTCATTTCGTTTTGTGATCACTGTGTATTATTGTGTAAGAAATGTGCAAAATGTATGGGATTATAAATCTAGACTTATTTTTTTCCCCCCCTTGCACAGTAAAATTGTCAGTATTCGGTTTGTAATGCTGAGCACAAATGAAACAAATTAATTGTACCCTCCCTGCTAGGATTGGATCCTTTAGGAGTAACAATTCCTATTCCTTGACGGTCCGATTCCTTAACGGTTCCATTTATCCATTCCTAGGGGGTTCCAAATTGACCCTTACAGGTCTGTAACTCTTGAGTGTACACAGTCATGGAACCAAATGGATCCTTACAGGTCTGTAACTCTGAGAGTGTACACATGGAACCAAATGGATCCTTACAGGTCTGTAACTCTGAGAGTGTAACACATGGAACCAAATGGATCCTTACAGGTCTGTAACTCTGAGAGTGTACACATGGAACCAAATGGATCCTTACAGGTCTGTAACTCTGAGAGTGTACACATGGAACCAAATGGATCCTTACAGGTCTGTAACTCTGAGAGTGTACACATGGAACCAAATGGATCCTTACAGGTCTGTAACTCTGAGAGTGTACACATGGAACCAAATGGATCCTTACAGGTCTGTAACTCTTGAGTGTACAAATGGAACCAAATGGATCCTTACAGGTCTGTAACTCTTGAGTGTACACATGGAACCAAATGGATCCTTAGGCCTACAGGTCTGTAACTCTTGAGTATACAAATGGAACCAAACGGGCCCTTACGGGTCCATGTGTATACACTCAGAGTTATAGTGGTTCTTGAAATGATCAAGAACCACTGGTTTTATAATTGTATAGGAGACGTGAAGTCCACGTACTGTACCAGCTTTGACAGTGTGATAAAACCCTGTTCCGGAAAGGTTCCAAATGTGATGGAATCGATTCCTGGTTCCTCAGTGATCTGGTTCTTCCGGTATCCCAACCCTATACTCTCAGAGTTAAACGAACAACTGATCATTTTTACTGTGCGTTTTTGCTTTCTCCTTTCTGTCGGACCAGTTAGCGTTTGCAAGAACGTGGTCATTGGTTCACACGAGGTTCTTTGTAGAACGGCGCAGGAGGCCAATTGGAACCCTGCTATACCCTACGCACGGCTGTACCTTCATCGCATTTGAATTGACCATTTCATTGTCATACATATGATATAGTTATAGCACACACACTCAATAACTCAATAACGCAACGTCCTACTGCCTCCTGCATTATGTGCAACTTCAAAACAGGTGGTACGCAGGGCCGTTGAGTGATTTCCAACGAGCAGTGAGCGCTTCCAAAAATTATCACCTGCACGGAATGTAACAATGTATTGACAGAAAGTAGCTCTACGGTGTCTACGGTGGATTTTTATTAAACAAACGCTTTGCAGATGGAAAGAGGATAATTCAAGCTTTCCATACAGCTGCGATGTTGGTGAATTTAATGTTGTGCAATACAATCTAATAGGACTCTTCTGTTTGGATGTAATGGCTATCAATGGCTGGTGCTGCAACTAGGTTCAACCCATTATAAAAACATCTAGTGTTGCAAATTGTGGCTAATCGAAGCCTTGAATTCATGGAGATTTGTTGTCATCGGTCAGTAATAGGAGACTCACTAGGAGTCTCTTTTACTCAAATAATTGGCTCAGGAATGTGACAAACGAAGAAATGTCTATGAATTCAAGGCTTCATGGGGTGTTTAATTGATACAAAATAAGTAATTTACCTTTACCCGTGTGAAGTGAGTGGTTGGGGGGGGGGGGGGGGGGTTTAACAGTTTTAAAAGGGTCATGTGACCTATCTGGACCAATGATCACTGTTCTTGGCAACGCAAATGCAACAATATCTTATATTTCATTTTTAGCATTTTCTCCTTGTAGCTGGCATATTTAGTTATCATTTCAAATGCAGGGACATTTATTTGCAAAAAAATAAGTTTTGAAATTCAGTGTAGTTCTTTTTTTAATATTGTTTTGCAGAATATTGCAAATAAACATTTGAGGAATGAGTGACGAAGTGATTAAATTGATTTTGATCTGACAATAAATGGAAGTATTTTTTTTCCTTCTGACCATCAGTCCTAACCTTTTGCACATCCTTGATATTTAACTGTCTTTAAAAAAAAGTCAAAGAAAAATATTAATGCTGTTTGATTACTGCCAGTTGATTGATAACAATTATGCATTGACTGAAAAAATAAGCTAATTTTGGAGGAAATAACTTTGTAATATTTATCTCTTGCAAGCTATGTTTAATAAAGGTCAAAACTATTTACTTCTTGAGTGTGACTTGTATAACCCTTGCATTATCAGAGCGGTTTGAAGGTGCAGTATGATATGTATTTTAATCTATAGCAATCCTTACTATAGACTTGTCAAACTCAAGGCTTGCGGGCCAAATCTGTGGCCCATGAATGAATTATCTTTATCTTTGATATTTAATTACTATTAGTACTGGCCCTCTGGTATATTGCACGCAACACCATAATACTACAAGTCCCACAGTGCACTGCACGTATCGAGGGCCCACAAGCATAAACCCACGTCTTGGGATCCGCACGTAATTCCGACGGAGCATTAAAGGCTCATACATAGTCTGGATTTTCGGTGGTGGGGTGACCACCGAACTACAACATGACGTCACGAGCCGCGGTGAAGAGCAAACCACCGCTCCAGCCCTTCTCTCTGTTTTTAAGGCCTATTCATAGTCTGGATTTTCGGTGGTGAGGTGACCACCGCTCCGGTGGTGAGCTGACCACCGGAGCTGAAATAACGTTGAGCGGTGGTGAGTAAAAACAGAGAGAAGGGCTCGAGCGGTGGTTTGCTCTTCACTGCGGCTCGTGACGTCATGTTGTAGTTCGGTGGTCACCTAACCACCGAAAATCCAGACTATGTATGAGCCTTTACTCACCACCGCTCAACGTTATTTCAGCTCTGGTGGTCAGCTCACCACCGGAGCGGTGGTCACCTCACCACCGAAAATACAGACTATGAATATAGGCCTTGGGTTTGAGGTAGGTTGTCGTTTGTCGGACCAATGACTAGTCTGAACTAAGTAGGCTATACTGCGTCTCTTCACTATTCATTGTATTGCCTGTGGTCTTTCAGCTACATCTCTCCCCAAAAATGGCTAAACGAAAGGTGAACTCTGAAAACAGGGGTTTTGATCAAGCCAGAGTGGAGGCAGAGTACATGTTCACGGATGTAAAGGGCAAAGGGTCTTCTGTGTGGAGACAGTGTGGCTGTAATAAAAGAATATAACCTAAGAATACCGCTATGATAAGACATGAATGCAACCGATTTGATTTACTTAATCTCATTTTACTATGAAAGCAGCGCTTGTCGAGGATCAAAGAACAGGAAATAAGCTTTAATAATGCATTTTTCGTATTGTTGCATTTATCTTGCTGGGAAAATTTCTTTTTTGCTGTTTGCCTGGGACGTCCTCGTGACCGGTGCCTGTGTGTTGAAACACAGCCCGGCCCTCGACTTTTTGAATTTATTATTTAAGGCCCACTGTGTATTTTGGGCAACTGGCGTCCCGGGGGCCATATGCGGCCCCCACCTTTACTTAAAGGGTCACTTCACCCCTTTTGCAACCAGATCTTATTTGAATGATGTTTGGGAGACAAGAAACACTTTCCTGGGTGTGTTTATGTGGGTAATGTGTTTTTAGATATTTTAGTATTTCAAAGTGTCCATGGGCTCCATCCATGAAATATCTAAAAACACATTACCCACGTAAAAAACCCAGTAAAGTGTTTCTTGTCTCCCAAACATCATTAACATAGGCCTAATATCTGGTTGCAAAAGGGGTGAAGTGGCCCTTTAATACGGTCTGCCGCCCGCAGGACGTGCAAACATGACCCACTTTAATTTAATATATTAGTAGCTTAATAATGACTAAAATGTGTAATTGTGCAAGACTGAGACAGAGTTCGGAAGACTCGGAACCATAAGCATTATGACGTTTCTAGTCGAAGGTCTGATGCAGACGGACTAACCAACATGGAGAGCGCTGCAGGCTGCAGTGAAAACATCCGCTGTGAATAAACACAGTAACACACACATATAATAGCGGCACGTTGCATCATCTGTTATATATTACAGGTTATTGGTCACCCTTCATATAACACTCAAGACGGTAAGGAGACGTGACACTTAAGCTGTTCTGTCCTTGTTTTGTTTTTACATCATCATCATAATAGACAATAATATATCTGTTTACATGCTGTGGCCGTGGTGGAGGATGAAATACTCGGGGAGCTAGCCCCTTTCGGGACCCTACGTAAAACTTTTTTGATATTTTGTTTAGTTTTACGTTGGGTCCCTGCTCGCTAGTGTATTTTCGTATGGAAATTCCTAAATGCGGATGTGGAGATTCTCTCTAAAATAGGACCCGCGGCATGTGACGCCATTATTTTCCTTGAGTTATTCTGAATTCGGTAACTTTAAGTAGCTATACATCCCGGTGCGAATATCTCCTGTGGCGCGGAAGCCGTTAAGTATTTTTAATCTTTGTTTGACCGATTTGGTCGCTTTATTTCTTCTTGTTTGTTTACCGTTTATTGTACCGCCTCCCGGTGTGCGGTTGGCTTGTGAGGCTACGTCCCTGCCTCTGATCTGCTGTGTCATAGCTATAGCGCCACTAGCTAGCCAGATAGGCGGTACAATGAGGTGTCAATAAACAAGAAGAATCCAAGCTTCCAAATCGGGCAAACATATATTAAAAATACTTAACGGCTTCCGCGCCACAGGAGATATTCGCACCGGGATGTATAGCTACTTAAAGTTACCGAATTCAGAATAACTCAAGGAAAATAATGGCGTCACATGCCGCGGGGAGGCGTTTTAACATGTAAACATGAGCCAGTAAATGTTTTAATCAGGTGGCATGGACGACGTGGAACAGGACCCAATGCACTGGGTCGAACAAATGTCAGAAACTTCAGTAGCATTTGGGTTCTGCTTGGAGGGCTATCGGGGAGCATGCTTTGGTCCGACATATCATTGGTTCGAAGGAGCACTCACATTGCTACTGTAGCAGTACTGCAGTAGCCTATACCTACATACTTAAATTAAATATCACAATTTAGATTATATTCACAAGTTATCTATGAGAGTCTAAATCTTAGGCTAGCTTTTTTGTAAAAACATCATGCAGTGTATTAATCAAAATGTAAAATGGTTAATGTATGTTTTGTAATAATCTAAATCTTCAAAGTAACTAGTAACAAAAGTTTTCAAATGAATGTATTGAAATAAAAGTACAATATTTGGATCTTAAATGAAATGCAGTGGAGTAAAAGTATTGGAAATTGGAAATACTAAAGTAAAGCACAGATGCCGCAACATTGCATTGTATGTAGTCATAGCACGTCATAGTACATATGTATAGCATAGTAGTATAGATGTATAGTTTATATGTATAGCTTCATTATATAGATATTCCACTGTTACTTTCTTAGCTTACGCATGTTTCTTGATAAATGTTTTTATGTGATGTATTCCCATGCTTTTTTGTTCTTGCTTAATGTAAGTCGCTCTGGATTAAGAGCGTCTGCTAAATGCCTAAATTGTAAATGAAGAACTGTAGTAGTCGGTAACAGTGGTGGAAAGTAACTGTCATGTGTAATTTCTCCTTCATTGCGGTATCATAGCTGCAATTTGCAACACTAGATTGTTTTATAATGGGATGAATCTATAGTTGCAATACCCTCCATTGACAGTCCATTGATCCAAATAGAAATTCCCGATCTGTTTGTATAAACATTTTTGCATAGAAGT
This sequence comes from Protomyctophum parallelum, assembly GCF_964188405.1. Lineage (NCBI taxonomy): Eukaryota > Metazoa > Chordata > Actinopteri > Myctophiformes > Myctophidae > Protomyctophum > Protomyctophum parallelum. The sequence goes on from NC_139697.1 coordinate 5,460,111, forward strand.
GTATATTTGTATGTCTTTAAATGTTCTGTTTAATTGAAAATGGAGGACCCTGATGTAAACAAGTATTTTTTTCTGGTTTTATCCTTGTTTGTTAGATTTTGTCTCTCCTTGAACTGCACCCATTACTACAAACTGTTAATACAATTTACAGTCAATCAATCATTCAATGCTGTGCTTTTCATGACAGTGTTGTATGATCGCTGAGCAGCAGCATCAATGCTGTGCTTTTCATGACAGTGTTGTATGATCGCTGAGCAGCAGCATCAATGCTGTGCTTTTCATGACAGTGTTGTATGATCGCTGAGCAGCAGCATCATGGCTGGACGTGGAGGCGGCAGGGGGCGTGGTCGTACCAACATGACCTTTAACCTGGAGGATCTGGGCATCGGGAGAGGAGAAGCTCTTCCTCCTACCGCTGTCAAACCCACACCCCTGTTCCCTGTAAGTATTAAGCCTGTTCCCTTAAACGACTGTCCCTGTTCCCTGTAAGTATTAAACCTGTTCCCTTAACACAATCAGTGCCATCAAAATAGAAGCTCCAGATTAGGAGATACGAGACATTCTTTCCGCTGCGCTAACATGGGAGTCAATGACAAGCTAATAATTGCACTGAGCGTTAGCATACGGAAAGCGAAAAACGAAATGCCAAAAAAAAAAAAAGGAAAAATTCAGAATATTCTTATCTCGCCCCGCGTCGCTGGGACGTCGCTAGGACGTCCACAGACGTCGTAGGCACTAATATTTCGGGATCCTTATGACGGCCTCAGGCGTCGTATGAACTGAAACGGTTAAACGACTGTCCCTGTTCCCTGTAAGTATTAAACCTGTTCCCTCAAACGTCTGTCCCTGTTCCCTGTGAAGTTAAAGTAGCTTTCCGCTGCACAGACATCGGCGTTGGAAAGTGGTGGTGTGGACGAAAATCTGTTGTGGAATGTGCGGTGTGTACACATGTCGGACTCGGGATCTAAGTGTGTGTGTGTGTGTGTGTGTGTGTGTGTGTGTGTGTGTGTGTGTGTGTCCGTGCGTGTGTGTGTTCTCTCCATCAGCCCATGACAGCCCAGACTGTCCCCTTACAGACGGGAGAGGAGGTAGAGTACATGCTGGCATTGAAGCAGGAGCTGAGAGCTGCCTGCAAGACCCTGCCCTTCTACATCAGAAGAGCTGCACCCAGGAAAGGTACCGAACCATATATAACCTCTTCCTTTTACACCCAGGAAAGGTACCAAACCATGTATTGCAACCCCTTCCTTTTACACCCAGGAAAGGACCTGAACATGCAGTGGTATACTAGAGGTGGGACACGGACGGATGCGCTGTGGAGCACTACCTGCTCCACTAGTTCAGAGCCTTTTGACTAGTTGCTTGATTGAGCTGCACGCGTTGTGTCTGTGAGAGTGTCTACCTTGTCGTGTTATCGATTTGTGATCTCACACACACACACACACACACACACACACACACACACACACACACACACACTTACTAATCCCAATGTTTGTCATGGCAAGAGCCAGGTGTGACAGATTAAAAACAACCATTCGCACATCTTAACAAAGCTTATGAAAGTAATCAACAGCGTTAATTAACATAGGTTTGGCATCTCCATTTTGATATGCATCCATATGCTTCGTGCCGCGTTTCGAGCTTGTAGATCTGCTACTTTTGATGCTTTAGTTTGCTTTAAATTATGCCACATGCCAATAGGTGCAACTTGACAGCCAAGCCCTAGGCCGGAAGACCGTCCTAGGGCTTGGCCTCCCTAGAGGCTCCCACGTTCTCTGCTGATACCGACAATGGAGAGTACGTACCAGGGGGGCAGTGAGGCTGGATTTGTGTGAAGCCAGTAGGAAATCCTGACTTCCTGAAAGTTCATATAATGGCCTGTTGTGGAGCTGTCATTGGGCCCAAAAAACCCCATAGAGGTCCATGTATTTGGGCCCAACTTCACCTAGACTGTATTACTATTATTATTACTGTTTATTATTAAACATGGTCATGAATACTTTCTGCTTCCAGACACTAGTTTAAAGTCTCATTTCTCATGTCATAATATTCTTTTTGGAAATTTATGGTCCCATTTATTTAAACAATGACCATAAAGTCGAGTATGTTCTGAGGGGCGTGGCTACCGTTACAGTCTATGATCGGGATCCATCCCCCGCTCTAGTCAAAATAAAAACCAACGCAGAAGAAGGGGGGAAGTTCCGCCTCGTTGTCTGGGCCAGCCAATTGCCAGCTGGGCCCAAACGGATCTAGAAAGATGGCGATTGGACTGACAGGCTTCATCTTACGTCCATATCAGACCCGGAACGCTTTGTCCATATTTTTTTTACAGTCTATGGTATGTACACACAGTTTAACATTGTTTAATACAATCAGATTATAATAATTATACTATCAGATAGGACCTTTCTGTTTGGATGTATGGGCTGTCAAGGCCATACATCTCGTTTTTTTGCCACAAATTTGAGAAATGCAGATTTTTTTAGATCACCCTTTGAGTTGGGTTTATTCACGCTTTGTATCATTATCGCTCAATAATGACCCGTTGATTATCCCTTTGCTTAACATTGATATTTATGTTTTCAGATGTGGTTCGGTACTCTGACAAATACCACAAAGGAGAGCCCAGGGACAATACCATCGAATGGAGCCCAGGTGAGGAATGACTGTTTAACATATCACATAATGCTTGTTTTATTATTCAATTATTTTGAAATGCCAACCGAGGGTTCTAGATGACCACTGATTCTCTCTCTCTCTCTCTCTCTGTGTACGCGCGCGTTTCAGACTGGAGTCGGTTGCCCAAAGAGCTTTGTATCAAAGTCAGAAAGTCTCAGAGAAAAGGTAAGAATCGTTACGTTTGTACAGTACAGTTGGTAGTCACTTGAATTGGATGCAATGTCAGATGTATCATACATCTGACAGTCTTTTGACAGTCTGTCTCCTCTAGGCCATTGGTTCTCTAACCTCGAACCGTTTTGGTTTCAAAATTAAGCCTAGTACTTGTCTGTTTATTTTCAGCAGGTCCAGTATGTCCACCTCAAGTCAAAGCAGTGAAAACATCCATCATGGCAAAAGAGGAGGTTCTTTCCAAACTGGAGGTAGGTTTCATTGCTAATCGTGTGTATGCATTGAGATTAACATTGTATTTTATCTTACAAAATGTTACGGCAATTTCTTTATTATTATTTACTATAGTCCTACTAGACTCCAGGAAATTACATCTGGCCACAAAAGATCACCGGATCTATTGAATGTGAAATGACATATTGAGCCTAATCCCCCTTCACATTTAGTAGATCCTGTGATCTTTTGCGGCCAGCTGTAATTTCCTGGCATCTAGTAGGAGAAAAAAAATAACACTCATCTTTTACTTTCTCTAATAACCACCTAAAACATAATCCTTGGTTTAAGGAAAAAAAAAACTAAAAACGAAGTTGTCCTTTAATGTTGGTTGGCAAAAAAGTAGAGCGTTCTTCCGGGTGCTTCAAAACGTCACTGAGCAACTTCCATTGAAATGAATAGCTGGGGGGGGGGGGGGGGGGGGGGGGGGGTGCTGTCGCTCCTGGTCCGCTCTCTAGTTTATATTTAACTCTATGCTTTAAACCAGTGGTTTTTAACCATTTGAAGACATTTAGCCTCTAAACTTATATTTGTTGTTGGATAAGATGTTGTACAATTCCATGCTGTATTGATGTGGCACCGCACCATTAGAAGAGATAACAGGCAAACGTTGATCAAAATAACAATTATTCTACATACTCTCTAAAAGTGTAGACTTCTTGTAATTATGTAATGCAGATGTTTTACAATATAATTTAACGCTCGAGAGCATAACATGAAGCCAAATGCTCTCAAGAGTTAAAGATCTAAAAAGACTAACGTTTCGACCTTGCGGTCTTCATCAGAGTCAGACTCTGATGAAGACCGCAAGGTCGAAACGTCTTTTTGTATACTCAGCACCTAAATAAAAGGCTCTAAATGTCCGTGCTGCTCCAGTCTCTTCTCCTTATGCAACTTTGATGTCCCTGCACCTGTGAAGCACCGGATCAGCCGTTTCAGGCTTGAGGCGCGTTGGTAGACTCCCTTTCTATCTATAAAGGTCCATTTGGTTACCAACTCCATCATTTAGCTGGGGACCACCTGGAACCCCCTCAAGGACCACTGGTGGTCCCCAGACCACTGGTTGAAAACCACTGCCTTAAACCGCCGTTGTGCGTCTGTCCTCTCTACTTCCTGCCCCGTTCCACACAGACTCTAGAGAAGAAGGAGGAGATGGCGGTCAACTCGGGAGACGAGGACGAGGAGGAGAAGAAGAAAACCAACGAAGAAGAAGAACAGGCTGAGGAGGAGGAGCTGGACGAGGAGGACCTGGAGGAGGTAATGACATCATAAGCATCACCACCTCCCTTTAGTTTTAAGCCCAATCCACACCGAAGGATTGAGATGGGACGAGATGGTTTTATCAGCGGTGTGACATGTCTTGTTGTATGTCGACCCAAGTCAACCCGAGTGATTCAACTGATTCAATTCAATGGCCCAAACCACACCAATGGGTCGCCATGCAACTCCTCGCAACCGTTTGGTTTGCGAGGAGTTGCATGGTGACACTTTGGTGTGGTTTGGGCTTTAGACTGCGACAGAGGGGCGCCGTCTCAAGCGAACCTGAGCAACCACCGAGCGAGCTAAAGCAAACGAGTTGCCGTGGCGAACGTCTATTTCTCATATTCTAGCTACAAGTCTAGTATCACACACACAAAATACAAAACCATAAAGGTGTTGTTATTAATGCCATTCTATGCACACTTTCACAAAGCTGGTGCTGATGCTTATACATTCCAGCATACCTCTGACCACCTCCCGTTTCTGCGTTCTGCCAATGCAAATCCCACGGGGGGGGGGTGGACGTTTTAACTTTGCTGCCGGGTGGGAACGTACAATCCAAAAATAAACCCACCAGTCCCGAATGGGGATGTAGATGCAGAGCAGGAGGATGTCTCTCACACTCTCACTAAAACTATGACGAAAATAACTATAATAACGCTAAGCAATGATGACTAAAACTGTGACTAGATATACCGGTAGTAAGTAATGGAGAAGAGATCAGTAGAACTAAGAAGACAAGTCATTTTATGCTCAGATTGTGCGTGGGTGTTGCACTCTGAAAATAACAGATCTACAAGCTCACAAATGTGGCCGTGCAGGCAGCTTTTAACTTTTGCAAAATGAAATGTAAAAGTTTACGTTTGAAGATGCAAGTCTCTGTCCAACATCAACGGTATTCTTGACCCCTTTTATGTCTCAACTTAAGATCTGAGGTCGATTGTAAAAAAAATTAAAAAATACAATCTGTTAATAATATGTTTCTATGTCAGTGGTGCTCAAACATTTTCATGTCAAGGACCCCCATGTATTTGACCGCCGGACCCCCCCCATATGAAATATGTTGTTTCAGCGACACCCCAGAAGCAAAGAGAGAGAATATATATTCAAAGATGTACAAGCTTGTGATATCTTGTATATCTGCTATTTTCCCAACAGTTTCCCAACAGTTTAAAATAATGGTTAAAAGTGGTTAAAAGCTAAGGTGGCACAGGTGCATTCCAGGTATTAATGGGTTAACCCCTTCTATGTCTTAACGGCAAACTAACTAGTTATCAATGCAGCAACTGTAGCACCATAATAATTCTGAGTTAGTTGGTAGTTTATTACCGGTAATCATTGTTTTTTACTTGTGTGTAATTTTGGTTTCTTCTGTTAGATGGCGTTCACTGTTTTATTAGTTGTTGTTGGCGTTTTGTTTCCGCAGGAGACTGACTACATCATGTCATACTTTGACAACGGAGAGGACTTTGACAATGACAGCGATGACAATATAGATGAGGCGGTCTACTAGAATGTCCTAGAACTACTGATGTCCTAGTGGTTCTCCCACTTCTTTTTATATTTGTATTATTGTGTCGTCCTTTTTGTCTTTTAAACTATTATTTTATTGCTGTTTTTTTCACAACAACACGTTTGTTGTTTTTAAATGTACTTTATAAACGAATTTGTATTGGATTGGAATGCTGGTGGCTTCTACTTATTTCAACATTAATTTACGATGGCTAAAGCTTATTGTCAGTGTTAAATATTATATCTATTATATACATTTGTGTGGGACTGGGACTTAGAGTATATACTCTAAGGACTGGGACCATACCATTACTACTTAGTGAAACTGATATAGTCTGGTTTCACTCAACTGATATTTTTTTATTCGGGCATTCTGCCCCCCAGATGGCGCTAAAAGCCTGCTGAACAGTGACGTTGACGGGCCACTGGGTTAAAGTTCAAGACTGAGAGACTGGTTTCCTGGAAACTCTGTTTACACTGTAAAGGAATGTCATCCAAAGACCTTTTTTCACATTCACTCGTGAGTCGTCTAGTTTTCTTTGTTTCGCATATTCTATCTTTCTGGACACGTTTTCTTTTTTTGGGGGGATGGGGGGGGATGACAAAGCTTCCCAAAATACATCCTCAAATAGACTGAACTGTCGCCTACATGCAATCTGAAACCCACTGGACCACAGTTTACTATTGCTACTATTTCAACCATGTACGCTCGTAATGGTGTCTCCAACAAGCCCACCTGTTCTAGTACACAATAGATGGTACACAAGAACCCCCCCCCCCCCCTCTCTCTCTCTCTCGCTGTTCACGATCATGTTGTTTACTAAACATTGTCTCTTTGACACATTTTTACAGCACATCAGCTACAAATATGAGGGTAAAAGAAAAGGCCTCATCATTGTAGACATGATTGATTGATTGATTCAATATCATGCATTGCTGTGATGAAATGAAATTTAGAAAATGTAAAAAAAAAAATCTGAAATTGTCTAAAAATAGTGAAGATGGCAGCCAGTAGCAATGTATTGTGAGCCTGTAGACTGGCAATTTTCACTATTTGAAAATAATGTATTAATTCATTATTATGAAAGTCATGAGCTTGCAAAGAACCCAAATACTCCAGAAATGTACTAGTACAATACTCAAGTAAATGTACGTAAGTCACCATGTCTAAAGCCCAAACCACACCAGGGTCGGGTTGGTGTGGTTTGGGCTTTATAGTTACTGTACTGTAGGCACAACATTCATGACCCAAAATGGCCTAATGGCTAATGCTGGTCCTGCTATTTTCCATTTCTATACTCTAGTTACAACAGACTACAGAGACACACCCACAGCTGCCCCCTGTCTACAATAATAAGGTTCAAGGTTGTACTTTATTGTTATCTTGTGTAAAGTCAGGTAAGAGTAAAACTTATTTTGGTTTTTACTTTGGCTTAATTCAGACAACACAGCAACATAGACAATAACAATGCTGCTATTCACAGTGAGTGTATGTATGCATACAGTACAGTTTATGATACACTATCTGGGGCACAACTCAGAAGTGCAAACACATGACTTATCTGTATTTTGTTTTGCAGGTTTAACGTAAAACAAACATATTCATATTTAGTCTTAATGCAGTCTATTCAAATTGTTTGTATGAAGTAGTATTCTAATCATTGGGAACTTCTCGGAACCGAAAAACAAAACAAAAACATTTGACTGTCTCAGCCCTGCTTTGACTTCAAGGAGTGTCATTTGTCTTTGTCGTGCTTATTATGTGTATGTTTTTATAAAAAACCGGTCCTCTAAGAAACTATATTGACACTGGTAAGTGAAATACTTGGTAGTCCTGTGTCAGTAATGTTACTGTATACACTCTGCAAGAGCACATCCTGTGCTCAAGGTTACAGTATGATGATTCACTGGCTTTAAATTCATGCAATAAACACATGATATATAGGCTGACTGAATGTGCGTGACGAAAGTGTCGCGCAAACCCATAACAGAAATATTATGTATTTCTATAAAGCAATCTCTGCAGGGGAACCCATTCAAAAGTAGTGAAAATAGCAGTGACTGACCTATATTTTCACATTTCTTGTGCATTTCTATGCAGCAGTGCAAACTCATTTCATAATTTGTTCTTTTGTATAAGTATTTACTTGATTAATATAGCATTTTGTCCAGTGCCACCACCCACCACACTCACACTCGAGGTATTTAGCCTGACTCAGAAATCTCTCCACACACACACACACACAGTCACACCGCCCCCGTCCGTCCGTCCGTCCCCCACACCAGACAGCTGCGCGCGGAGCTTTTTGCAGCCCGCGGCCACGCGGTGTCCACGCGCCGCTTCTGCTCGCCGATTGGCCGCAACCGACCCAAACATTCGCTCCTCGACCAATGGGAGCCGTGTGCATGCGCCGTGCATGGCCGTGCCCACACGGACTGCTGATCAACAACACGTCGCGGTATAAAAACCCAGCCTGAACGCCGCTGTTGTTTATTATACACACACAACCACAGCACGGCGAGCAGTACGCACGCACCATGGACAATTGGACATACTAGCATAAATAATAACCAGCCTTTCTTCTTGATCAACCTTTTGATCTCATTATAGGAGTGGTTATTGTTTTTCCAACTTTGCTTTGTTGTTACATCCAATATATATATATATTTTTTTGTTGGTCTCTACGATTTGGAGTGCATATTTTCTTTTATTTCCGGGAAACTTCTCCAAAAGCTTTTCGTTTTTTGTCGCGGATAATAACACTGAGCAGTCATCATCATGGTGGCGATGAAGAGGGTGAAGACGTTCGAAGTCGTGTTCTCCGACCCCAGCAAGACGTTCTACTGCTCCGGGGACAAGGTGGCCGGCAGGGTGCGCGTGGAGGTGGCCGAGGTGACCAGGGTGTCCGCCCTGAAGGTGCTGGGTCTGGGGGTCGCCAAGGTGCAATATGCCAAGGGCAAGCAGCGCTGCAGGGAGGAGATGCAGTACCTGAGATACGAGGAGACCCTCCAACTGGACGACCAGCCTGCAGGTGAGATGATCTGACCGTTAGGAAATGAAATATACTCTTTGTGGTATACGTTATTATGCATTATTATTCGAGTTCTCCAAGAAGCAAAAGGTTTGAGTTAAAAATGTTCGCTTCAAGAAATTGTATATCTTTTTTAATAGCCAAACATAATGGTTAAAATGATTAATTGTGATGCTATATTAACACATTTCGCTGGGGACTCACTGGGAGAACCAATCAACGTACATAACATTGTTTACTTATGCATAATGCATCTGGTTTATAATTTAACTAGTGAAACAAGTGGAACCAAATGGACCCTCACTGGCCTATTTGGTTCCATGTGTACCCTTGCCAGAGTTTGCGAATGGATAAATTAGCAAGTGATATATCAGGAGGTTGTTTTATTATGCATATAAATAACTTAGCACTGTTAGCAGCTTCAGTTTACACTAGTATCAAGTTAAGTAAACATTGGCATGGTGTTGGTGCCAGGGGGGTGCCAGGGGGGCACATCTAGCATCGAAAGCATATTTTGGCCAAAGTTCAACTGTGTCACTCACTGGGAAGTTGATCAAACATCTAATGTTGGTGCATCAAACTGACATTTCACCTTAGTTGGCAATCCCTTACATATGATAGCAATGCAAAGCTATGATAATAATAATAATCATAATATGTCACTCGTAAAATGCAGCCCAAATTGGTTTGTACACAGTAACACCATTGTAATTAAGTGTCATATTTGTATTGTTTTTTGTCACAGATTCCGATGGTTCGGTGCTCCTGAGGCCAGGCAACAAGTATGAATACATGTTCGGCTTCGAGCTGCCACAGCAAGGGTAAGTCCCTGACACTATTATAGCAATGACATCCAAACCACTGCCCCCCACCTAATATAGTCACTGCTAGTTCAACCGTTTGTAAACAGAGTTTATGTTTTGTGCAGGCAGCTGGTGTCCTCCTACAAGGGGAAATTCGGCTATGTCCAGTACTACGTCAAGGCCCTGATGGAGCGGCCCGGTCAGCCCGCCCAGGAGTGCAAGAAACACTTTGAGGTGGAGGAGCCCCTGGACGTCAACACGCCCGACCTACTGGTGAGTCGCGCTGAACAAATCACAATTTAACAGACTGTGTTATCCAGAGATAAGCAGGGTAAACGCATACGGTGCAGAACACACACTATAGACATTGAGTGTAGTGCCTCCGTAAACAAGGAAGTTAAACAATGAACCAAGCATCTAAATGGCATGATATCTAACGTTCTGTACATTGTGGTTCAGGCCAGGGACATATGCACTACAGCATTTCAAGGACCCTCGGTTTGAAAGGCATTAGGCCTCGGACCCCCATGTATTTTACCTAAAAATGGAACTTAAATGGACCTTAAATGACACTTAGGATACCAGGTAAACAATGGACCTAGCACATGCGAACGTGAGGTTAGCAATGCCATGTGACGTCCATGGCATGCTAAACCAGCTATCTGACAGAGTTGTGTTTTTCGGTTCAGTCTCCCGCAGGCGGCATGAAGGAGAAGAAGGTCACGTGCATGTTCATCCCCGACGGCCAGGTGTCACTGAATGCCAAGATCGACCGGCAGGGCTTCTGCGAGGGCGAGGACATCTGCATCAACGCCAAGTTCGAGAACACCTGCTCGCGCATCGTGGTGCCCAAGGCGGCCATCATCTCCAAGCACATGTACCAGGCCAACGGGCGCACCAAGGTGTTCCGCCAGAAGCTGTCGTCGGTGCGCGGTAACCACATCATCTCGGGGATGGGCGACGCCTGGCAGGGCAAGACCATCCGGGTGCCCAAGATCAAGCCCTCCATGCTGGGCTGCAACATCATCCGCGTGGAGTACGCTCTCATGGTGAGTTCCACTATACGTCTGGAGAGGTTTTAGCCTGGATACAACCAGTGGTGGACAGTAATCAAGTGCATTTCTAGGAAGGAACCCCCTGGGACCCAAAATGACAAGAAATACATTATGAATGTTTTACCACTTAAACTAAAGCCTATTTGTGAAATGTGGCCGACCAATAAGCTAATTATAGCCGATCTGCATTTTGGGGGTCCTTGAACACCACTTGATATAGCAACATACGTTATTTTAGAAAACTGTTTAGAAGAATTCTTTCTTATAATCGGCTTCCCTCCCTCCCCCAGATCTACATCCACATCCCGGGCAGCGAGAAGCTGATCCTGGAGCTGCCCCTGGTCATCGGCACGGCCGGCCTGGGCAGCCGCAGCAACAGCGTGAGCAGCCAGGACGGCTCGGTGGTCAGCAGCACCGCCTCGCAGAGCTGGGTGTCACTGCGCTGTCCCTCCAACCCGCCCAGCTACTGCGACGTGACGCGTGACTGCCGCCTGGACCAGCCCCTCACGCCGCTGCTGGACGACTTCGATGATGGCGACAGCCCCATCTTCATGAACGCCCCGGTCTTCCAGTTCCCACCCCCGCCCGCCTACACCGAGGTAAGGGTCCTGACTACTGTGTGTTTTGCCAAGATGCTTGAAAAGCACCTGGACTACATTTGCTACTACCTCTAGTAGCAACCGTAGTGGACAATGTTTCATGATTGGCTGCCTCATCTCTAGGCTGCCTATAAGCCAATGGGAGACTTACCCATAAAACCCATACTCATGGGTACATGACTGAGTCATTCTTAATGATTTTTACTTGGGCTACTATTACTTGCTAATATAGGCAATATTTTATCATTTTATACTCTATGCTGGAAATAGCATCTACTATTTCCACCATTTTCCACCAAATTGCAATCTTATCGATTTAGGCCCGACAGACAAATCTGACTTGTCTTTTGTCATGTTTACAGGTTGACGAGGAGTACCACGGGAACGCACGCATGCTCCAAGTCTGCTGAACGGGCTTGTCGGGGGAACTACTCCTCACTTCACCACTTTGTATGACTCGAGAGAAGATCGGCGAACTAATGAGAGGCGACGCATTGAATGGATGTTGTGATGTGACGCTCAGTCACACACACACACACACCATGGACTGGTCAAAAAGACAAGAGGTCAAGGTCTTCTCTGCCTGTGCTCTTCAAGCTATCGCTCATCAATCTAAGCCATCTTGGCCGGTGTGAAACACTGACCGCTCTGAGCTCTTCTGCAGGTGCACCGCTGGCTGTATGCGTTTCAATATGATTCTACTTTCCGGAGTCCTTGACTGTTTTTAAGTCAAGGACTTGAGGACTTGCGAGGCTGTGCTTGTCGATTGCAAAAAAACGAATGCGAACACTCCATGACTTTTTCCCCAAGGGCTGACTGTTCTTTGCAATTTTTTGGCATTCCAAAACTAGCCCTGTATTTTTCCTATAGGGATTATCGCCAGCCCATCCTTAATTGTTACTTTTGTGTTTATTTCAAAAGGATATATACGTGGCAATATTATGTCAGAACATTTTTTGTCAAGGGATTATTGATTGCGTTTGAGAATTACTGCATGTTAAAATTAGGGTCTCACCATGCAGCATCCGTATATTATTGAGTTCCAGTGTTCTTTTTTGTTTTTTGTCCAAGTTATGTGTTTGATTCCTATATGGCATTGCACTTTCTAATGGATGCATTTTTGTTGCTGTAAAACTGCCTACGAGCAAGTTTCTGTTTTGTTTTTGATGTCGTTATGAACAATGTTTCTGATGCTGGATGAGGATCTTCCAGGGGACTAGTTAAAACCTCAAACTGTTAAAGGTTTATTACAAAGCAATGTAGTGTAAAAGCCACAAGATCTTTGACACTACAAAGTGCCAAACCTGACAGACAGGCACCTTACGTGAAGCTTTTCAGCAAACCAATCCTTTCAACACAAGCATTTCATTGGAGCTGCGCTCGCCGCGGCACTAACTCCAAACATCTTTGTTCTTCCACTAAATTGACTCACTGTTGAGAATGTAGACATTATGCTATGCATCCTTTAGAATTTGTATATATATTTTTGTATGAAACCCTATGGGTGAGTTTTCTATAAAATAAAGATTTGAACAAATCATTGACTATTCTTTTATTTGAAAATCAGAATCATCATTGATCTCAGAATTGCTGTGGATGTAATCAATGTCATGAATAAATTCAAGAAATGTACCGGTAACTTTATGCTAGATATTTATATTGTGGTTGTCGTTTAGTGTTCTCCACGAAAGGAACATAAAGGCATGGCATGTCCAACTGGTATTATCTATTCACAGCATGGCCATGTAAAGTATGCTATGATTGCATTTTGCCCAAAGTTAAAAGTCAATAATGGCCAAACATACCACAATTTCACGGTTAATAAGCCATTTTGCATTGTGATTCAACACATTCTGCACACTTACTTTTGGTGCCAATACAGGTACTGTACTACAGCAAATAAAACTTGAATACAGGACTTTTACTTGTATTGATACCTTTACTTCATTAAAATGTGAGTACCTTTACCATCACTGCAGACAAGGTCAGAGAGAGAGCATGATTCGGCAGGGCACTGCGTCAGACACCTGCTGGCCATGAGCAAACTGACACTGTGGGAGACAACCCACTGAACCCAGGGCACAGCCACACGCACCTGACTCTGTTTCCCTAGTGTTTTGACCAGGTATAGACGTATAGGGCATCCCTCTGTTTCCTTAACCCATTCTGACCTGAGATCAGATTCATATACGAGGTTTCCACTGGACACACACTGGTCTGATTAACCCATTCTGACCTGAGATCGGATTCTAGAAATGTCAGTCGCTCTTCGATTTTTCAAAAATAGCAGACCTACAAGCTCGTATCGCGCCACTCGGTGGCGCGATATGAGCTTGTAGATCTGCTATTTTTCAATAGCTAAAGCATAACATGATGCTGACACCAAAATTGGTGCCCGTTCAGAATGGGTTAAACAATCGTATTATGTTAGATTGATCATAATCATAAAATATGTAGAAATACAAAAGTGCATAGTACAGCTTTAACCCCCTAATTGCTCCACCGAGCACTGCTCCACAAAAACGCGTATTGCACCTAATAGTTAGGACGGATAAATGTCAGGGGACTAATTTAGTCATTTCTATAATGTATATCCTCTGTTTGCATTGCAGTAGACATGCAGACCTGCTCTGCAAGCAGCTTGACGTGCTCGCCACACACAGCAGCCGGCCGAGGGGTTAGCGGTGACGTCACAGTACCTCCTGTGAGCTGACAGATAAGTGCTTGTTTATCTTTAACATTCCATCCTTTAGTTTAAACACTACTGTCCCCCGAGGTCCTCCGAGGTTTCACCCGTGCACCACGTCTTTCTTCTGCTTTTTACACTTCATTATAAGCAATATAGGGTCGTGTGTGTGTGTGTGTGGGGGGGGGGGGGGGGGGGGTTAGCCCTGCAGGTCCAGTGCTTATAGCGAATGCAGGTCTTTTCCTTGTGTAGTATTTAATTATTGTGGTATTGGTATGCTACGCACTGGGCCATGGCTAGGCCTACATATGCCTCCGATTCTTCTGTTCATGTCGAGTGTGATGAGGCCTCAGTGACCTTGATGACCCGCCTGCATTTAATTCCCCAGCTGATTAAATTATTGTTGTCCTCTGCCTCTTTCCTATCAATACTTTTTTTTTTTAAACCCAGTGTCTGAGATTCTGCATTCTTAAACCTGAGCAAAATAGTAGATCAACAAATATATAAACTGTGCGTTTATATAGCGCTCTTATCCAAAGCATTGTCTTTCTATTCAATTTAATTTAGTTCATTATTCCCATGGCCTTGAAATAATTTATTGTTATAATTCTGGCATTTGGCCTTGGACAAATGGACACAGTGCGTGCGTGCGTGCGTGAGAGAGAGCGAGTACCAGCAACATAGCTGCTGTTTGTAGTGACAATACATAATCATAATGTTGATGTAAGTTGAGTGATATTTTGACTTGCACTCACTTATGTTGGAAAACATGGAAAGTGTTTCAGTCAATCACTCAATCTCCTGTGTTTCTACTATAGTAGTAGGGTAACTTGAAGTCACTTCAGAGTGCTGACAGTGTGTCAAATAAGAGGAAGAGACCTTCCATAACTTACATTACACTGTTATAAAACATCTTCAGTGAGCAGCCTAAAGGACATGCCCCTGGCATTATTTTGAAAATAATTGAACTTGGGGTTAAATAGTGCTGCCATTCCAAACATGCGCGCACACACACACACACACACACACACACACACACACACACACACACACACACACACACACACACACACACACACACACACACACACACACACACACATTACAACTAAATCCAAAGACTTTACTAGATACATTGTTTTCATACCTCTGGGACCCCGATCTACATTGAAAGTCCTCAGTGTTAATTTAACTCTTACAGGTCCATTTGTTTCCATTTGTACACTCTTACAGACCTATAAGGGTCCATAATTGGTTCCATTTGTACACTCTTACAGACCTGTAAGGGTCCATAATTGGTTCCATTTGTACACTCTTACAGACCTGTAAGGGTCCATAATTGGTTCCATTTGTACACTCTTACAGACCTGTAAGGGTCCATAATTGGTTCCATTTGTACACTCTTACAGACCTGTAAGGGTCCATAATTGGTTCCATTTGTACACTCTTACAGACCTGTAAGGGTCCATAATTGGTTCCATTTGTACACTCTCAGAGTTACAGAACTGTAAGGGTCTATTTGATTCCATTTGTACACACTCAGAGTTACAGACGTGTAGGGTCCATTTGGTTCCATTTGTACACACTCAGAGTTACAGACGTGTAGGGTCCATTTGGTTCCATTTGTACACACTCAGAGTTATGACTCTAGAGATCCATTTGGGACCCTGGTGGGTCCCAAATGGACCCAATGTTGAGAACCGACAACACGATACCCTCTTCAACTGTTGCCATGACAACAAGTAGTATACTTGCTATCTTCTAGCGTACAGGTTAGGTCACACAGTAGCCTCGATACCCAGGCTTTCATTTCGTCTGCGCGAAAGATGAAAGCCTGGAAAAAGCCGTGGGCTGAACCAGTCTAAAAGTGGGAGTCAACCCTTCCGGGTGGGCGTCGCTCTAAATGATGTGACGTAGCGCTGCACTAGGGGGGAGAGGAGGGGCCGGGGGTGACGGACAGATCGATGAGATCCAATCAGGGTGCGCACTTTTCTGAGGCGCGACCCTCCCATCTAGGCCAGAAATGTCTCTGCTTAGGTCAGGCTAGGTCACACAGCAGCAAACATGATCAGACTTGGGTGTGTCTGCAAGCCAGTTTTGTATGCAAGGAAGTAATATGTTGCTAGTTACTTATTACTATGCGGACTGCCCTGCCCCCTGCTATTCATTTCGATGGAAGTTGCTCAGTGTCGTTTAGAAAACTTGGTGTCCAAAATGCGTAAGTGCTCAATGTTAAACCCCAGCTGCACGGGATTTCCTCGTTCTAAATGCACACGGGCCCACCTGCAGTTCCAGCTCTGACCAGTAGGGCTCAGCGCTTCAATGCTGGCCAGCCTTTCATGGGGGCTTGTGTATACGTTCCTCTAGCCGAAGTTCGATTACCGATTATTTGCATGGTCAAATTATCTGCTGCCGGTTCATTTGTGGTGAATTTGGGGGTTTTCAAAATAAAAGACCCCCTTGCAAACAGCAGGCAGGGAAGCGACAGCGCCGGAGTTCAATGATGGCAGTCAATGTGTAAAATGTATCACTGTTTATTGTATTTAAGTATATTTTGATGCCAATACCTTAATAATTTTACTCCAGTATAATTTTTAATGCAGGTCTTTTCCTTGTTTAGTATTTAATTATTGTGGTATGGGTATGCTACTTTTACTTTTGCTTTTCCAGCAAGCAGTGATATAATAGTTCTTCCTAGAAGTGTCTTACCAGGAAATAATAAACCACAGTGTTCCTTCCATCCCACCATGTGTTCACATACTGTATTCTGACTGGCTAAATATAACCAGTGGTACAGTAGACAGTAACTAAGTATAGGCCTACTTTTACTTACTTACTTTTCGTCTTTTTCTTTTGGTTTTGGCTCAGTGCCTGGTAGTGCAGCCGGATCAGTTTGATCCTGGGCTCCCCCCTGAGTTAGTGTCCAAGTGTGGGACTCAGCTCCTCACCAAGAAAATACATTCTCAAGTAAAGTACAGATCCTTAAAACTGTAACTCAAGTACAGCAACTAATAGTGTTATGTGTGCATGTGTGCGTGCCTGCGTGCGTCGAGCTGAAATCAACAGGCCAGGAGACATTGAGTCTTGTGTCAGACTTGGCATTGGCATTGAAGATCTCCATTTGTTTGGTCTGGCTCTTCTGAGAGGTGGCTTTATGTAAGATAATTATTATTTACACAATATACTGTATGCCTATACAGTGTAGATCTTTTACTTTTTCTTTTACATGCTTTACATGACATTGAATGAATAGGAATGTGATTGATATGTATTTTCAGTAACTTAGTAGCCTATTCCTATATATTGCAGTATTGATACTTTTACTTATGTAAAACATGTGAGTAGCCTACGTTTTCCCATCACTGTGAGAGTGTGAGCACATGCAGTGAGCAGATGTTTACATAATCACAGCAGCTGTTCCCTGGAGAGAGGGGCATTCTCTCCCATGCAAAGTTGCAGTACCATGTTTACCCAGGGTAACTGGACTAAGCTCAAGAACTTGTTTACAGCCACACCCTGCTCATAGAACATTTCATGGTAGGGGTTCAATGCCTTGCTCAAGGGCACTTCAACGGTGGTAATTTTAACGTGCCGGTCCGGGGATATGAACTATACGATATCAAGACCGCTCTGCAAACCATTCGGCCATCGCATGCCAGTATGTGACCACTGTAGCAGCCAATAGCTTTCTGGTCATGGGAGACTAGGAGGACGTCATATTCGTGGACATCGTTAAAGTGTTACTTTTATACTAGGTCACGTCTATTCTTTCTAATCACCTTTCGCCCAATTCAGAGCGAGCGCCGAATTGGGCGAAAGGTGACTTGATGTGGGCTGCGACCAGTCACAGGCACGCACGCTATTTCCTTCCACTACATGTATTGAATGTTATTTTGCTAATTAAAATCTATCTATAAATGCGCCAAGTCTCTGTATACGTATACGTACGTACGTGTGTACGTCTGTAATCCACGTAACTCGAGAACCGTTCGCCCCACCGACTTCAAATTCGACACACGCGTTCCACACACCCACAGGGAGTGCAGTGGAGTCGAGTCGGTCGGAACCACGGTTGTCCAGAACTGCCACGAAAGGCCTCTGCCCAGGCTCCATATATGGATGCCTGACAAAGAACTCCATATATGGGCATAAAAGGGACACATGCATAATAACTGGGTGAGGCATGCATTTCCAACTTGCATCGTTCCAAGTAGGCCAGTGCCCAACCGGCACCATTCTAGTTATTACAAAAATACGTGATCCAATAAGCCCTTTTTATACTATTTGGAAATAGCAGATCTACAAGCTCACACCGTGATATTGTGGTATTGCTACCTTTGCTATAAAACAATAACAATATAAATCACAAGTCATGGGAGATGGACGTCATTTTCCAGGAGGGTGTTAGAATGTTATGTCTATTCTACTCATCCTTCCACTCACATGTTGTTGTTTGTACACTCTCAGGGTTATAAATGGGTAGATGGCTGTGCACCAATAGCCCCACAATGCACCGCGCGCCTCTCTTAAACTCTGTTGTTTGTGTATGTGACAGTAAATATATCTCACTCATGTGTCTGTGTGTATGAGAGATGGCCTCTCTTAAACTCTGTTGTTTGTGTATGTGACAGTAAATATATCTCACTCATGTGTCTGTGTGTATCACTGATGGCCATGAGAGGCCATGGCGGGAATAGTAGCTAGCCTATTTGGAACTAGTTTTTGAAACTCAAGTATATAGTTGTGGTTTAGAACTGTCTCCAAAACTATGCAATGCACTTCCCATTACAATCAGAACTGCAGCCTCACTCCCAATCTTCCGCCCTAGTCTGAAAACCCACCTCTTCAGACTCCATCATGGCCCGTAGCACTTACCCCTAGCCCTGACGACCTTACAGACGTATGCAAAGGCAACGTATGTAACTTAGATAGCATTTTATGTAGACTTAGATAGCATTGTATGTAGACTTATAGCAGTTTATGTAGACATAGCACTATGAAGTATACATGCATAGTTTCATTATATAGATATTCCACTGTTACGTTCTTATCTTACGTATAATTCATGATAACTACTTTTTTATGTATGTGATGTATTCTATTGCCATGCTTTTTGTTCTTGCTTAATGTAAATCACTCTGGATTAAGAGCACCTGCTGAATGCCTACATTGTAATTGTAAATTAGTCAGTTTCAGCCATCTCATTTATCCCTGGATTGCTTCATAAATCCCACGTGAACGTGAGTGTATAAGCTCATTCCTGGGCTCGATTTTAACATTATATCATAATATAATGTATAAACCAGCTTATATTTGACCAGTAG
This sequence comes from Protomyctophum parallelum, assembly GCF_964188405.1. Taxonomy (NCBI): domain Eukaryota; kingdom Metazoa; phylum Chordata; class Actinopteri; order Myctophiformes; family Myctophidae; genus Protomyctophum; species Protomyctophum parallelum. The sequence continues at coordinate 5,479,508 of NC_139697.1, forward strand.
TATCTATCTACAGGCCTACACTTGACTCGAGTACTGGGTTTGAGTACTTTGTACCACCACTGCATTTGTCACAGCCTCACAGGCCTTGTGGGACATAAACTCAGGCCAGGTGATATTTCTTCAGAGCCAGTAAGGTGACAGCTGGGGACTGCAGAAGGACTGCAGAGTAAAGGTGACTGCAGTCACCTTTACTCTAAAAGAACGTTACAATAACTTTAAATGGGGACATGACATCAGCATGCTGCCCCCCTGGGCATTTATCTATTCATGTTGATGACTCTCAGTTATTATAAACTCCTTCGCCGTACGAGGAGTGCCATCTCCTGGCACAAACAGATGGCACAGAGAGAGAGAGAGAGATTTACAACTGACGTTAATGTAAGCTAAAGATATTCATGTATAGTATTCAATATTCAATTACTTGTTTCTACATATTATATTTTTCAATTTTACATCGGATTTGGAATTTGTTTCATTGTCCTCAATGATACCAACAGGAAAAATAACTATTTGGACGTAACGCCAAACATTACTGTATAGTTCCCTTCCCAACATGGATATACAGGATATTTCCAAACATTGCTGTAAGAATTTGGGACGTGTGGAGCGTTGTCCCAGCGTTTTTAGTGAAGGTACTTCAGCTTCCCTGCTTTGGCTGATCTGAGTGAGCGGGAGGGTTTGTAGGGTTCGATCAGACTTGCCTTTGACCTTTGACCTTGCCTTGACCTTTGTTGCTTTGAATGCCAGAATCAGAGTTTTGTTTCGATGCGGGCAGCGACCAGGAGCCAATGGAGGGAGCGGAGAAGGGGGGAGACATGTGAGAATTTTGGCTGGTTGAAGACCAAGCGAGCTGCGGTATTTTGGAGAGGCTTAAGTGCGCATGCAGGTAGGCCAGTAAGGGAGTGACTGTTATCTGGATCAAGAGCTGGACTGACTCCTGGGTGAGGAACTGTCTAATTCGTCGTATTTTATAGAGTGTAAACCTACAGGTTCATGTGGGATTTATGAAGCGATCCAGTCAATCCTATAGCGTACATTTGGTCTGAGCTTTGATAAATGAGATGGCCATTACACGCCCTTTAGCCTGGCCCAGCCACCATGTTTTCGGGTATAGTGTGGCGGGTGGTGTTGGGAGCAATGCGCTGGATCATTGGTTCATCGATCTGAGCGCCCGCCCCCGCCCCCGCTGCCGTCCGTCCCTCCCCTCTCTGGTAGAAAACCTCGGACAACACTGACGTCACCAAATTTGGGGCGATGCACCTCTGCACTGTAGTTCACTCCCACTCCTAGACCAGGAAATGTGTCTCATTCCCCCAGGCTTTCATGTTTTGAACCGGATGCAAACAGAAATAAAAGCCTGGGTACTGAGGCTACAGCCGCTGGTACACACCCTTAACTATTCTCTAAATGCCCGCTACCACATGAACAACTGGAACGACCAAAGTATGGAAAGCGAATAATGAAATGTTTACCCCGCCCGCCTTGCTGCCTGTCATGTACAACACTGGCGTGCATACACACCCACATAGTGTACACACACACACACACACACACACACACACACACACACACACACACGTGTGGCAAGATAGGGCCCTTTGAAAGACTGAATTAACCTGGTGTACGTTGTTATACCTTTAATGCCGTCTGCGCCCTCTGTGTCACATACTGTACACCTCTGTGTCTCATATAGCAACCTTTTTTATGTTTTTTATTATTTATACGAATTTGAAGGTTTTCAGAAAACCATAGGTTAGGTTTTAGGAGGCGTTTTTTGAATCGGCCTCAGGTCTAAACACTGAGGATTTTACAGTGTAGAAACAAACTGGGGTCCTTGAAATGTGAGAAATATGAATCATACCTCAGCCACACCTTGAATCCAGCATGCCAAACGACTGCACACATCATATTATGAGAGTGGGAACGGCCTGGAAACAGTTTCACATCCTCAGCGAGAGCCTGGGGGAGTCAGTCAGTGTGTTATCACCGCAGTCAGTCGGCACGCTCTGCGTCTAGCCTCTGATTGGTCGAAAGCTGCTGTTCAGGCAGCCCGCTATTGGCTGACACACTGTGAACAGCAGGCGGCCATGCGCTTGTGTTGTGTCATGACGTTCCTGTGTCTGTCTGAACAGGCCTCAGGGCCTGATGTGGGTGTTTTTTTGTTTTTATTCTTCAGTCTGGAATGAGACAACAAACCGCATGGCGTCCGCTGTATGATGTGCTTTCTTAGATAGGAAGGTGACATCACTGGGGCGACATTAACTAGTGGCACGCGCCAACACATTCTTGGGTGATGCAGTGTTGATTTCGTCGACTGAAACTATGTCGGAAAATGTTCGTTGACTCAACTACCTTTTTTCATCGACGAAAACTAAAAAGCAAAGCTAAAACTTTGACTAAATATATTGACAATACCGTCAACAAATATAAACTAGACAAAAATGTTAACGAAGAGATCCGACTCCTCGTTAACTCATTTTATGTCAGGTGTTGCACTCTGAAAAAAAGCATACCGTATCTACAAGCTCACAACGCACGTCGCAGCTGGTAGATCGGCTATTTTCAGCATGCAACCAAGTGTGAAATTAGTCATTACAACAACGCCATCAAGGTCTGCCAGAATATATATTTTCAACCCCGGTGGAAAAGGGGCCTGCCAGAGTTTTTCACTAGTTTGTGTCATGGGTTGACAACAACTTTAAAACATGACATGCCCTATATATAAGGTAGGACACAGGGTGATGTGAGGTACATGAGTGTAGTAGGTCAGTGTACATAATGGCGTGTTAGCAGTGGCGTGCACAGACATTTAGAGGGGCAGGTGCTCAAGTGAAAAAAAAGGGCACCTTGTGCAGCGCATTTTGGGGCGGGAACCCATTTTGGTGCTTTAGCTATTGAAAAATAGCAGATCTACAAGCTCATAGCGCGCCACCGAGTGGCGCGCTACGAGCTTGTAGGTCTGCTATTTTTCTTTAATCGAAGAACCACTGTTTGACATAGAAACATAGCTTTAGATTGTGGGGGCCTAAATAATATAGTAGAAGCGTTTTTTTTAATCAAGATTTGAATAATGTCACCATGGTCCACACACTACAAATTAGGAAAAAAAATAAACCTTTTTTTTTTTTTTTTTTTTTAAGAGCAAAATTGTCAAAGGGGCAGGGGGTGCTCTAGCACCCCCTAGTGTCTATCTGTGCACGCCACTGGCTGTTTCATTTTCACTGCACATTCCTGAGAGCTGATAGCGTTTCTCTGTGTGTCACTGAGGTGGAGATCGTCTTACCCTACCGTACGTAGGTGAGGTGCAGAACAGATAGCTCTCAGTGAGTCAGTCGTGAGCAATACAGTATAGGCAGGAAGACGGCATGCGCTGTGCATGCCAGCATGGTAGGAAAGAAATGTACCATAGCTTCACATGACACGTGCTTCTCAAACCCACATAACATCCCAAGACCTGAAGCCGATTATACAGATGTCTTTTGATTCACAGTAGTTTCCTGATTGTTTGAAATAGCCACCTGCCGGTGCTTCAAACGAGCATCATATGGCACAACTAATCAAAACATAAAATCACACCTGTGTGAACTGAGCGGTGCAACTCCCCTCTCCCCCTGCCTCTCTCTCTCTCTCTCTCTCTCTCTCTCTCTCTCTGTAATTAGCAGGCAACAGTGCAACACTATCTCTCTCTCTTTCTGTTTCTGGCACAACAGCGCCACTTTTGCCCCTACTGGTACTGCATAGTCACATAGGTTAGTACGGACGGACATTGCTGTTCCTTGGAGTGGTTGCACCACTCAAAAATCTGTTGTGCTGATGAGACAGAGTCTCGCAGAGCAGAGCCGGCTTTGCATGGGTGACCACCGGTGCTCAAACACTGTTCAGGGGTCTGCCACCATGACAATAGTCCCACCAGTGGCCTCAAAGTATGCAAGGGACTACAACAGTGTGCCATACTGCCATTGCTCTCATCAGGCATCATGAACAAAGGCTGGATTTGAAGGCTGCGTGGCGCTGTGAATCTATCTCCAAGGGTGAACAATTTAGCAAAACAAGATTGTTAGAATTCAAGGTAAAAGGAGAATTTGAGAATTAGGTGGGGAATGTGAATCAGGTCGGTGAGCTGGGAGTGAGTTCCAGAGGGATATGCAAATTAGAAGGCCCTGTCACCCAATGAGAAGGCCCTGTCATCCAATGAGAAGGCCCTTTCACATAATTGGTGCAGGCACACTTTCATGTCAAGAGGTGGCAAGAAAACGCCTAGTCCAGGGCTCCAGGCGTCTCTTCCGGGTTTTTAAACAGCTGGTGGATGTAAATGACGGTAGTCAACTTGTAGTGGTGTATAAGTTGAAGCCGCGCACTAGTGTCATTTTTGTTTAAAAACCCAGAAGAGATGCCTGGACTAGACAATGTGCCTGCGCCCAATGAGAAGGCCTAGCTGTCGCCCAATGGAAAGCCCTGTTACCCAATGACAAGGTGTAGCTGTCACCCAATGAGAAGGCCCTGTCAACCAAGGTTCAAGCAGTAAGGAGCTTGGTTGTGGTTGTTGTGTCCTGTGCATGTCAACTCACACACACACACACATAGAATATGCATGGTATGCGAGCACGTGGAAGTCCCTTTTCTCTGCGGTCTGGCAGACAGACACAACACTGAAAAAACTATCGCAGCCTTCTAGAGGAAACACAAACATGAGCAAATTGAGTGTGTGTAGTATGAGTATGTGTAGTATGAGTATGTGTAGTATGATTATGTGTAGTATGAGTATGTGTAGTATGTGTATGTGTAGTATGTGTATGTGTAGTATGTGTATGTGTAGTATGTGTATGTGTAGTATGTGTATGTGTAGTATGTGTGTAGCGGCAGCCTACTGAGGTTCAATACTATTTACCACCATTTAAGTTGTGTGTATAGAGGTACAGATCGATGTTTACAGCAGAGTCGTGTCAGTATACTTCATGTTTTATATGAGGTGAGCATGAACAAGTTCTCCATGAGAATAAATTGTTCTTTTACAATTATTATAATGGACCCTTGCAGGCAGCCATGTAACTCTGTAAATGCACCCTTTGCGACCATTTGCACACTCTCATGAGTTTAAGGCTGTAAAGGACTTCATTGCGTGTTCCCACATGCCCTGCCTCAACGCAATCCCCTCCACCTTATGTAAACCTTCCTGTTGTTGTTCTCTCTCTGTCTGTCTGATTCCTATAGAATCTAGAACGGAACCTGTTCTATAGAACCAACGTAGCACTTACCCTAACCCCTTAGATAGCATTTCTGTTGGCTTAGATAGCATTTGACACAGACTTATAGCATGTTATGTAGACAGCACTATAATTGTATTGTATATAGTCATAGCACGCCATAGTACATATGTATAGCATAGTAGTAAATATGTATAGTTTATATGTATAGTGTATGTATAGTTTCCATTATATAGATATTCCACTGTTACTTTCTTAGCTTACGCATGTTTCATGATAAATGCTTTTATGTGATGTATTCCCATGCTTTTGTTCTTGCTTAAATGTAAGTCGCTCTGGATTAAGAGCGTCTGCTAAATGCCTAAATTGTAACGTTCTTTTGGAGGAACAACGCATCGCAAGGTGAGTTGTTCCACCATATAAGAACATTATGTAGATTTTCTTTAATTGCATACCACGCGTCGTTGTGAGCTTGTAAATCTGCTATTTTCAAATAGCATTGCTGTCGGGAGGATTATTACATTATTTTGTTTATTCTTTAAAGAAAAATCATAAATCAGTGCTATTGAACACGCTTTACGTTTGTGTGTTGGTTAAAAGAAAAAAACATATTGAACCCTCAAACTGTCTGCTAAAGCAGCTAACAGCTAACTCCACCTCTCCCCTCTCATGCAAGTAATTGACCATAATAAGTCACAATACGTACTTGGTTGAGGCAGTACATTTTACGTTTTTTCATTTCCCGAAATAATAACATTTTCGAGTTTCCGACAGCAGAGGGTTTATGTAGTTGATTTTTTTTTAAATCTACAGTTAATAGTTGACTAAAATGTATTTTGGCAGGTCTTGATGGTATCATACTTAGCTGTGTAGATCAGTTAATTTCGAAGAGGGGCACAGCCAACTTGAATTGTCTAACAGTTCTACTGAATCTCTTCTCCCTAACATTCTAGTCTCGTTTTTATTTGTTGATGAAATTGTCAATATATTTACTCTATAACTTAGTTTTTATTTAGTTTTCATCAGTGACAAATGGTAGTCGACGGACATATTTCGCCATAGTTTTTAGTCAACCAAATGATCCAAGGTTAAATAAAAGTCAGGAGCCGTCTTAATTCTGACCGGGCACCCATTTTGGTGTCAGCATCATGTTATGCTTTAGCTATTGAAAAATAGCAGATCTACAAGCTCATATCGCGCCACCGAGTGGCGCGATACGAGCTTGTAGGTCTGCTATTTTTGAAAAATCGAAGAGCGACTGACATTTTTAGAATCTGATCTCAGGTCAGAATGGGTTCATCAGACCAGTGTGTGTCCGGCGGAAACCTCGTATGAATCTGATCTCAGGTCAGAATGGGTTAACACTGTCAGGCCATTAATAATGTTCAGTCGTGTGGATCGTTTGACAAGAGTGATGGAAGAAGTATTTTTACTAGGGTAAAAGTATCCTTTTGTAGAAATACTGTTACAAGTTCAGTATTCAAAATTTGCTTGAGTAAATGTACAAAAGTGTTGGCATTAAAATATACTTTACATACCAAAAGTGTATTTTGTACTCATTATGCAGAACGTCTTATTTGACATTTTCAAATGTATAACAAATAATGCTTTGAAAATAGCAGTTCCACAAGCTGTTTTTGCAACGCGTTGTGGGCTTGTAGATCTTTGCTATTTTCAAATTACAAATATATCATAAAGTGGTGTTGTAATAATAATCTACAAAGTAACTATTAGCTAAAGTTTTCAAATAATTGTAGTGCAGTAAAAGTATAATATTTGCCTCTGAGCATGGAGTAGAAATAAAATTATTGAAAATTGGATATACTCCAGTATAAAGTAAAAAATACCACAAATGGTTTACTCAGGTACTACTTAAGAGTAAATGTATTTAGTTACTTTCCACCACTGAATAAACTGTTTTGAAGCAGCGTGACTTCCATGTGTAACAATTAATGTTACAGTACTTTCCTGTCTGACTCACATGGCCTCTCCCCTGACACACACACACACACACACACACACACACACACACACACACACACACACACACACACACACACACACACACACACACACACACACACACACACACACACACACAGAGGATGGAATCCTATTGGCTGAACGGGGGTATCATGCATTCTTTCATTGGCTGAATAGCGTGTTCACGCGTGGACCATGCGTGGACGCTGTGCTCAGCATCCATCCTTCACAGACGCGCGCGCACGTACACACACACACACACACACACACACACACACACACACACACACACACACACACACACACACACACTACTATACTTGTGAGGACATCATCATCTTAAGACTGATTTTGTGAATGCCATTTTATTTTAAATTGCCATTCTTAACCGTGAACCTAAAGCCGAAAAATGTCAGATCTGCAAGTCGACGACAACGTGCGACACTGTAGATCTGATAAGTTACATATCTGACAAGTTACAGTTTAAAACTTCTAAATGTCTAATTCTAATCATAACCCCAACCTCAATCTTTTCCTGATTACTAAAACGCATCCCTAGTAAAAAACCTTTATTTTCAACCATAAAACTTTTAGTTTTTCTCGTGAGGACCCTATAATTCTACTATACTTGTGGACACATTTGGTCCTCACACACACACACACACACACACACACACACACACACGCACGCACGCACGCACGCGCACAGACAGTTCTCAGTATCTCTGCCTTGTTTCCACTGCGTGACCCAGTTCCAGTGTTGAACAGGCGTGTCTGCTGTTTGACTGACTGAGGAAGTTTGTTGTCTCTCCAGATCAACACAGATATGATACGGAACAAAGTGTTCCCATGCAGCGCCGTTACAGTGACTCACACGTCATGTCGCCATCTAACTGTTTTCAACATGCTTTCTTAAGGTTCAGGGCTCCATCCATGCAGTGTCAGACACCTTTCTTAAGGTTCAGGGCTCCATCCATGCAGTGTCAGACACCTTTCTTAAGGTTCAGGGCTCCATCCATGCAGTGTCAGAAAACCTTTTTAAAATAGCCCAGAAATATATGTGAGTATACGGTACTTTTTACATCATTTGGAGAGCACTTATAGCAGGCAAAAAGAAAAGATGTGGCACACAATTGTAACTTACTTACTTTTTTTTTTTTTACGCCTTTTATTGATTTTTGAAGGGACAGACAGTAGGCTGACAGGAAACGGGAGAGAGATGGGGGGATGACATGCAGTAAAGGCCGTGTCGGGTCCGGGAGTCGAACCCGCGGCACACTGCGACTGGATTACCAGTCCGGTGCCCAGACCGTTACGCTACGGCCTGGGCCTAACTTACTTACTTTGACCTTTAGCTTAACATAACTATTTTTGGCTAGTCAAATTATCCTATATTAAAATGTCCTAGAGCAGTGGTTCTCAACCAGTGGTCCTTGAGATGGTTCCAGGTGGTCCCCAGCTAAATGATGGAGAGTTGAAGAATGTTCATCGACTGTACCTTTTTTCACAGACGAAAATGAAACTAACCCTATAAGCAATGATGACTAAAACTGTGACTAAATATATATTGATAATTTTGCCTAATTTGACTAAAATGGTGGGACTATAGTGGACTGGACTATTTTCGGCAAGATAGGTGCACAGATAAATATAAATCAGGCATTACGACCATTGCCTGACAAACATACATTTTAGCCGACTAAATCAATCAAAATGATATAATATTAGCGGAGTAGCTGTGGCTTAGGGGTAGATCGAGTGGCCGGATGGGAACTATGAAGTTCCCAGTTCGATCCCGAACTCCCCCAGAGTTAGTTTTGAAGTGTCCTTTAGCAAGACTATAGCTCAGGGGTACTCAACTGGCGGACCGCGGTCCGCGACCGGACCGCGGACCACCTCTTTGCGGACCACCCAAAAAAAAAAAAAAAAGTGAAATTGCTGCAAAGGCCCCCAAAATGTCCCCCAAGGGCCTCCAAAATTCTGGCGCGCGCTATGCGCGCGCACAGTGTGGCCTGCCAGGGCGTATAACTCCTGGCCTGATTTGGAGTTCCACTCCGGGCCTGCACTCTGCACCCCATTATTGGTTGGGTGGAAGGGGATCTGATTTGTATAAGCTTGGCTTGACCATACTAAACGGGCATAGAGCCCCGCTCTCCGAAGGACGCCGCGCATGGGACCGGACCTCGGTCTTATTAAAAAAAAAATTGTGGACCTTCATCATTTCTAGTTGAGGACCCCTGCTATAGCTGTTGCCAGACCTGGGAAGACAGGCACGGCCGCTGCAATCAAACGTATAGGACAAAGAAAGGCACAGAAAGAAAGAAAGGCCTGGACTGTCTGTGAGCATGCCAGGGCCTGTAGGCATGAGACAGTGTAAACTCCTGTGCGTGAGCGCGTGCGTGCGTGCGTGCGTGCGAGCGAGCAGAGGCAGTGTAAACTACCACACAGAGTGCATGTGGAGGAGCAGGGTGGAATGTTCTGGTAAACAAGGTGCTCTGTTAAGCATGCATGCAGTCTATATAGCAGTGGTTCCCAAACTGTGGTGCGTGCCGTGCACCCCTCTTGTGGTGCGCGAGCGCCTTCTAGGGGGTGCGCGACATGAAAGGTCTATAATGGTGGTGCTGTGGTTCTATTTTAAATATATTAACATATTATGCCAATATCAAGGTTCAAGGTTCTTTATTATTTGTCTCCCGAGGAAGAAATTTGGCGCAGTGCAGCGCCAAAAATATATGGCAAGTAATGCAGAATATAGCCTATGCTGCATATTCTATGCCATATTCAGGTTCATATATGTGCATATATGTGGATAAAAAGGAAATATATGACATATAGCTTATGCAATTTATATTTCCATGTGGGGGGGGGGGTGCGTCATCTAGGTCGGGAGGTAACAGGGGGTGCATGGCCAAAAAGGTTTGGGATAGTTATAGTAACTATAGACCACTGTTTCCCAAACAGTGGGTTTGGGACCCATATGTGGGTCTCTGATCAATTTCATCAAGTTGTGTCGCGAGTGTACACCCCTTATTTTTTTACTTCCTACATTTTGTTTTCAATTAGCCTATTATTTCCAAATATTTTAACAATAACAATGCCAAGGTGTTTTTCAAAAGAATTCCATAAAAGAAAACATAATTATGTGTTAACCGCAAGTAGGAAAAAGTGTGTTACATAAAATGGCCAAAAAATGTCTTCTCCAGAAGACATTATTCTCTCCAGGTGAAAGACCCTCGTTTTTTCTTTCACCTGGAGAGAAGACATTTTTGGCCACGATCGACGGTTCTTTGGCTGTGGGCTGTTTAATAAAAATATAGACCCGTAAGAACTAAGGGTCCATTTGGACCCCTTGGTCATCCCCGGACCTGATGTTGAGAACCATTTGATGCAGTATAGGGCAGGGGTTTTCAACAGGTGGTCCGTGGATTGGTAGATGTATTGCATGTGGACCTGATGTGGTCCCTGACCATGCATTTAGTGATGTAGGATTTGTTGATTTGTTTAAATTTTCTTTCCACTAGTTGAGAAACCCTTTAAAACACCCACTGTTTGGGAAACACTGCTCTATAGCAATGATTCAAAACTTGGGCCGTGAGCAATTTGTTAGAGGGATTTTAATGATAACATTCATAATTTGTATTACTTTAAATCAGGGGTTTTCAACTGATTGTGAACCAGGGACCACCACCCTGACTTCCAATCAACCTGGGGACCACTATTGTGTTGGGTTGTGGATATGGCCACAAGATTAGTGCTTTTGTAAGTTAACACTTGCTATGCATCCCATGTGTATAAATCCCACTGTTTCTCAACCGTTGACTACTACTAGTAAAATGTCCTAATAATAATGACTCAACCAGACAATCTGGTGCACTTCCCCCTTCTTGAGATTCTAACTTCCCTTTTTCTGTTGAATTTCTTGAACTCCAACTTGTCAGTAAAATGACGACATGGATGGACTCATCACAGGTCACTAGTTCACGGTTTCTCAACTAGTGGAAAGAACATTTAAAACAAATCCTACATTACTAAATGCATGGTCAGGGACCACATGCAATACCTCCACGGACCACCAGTGGTCCACGGACCACCTGTTGAAAACCCATGCTTTAAATGATTTAAAATAATGTCATGGCATGTTTTGGCATAAATATGTGATTTCATTGTGATACTGATTAACATAAAGTAGGCTATCCTGTCACAGTCACATATACTTTTGTGTCTATAGGTCTTGTATTTCTTTGTATTGTTACCTGTTCTAGTTTTAATGGTTCTATGTTGTCTTACCCAGCTGTATCTCAATCAGTCCTTGTGTAGCCTGTATACTTGTCTTGTTTCCCCTTGTCATTGTTTGTGTCACATCATGTTTAGGGTAGGTATAGTTTGTGACGTTTGTGCTGTATATTTCTATTAAATCACCAAATGTTGGGTTTTAATCCCACGCTGCCTTGCTGTAGGCCTACTGTAATGTGTAATGTGTTAAAGACTATAAGCTTCAAAGTTCAAACCTCCAACCTTACAAAATAAACTAGTTGACTACTTCTCGGCCTGGGGCCCATGAGTCATGACCCATGTCTTTTCAACCCATTTGTCTAGCCTAGTTTGGCTCAGGGTATAGAAGACGGATCGAGTTAAGCAATTAAAAATGGGATTGACATGCACAATTGTAAATGCTGCTTTGCTCTCAATGCCGTACCGTACGCATACCTGACTAATTAAATAACTAAAAGAAATGAGCGACATCCACAGGCACAAAACTAGGGGAAGTGAGAAGACATGAGCGGCAGTGTTTATTTGTTTAAGAAGCACCTATATAAACCACTGTTTTAACAGGCATTTGGGGAATGTCCTTGAGCTTGTTTTTTTTTGCATTGTACAAACAAACCCTAGCAATGATGAATAAAACTAAGACTAAATAGAATCTACAATTTTGTCAACGAATGAAAACTAGACTACAATGGAGGGACTACTGGAGAAGAGATCCTAGAACTATTAAAAACAAGTAATTTTATGTTTAGCTGCGTGTGGGTGCAGTCATGCTCTGAAAATAGCTGATCTACAAGCTTTTTTTGCGACTTGCTGTGATATTGATTAAGATTTTCATACATTTTGGAAGACTGGTAAAATGGGACATATGCCAATAATGTGGCATAATGAGTATAGGCTACTTCTCCTGTCACTGGTTGTAGTAAAGCACTTTCTCTCTATAAAAATAACTGACTTATTATCGCTCTCAATCCATGTGATTTTAAATTAGCTGTGTTTAGCACTTTATTTGTGTTTCCTCTTCTGTTCTTGTTCCATATTAGTTCTTCTTTTAACTTCATTGATGAGCCAGCACAAATATGAATTTTGCCCACTTTTACTTGTACATTTGATTGCGACAATAACGATTGATTAATCATTGTAGATCATTGTAGACAAAAGCACATCGTTTGACCAGGAATGCTGACAGCTTTATATATTTATTAGTGAAATGGGGACCCCAGCTATAGGCTATATTAAATACACACACACGCATGCGTGTGCACTGTGCGCGCACACACAGTGCATGGGAAGTGAGAGCTGTGAATGGAACAATAACAGGATGTTTCCATCAAACCAGGCTCAGTCAGAGTTCTACCTGGACAGGAAGCCCCACTGCATGAAACAGGAAGTTGTTAGCTTCGGCCCAGTGCCTCATGGGAGTTTAGGAGACATGCATGCAATATTAACCCTAGAACACTAAACACTAGAACACTAAACACTAAACGCTGGTAATTTTCACCCAGTGATTTTCATAGTGTTGAAATGGTCCTTGGTAGCTTCATAATGCACAGTGACATCATAGAAGGTAGGTTTGTTTCCCTGTTTTATTTTCTACAGACAAGGTGTTCAGGTGAATTTCACCCACGTTTAGTGATAGAAACATCCCCTACTCCCACAATGGGCTTCTTTTTTTTCTTTTTTCACTGCACCATTCTCCAGGAATGGGTGGACCAAAGGAAAAGTTCCCAGCTTCATTCTTTTTTTTTTAGGAATATTATATCTTTAAAATGATACCCACGTTTTTCACAGATTCCCCCCTATGATAGGAGGATAGGCTGATTTGTTGTGAAATGTCATGATGAAATATTAAAGAAAGGTACCTCAAGTTGCCATTGCTCAATTGCTGTAGGCCTACTTCAATATATTTTGATGAGAAATATTTTTATGTAATAAAAATATGGGTTATGATGTTTTGACAATCTTTCACACCACAAATGGTTGTTGTGGGGCAGAAAACTTGCATCTCCATATTTATTTTTTGTAAATTATTGGCCTACTTCATACAAGAGTGTTTTTTTTTTTAACTTTTGGACCGGTCTGCAGTGGATATAAATTCCCATTTGCTGAATATTTTGAAACGATTAATTACTTACTGGGTCCTACAAGTATTGGCTTGTTTCCATTGTGGTCCATTGCAGTGAAGTACTAGTGTACACTGTACAGTGAGAATGTGTAGCTATGCACCAGTTTCATAGAGACTAGTTTCATAGACCCTTTGCCAACTTGTAGACTTTTGTATTGTTCTTAAAGGACCTATAACATAAAATTCTACTTTTTCAATTTCTTTTGTGTTTTTGGAGCTCCCATGTGTGTTTTCTATCCCCACAAATAACCAATTTTGAACAATCAGGCCTTCATGTCATATAGGTGTTTTAATGGAAATTGCTCTCAGGAACAGCTCGACTGATTTTGGCCTCATCGTGATGTCATCAATGTCACCCTACTTTGTATAATTCCTCAATTTCTTCAGTCTTCAGTTCTAAATTTGCATTTCCACTTTGTTTACAATGTCCACCATTGTTGATTTTCCAAGCTGGCATGGAATGGAAACAAGCCTGGTTTTATCTAGCATTAGTATTATAATGACTCAAATATTAAATAATCTGCATATCAGCACCCTCTCCACCTCAGGACAGTGTGGTACTGCAGCTAAAACTGCTTTCAAAGTCCAGAAAGAAATGACAAGGCCTGGTTATATCAGAGTGGTGATTGAGGCTCAAACCATTAGAAATAACTTTGAGGGACATAGACAATATGATTATTTAATATTAAAAGCAGTTTTAAAATGCATGTTATTTGCGCTTTAATGAACTTTTAATCTGTTTAATCAATGACCTCTTCCCTACAGGAAAGGATTCCAATTTCCAAATAAGCTAGCTGGCTTCTTCCTTTCCTTGCATTGTATTTTTTTTTTAATCTGTTTAATCAATGACCTCTTCCATACAGGAAAGGATTCCAAATAAAGCTAGCTGGCTTCTTCCTTTCCTTGCATTGTATTTTTGTTCTTCGATATGTATTGTCTATTTTTTATACTATGTGCTAAATAAATAAACCTAAAATAAACCTAAAAAAACCTAGAGGAAGTATTCCACTAAGAGTCTATTAGCAAAGCTTTGGCTGCACGTTTCTCTCCAATCCTCTTTGTGATGTATGCTGCCTATAATCTTATCAAAGCAGAGCTTATAGGAACCTGCCTCCTTCTGTTCTGGACAAGAGGCCCCAAACTGCAGCCTATCGTTGTGACAACAGCAGACAACAGACAATGCATCTGTGATCACAGAGATCACAGATGTGATGTGTCTGATGCGTCAGTGATGGGCGGACGGTAGAATGAGCGAGCTGAACTCAGTTGCCCTATAGGGTACTACAACAGCTCACGTTCAGGGAGCTCCCACTCCCGCCGAGGCTTACAGAAGGATTAGGCCTCGTTAACAGAGTGTCTCACGGGTCAGGCTGCCTCGGTCTACAGACAGAACTCATGAGAAACGTGCGCAGCAATTCTTTTGGTGGTATAGAGACACGGTAGCTAGGAGAACACTAGCTCTGGTCCATAGCCAATGCAGGGCAGAATCATAGAAGCATATTGGCTATGGACCACCAGAACTAGGAGAACACATGACAGGGTAACTGCTAGAACTGAACTGCTATGTAATATAATATAACTAGAAAAGGGTGCCCTTCGGACATGTGTATGTAATGCAACGTATGGTTTATTTGAAAAATATATGCTTGATGGCAAATCATGGGTTCACTGGTATAAAAAGGACAGACAATTTCAACAATTAGGTTTGTTTGAAAGTAAAAAATACAAATGTGTAAAAGAGAAACTTCAATATGAATGTGAATATCAAAGTCAACAGTTAGTTACTGTTCTTTGAAATTAAAGCAGTTGATATAATTTATAGCTAAATAAAACAATGGTGAAATAAAAAAAGGACTATACCGTCAAACAAACTATCCTAATAATTTCTCAGTCAACAAAAACATTTTTTAATAAGGGGATTTTAATTAAATGGAGAAGACAACCAAACACAACTCACCAACCTTCAACCAGGCTGACCACTCCTACCATGCCCCAATACCACTGGGGTATTTAAACGCAAATGGCGGTGTGCATAGTTTTCAGTAACCCTAGCTCCCTCTTCTCTTCTACCTCTATCTTCTCTGCAGGTTCCAAGCTTCTTCTCTACAGGTTCCAAGCTTCTTCTCTACAGGTTCCAAGCTCACGCCTCGACACCTAAGCCAAAGTATGTGAGTCCACAACCCCCTGAACCCCTTTAATCACACTGCCATCCATTTACCGTGCTCTTGACCATATCAGCTGCACACTACACGCTTGTGTGTGTTGATGACCTTAGATGACCTCTAATGGCATTCGTACGTCTCTAAATGTTTTGATGAATTGAACAAGGTGGACCCTCTTGTAAACAAGTGTAATGCTTAATTGGGTCGTCCACTCACAGTTAACAGTCTTTGTATTCCTTGAGGGAAAAGGAAGTTCCGGAAGATTGATTACTACAAAAAATACTACATATCAGATCATCCGCTCCCGACCGGTTCATAACCCCGAAATGGAATGATGCCCAGGCTAATTTACTGCTCAGTGATCTGCTGTGGTGTATCTGGCCTACTGTATCCGGTAATAACACACACACACACACACACACACACACACACACACACACACACACACACACACACACACACACACACACACACACACACACACACACACACACACACACACACACACACACACACACACACACACACACACACACACACACACACACACACACACACACACAGATCCAACTCTGTGCTCTCACTACCTGGAGCTGACCTGCTTGGCTTTAATCCAGAACGTGCTGTGTTTGTGTGTGTGTGTGTGTGTGTGTGTGTGTGTGTGTGTGTGTGTGTGTGTGTGTGTGTGTGTGTGTGTGTGTGTGTGTGTGTTATGCATATGCCAGTATACTTGCTCTAGAACTGTCTACCATCTATCATTGATGTTTTGTGTAGATTGTTTACTTTTCTAAAATGACTACAGTATAAATGATGTGTTCTACACACACACACACACACACACACACACACACACACACACACACACACACACACACACACACACACACACACACACACACACACACACACACACACACACATAATCACACCAGCTATGTTCATGCAATCATGAGCAAGGTGAAACGCAAAATACAAACATAGCGAGCAAACCCCAAAAGGAAAATCAGCTGTGTGGGACAGTTTTGTTGTGATTGTGGACGGCTCGGTGTATGCACTAATATTACTCCCCAGCACCAGGACATACAGGTATGCATTAGTAATGAGCTGTCCTCCCCAGCACCAGGACATACATACAGGTATGTATTAATAATGACTGCTGTCCTGAGTGTCCTCCCCAGCACCAGGACATACAGGTATGCATTAGTAATGAGCTGCCCTCCCCAGCACCAGGACATACGGGTATGTACAGTATTAGTAATGAACTGTCCTCCCCAGCACCAGGACATAGGTATGTATAGTAATGAGCTGTCCTCCCCGACACCAGGACATATGTATTAGTAATGAGCAAGCAGTTCAGGGAACAGTTGGGAATTTAACCTGCTGGCTGACTCGGCACTTCATTCTTCACCTTGTCTCGTATTCCTACATCCAGTGGCGTGCACAGACATTTAGAGGGGCAGGTGCTCAAGTGAAAAAAAGGGCACCTTGTGCAGCACATTTTGGGGCGGGAACCCATTTTGGTGCTTTAGCTATTGAAAAATAGCAGATCTACAAGCTCATAGCGCGCCACCGAGTGGCGCGCTACGAGCTTGTAGGTCTGCTATTTCTTTTTTTATCGAAGAACCACTGACATAGAAACATAGCTTTAGATTGTGGGGGCCTAAATAATATAGTAGAAGCGCGTTTTTTATCAAGATTTGATCAATGTCACCATGGTCCACACTACAAATTATTTTCTTTTTTTTTTTAGCACATTTTTAAAAGGGCAGGCAGATAGGCACCCCCTAGTGTCTATCTGTGCCCGCCACTGCCTACATCAAACGTCACTTACTGTAGCCTCACGGACCCAGGAGTCAAAATAATTGAATTTGTGTAGAGGGAAAAAAGAGCACACCAAGTACAGAGTCACCTCATGTTTAGTTTACTAACAACCAGGCTCAGAATTGGCTCGGATTCCGCAATGGTACGCTTCCAAAAGAGTCACTGCCAAAGAGTAGGCCTACATCGAGGTGATGTCACTGATCACACACCCAAGTTCTAGACCTCCAGTTATAGGCTGAAACAAAAGGGGGACATTTGTATTATTTCCACACAAAAACTCTTTAAGTTATATTAATGACTGTCACGGGGCAACCCGTTCCCTATAGACACTAGAAGACTCCACAATGTGAAATTGAACATTACAAACGCACACTGCACAGCTGCTCCCATTAATTGACTGTCATCAAGCTCCTTGGAGGTGTGGCTATGTGTAGCATCATATACTGTACTACTTATCTGGGTTGCCTAATGCTATCATAATTGTTTTGTGTTTGATGTGATGCCTTGGAAAACATTCAGACTCTAAATGTGTAATTGTATAGTTGGTCTAACTCATGGGTCATTGTTTACCTTGTTTGAGTAGATTGGTCCAATTACTAATCATTGTGGGTGGGGTCTCACCTGGTATATAAGGGAGGCTTGTGGAAATGTTTGGGAGGGGAATCAGTTTAGCTTGAGACTAACAACAAAGGAGACAACTCCAGGGGAGAGCTGGCAGGGCCAGGAAGGCATAGCCTGTTTTCAGTTTCTTAAGTTCTTGGTTTGTTGTTTTTCCTTAGCTGAGTGGTCAAGTGTTTTCTTACTTTCGGTTATTTGAAAGTGTATTGTCAGTCTTATTTCGGGAAGTATTATTTTTGCCTGCACAGTCAAATCCAGCATGGGTCGGTCACTTTGTGTTTTGAGGTAAATAAAATACCAAAAAGATCTACATTCTTGGACTGTCGATTCTTGGAGCCTTGGCCGTTCGGGCAACTTTACAATGACATATTGTTCAATGTTGAAAATGAGTGGTATTCCCAAAGGTGTTTGTTACCCAACATGCTACAATAGCCTATAGCCTATGTTATTATTTGACATGTTATCCAACATGTTTGTCTGCAGACAGACACACATGTGGGAAAAGTTGTATAACCTGTCATCTTTCCATCAGAAGTCATCAACAACTTCCTCGAGTTCCTCAAAGAGACGTACACTGACACCTTCAGGACTGAAAATGAACTGCTCAAATAACACTTTAAAGCCTACTTATAGGATAGAATAACACTTTATTATGCAAGTGGCTGCATGGAGCAGAACATGTTCTACGCTTCAGAATGGCATGCTGGCAAGTGCATTAGGGATGGGCATTTGGTCCTTTTTAACCATGGTTAATCATCTATGATGTTGTCATATCAATAAATGAAGTCACAGTCCTATGTGTGGGCAGTTCAAATAGGGCCTAAAACGTGTACTGTAGGCCTATACATTATATATGTCAAACTCAAGGCCCGGGGGCCAAATCAGGCCCGTGAATGAATTATCTTTGGCCCGCGGGATGATATTTAATTAGTATTAGAACTGGCCCTCTGGTATATTGCACGGACCACCATAATACTACAAGTCCTGCTTTGTGAGGATCATAGAACAGGAAACTGAGCTTAATAATGATGCATTTTCAGTTTGAAATGCATTAACTTTTTTGCTATTTGCCTGGGACGTCCTCCTGACCGCGGTGCCCGTGTGTTGAAACACAGTCCGGCCCTTGACTTCTACCAACTTCTTTATTTTGGCCCACCGTGTATTTGAGTTTGACATCCTTAATACATGTATTGTAATAACATACATCAGGCTTCATATGTTTATTTTTTTCTTTATTTTGTTCTAACCAGACCAAAGTGGATTTTGGTCCCATATCCCTGCGTGAATCCACAGAGGGGTGTCCTGGGTGAATCCACAGAGGGGTGTCCTGGGTGAATCCACAGAGGGGTGTCCTGGGTGAATCCACAGAGGGGTGTCCTGGGTGAATCCACAGAGGGGTGTCCTGGGTGAATCCACAGAGGGGTGTCCTGGGTGAATCCACAGAGGGGTGTCCTGGGTGAATCCACAGAGGGGTGTCCTGGGTGAATCCACAGAGGGGTGTCCTGGGTGAATCCACAGAGGGGTGTCCTGGGTGAATCCACAGAGGGGTGTCCTGGGTGAATCCACAGAGGGGTGTCCTGGGTGCAGCCATTACTGAGGTCAGTGTGTACCAGCTTTACACTCAGTCAGCACTGATTAGCTACACCTGACCTAGCCTGACCTAAGCAGAGACATTTCTGGCCTAGATGGGAGGGTCGCGCCTCAGAAAAGCGCGCACCCTGATTGGATCTCATCGATCTGTCCGTCACCCCCGGCCCCTCCTCTCCCCCCTAGTGCAGCGCTACGTCACATCATTTAGAGCGACGCCCACCCGGAAGGGTTGACTCCCACTTTTAGACTGGTTCAGCCCACGGCTTTTTCCAGGCTTTCATCTTTCGCGCAGACGAAATGAAAGCCTGGGTATCGAGGCTACACCTGACCTACAGGCCAGGACTTGGAGCATCCAATGCAGCCTGAGGAACCACTTTAAATTATAACAATCGCACACGCACACGCACGCACGCGTGTGTGTGTGTGTGTGCGCAGCACAGCACGAAGCCAAGCAGATCAGCTCCAGTGAGAGCATGCCAGAGATGGATCATGGATGTGTGCGTGTGTGCTTGCGTGAGTGCGTGCGTGAACATATTATACCAGTACTGTCCAGAGCCTTAGATATTAGACTATATGTCTATCAATGCCATCAATCATTGATTTGTGTAAATGGTTTACATTTCTAAAATTACTACAGTGAACGTAGGCCTATACGTCTTGCAAATAACCAATTCATTTCAGTGTACAAATGGCACGGTCCATGTGTGTGTGTGTGTGTGTGTGTGTGTGTGTGTGTGTGTGTGTGTGTGTGTGTGTGTGTGTGTCACGGTCCATGTGTGTGCACATCTTGCAATTTCTTTTGTAAGATTTGTTTGATGCATAAGGTGCTTTTACTTTTGAGGTATTTTAAGTATATTTTGATGTGAATGCTTTTATAAGTAACATTTTGAACCTCTTATCTACTAGCGAATCTAGGCCTAGTATTTCCCAGCAGTGGTCATTCCATGTGACGCATGCACACCAGGAGATGTTATCACGTTCACACACACACACACACACACACACACACACACACACACACACACACACACACACACACACACACACACACACACACACACACACACACACACACACACACACACACACACACACACACACTGTTATCAGACACTGCTTGTGTGAAAACAAGCTCCAATTCTTCAATTGAAGAAAGTCCTCCAATGACCTTGAATGACTCCACCATCATGGAAATACAAACACTGACCCCCCCCCCCCCCCCCCCCCCCCCCCCCCCCCCCACACACACACACACACACACACACACACACCACTGCAGAAAACATGTTTTCACCCGCATTTCTTGGAAGGTGACTCTTCAGGTATGCTTTCACAACACACCTGACGTCTGTGTGTGCGTGTGGGGTGGGGTGTGTACACGGAAATAGACATTGGTTAATTTTCCTGGTCTAAAAAGATTTTCAGACTTTCAGATCTGCTACACACAGCTACAGTATTTTCGCTATTATTAATAATTTGGGGAACATTTCTGGAAAATCTATTATGTCAAAAGTTTAATACTTAATACTTTTATGTGATGTATTCTCATGCTTTTGTTCTTGCTTAAATGTAAGTCGCTCTGGATTAAGAGCGTCTGCTAAATGCCTAAATTGTAAATTGTAAATTGTAATTGTAAATTGTAATACAGCAATGCAAAAAAGAATGTGCGCACGTGTGGGCAATGGGCATGCATGTGCGATTGTGCGTGTGTGTGCGTGCTTGGGCTGCATGAGTGCGCATGCATGCGTTTGCATGTGTGTAAGCACGCGTGCGTGCATGAGGTAAGGATCAGATCATGTGGCTACAATATCGTTGCTGATGGGCAAAAATATACTTTTCTCTCACACGTTTTGTACATCTATTTAGTGGAAAGATAGTAGAAATCGTTGTGCTTCTGGGAATTTGGCACTCAGAGATGTGTCATCTTTGACAATATACTTTAGAGTTGTTAAGATTTGCACAATATGTGTCAATGAAACATTAATTTAGGTTTGTATGAAGCTATATTATTGTGGCTATCAAACACACAATACAGCTATAATATCAAATGTTTATGTTGTATTTTCAGTGGATCTATGCCGTAATTCAGGAAGATAAGGTTGAATTAATCTAGATTATATTAAGTTAAGTATTCAGTAAAGTATATAAAAGAGTGGATACATATTCAGTCAGACAACTCACCCCGAAAGTGAAGACAACTCACCCCGAAAGTGCCCGAAAGTGAAGATAGCTCACCCCCGAAAGTGAAGACATCTCACCGGGGTGAGATGTCTGGTGAGTTGTCCGGACTTTCGGGGTGAGATGTCCGGATAACTCACTTGGAGGTGCAAAAAGGGTGAGTTGTCTTGTTACCGTTAAAACAAGACTACTATACTTGACCTACAGTATAACTCCCTAAGCTGAAAAGACTATCAGCGGAAGTTGCAGGATTTTAGCGGAAGTGAAATCGTTGATGCTTTACAAATCAGTTTACATTCTCCGCCAAGTGTTGTGATTGGTCAGGAAAATATCGTATCCGGGGGAAATACATTTGACGGCTGTTCCGGAGGATACAACCACCAATAGCTTCTCTGCCTTAGGTTGTGACCAGGCTTTTTTTTCTTTTCGCAGATAAGTAAGCCTGGGACCGAGGCTAATAACTCCCAGGCCAGAAACCACTCACCCCCGCTCATTTTGATAGGTTGGAATGGTTTAGGGTTGACACTACACTATACAGCAACTTGCAATGGGCCTGTTCTTCAAGATTCGCTACACGACTTTGATACGGTAACTGGATAACTCACCCCTTTTTCAACTCGGAGTCAGAAGTGCGAAGTCACCGGTCATGTCGCCCAGGGTGAGATGTCTACTTTCGGGTGTCAATAGCTTTGCTATTCAGATGTATTCAGTCAATAAGTAGGCCTATTAGAACTGTGTTCGTTGGGAGTGCAGTCTAATTAGCAACTTTGTACAGCTCTGAGACTCTGCCTTTGAAGCGCAAACATTATCCCCAAACGATCCCCCCACATCCCCCTCAATGCTGCATTGAGAGAATGAGAGAGAGACGCTCTACTCCTTACTTACAACAGTGTTTCAACGGATTTTACTGTAAAATAAATAAATAAATAATTAGCGTGTGACTGCGCATGTCTGTAGGATCCGATAGTTAGATCCGAAATTGAATTACTGTAATGGGTGCCACGGAAAGTACAGACAACTCACCCCGCAATGTCGGAAAGTGAAGACAACTCACCGGGGTGAGTTGTCCGGACTTTCGGGGTGAGCTGTCCGTCCTTTCCCTTTACCAACTCGCCCAACTTGCCCCAGCGGAAAGTACAGACAACTCACCCCGCCATGTCAGAAAGTGAAGACAACTCCAGTATTCGTTTTAACCCTGTAACACCCAGCGTTGCAATAATACAACATATTTTTATTATTTAATATATATATGTTCTTTTTCCACCTAAACGTCATCATTGATGTTCATTGCAATGCCATTGGTCATGATATTTGCATATAAATACCCCCCACAGAGGCTGAAATTCACACAAATTAAAAATCTCTGGACGTTTTTGAACAATTTTGAACCTATGACCTTTGACCTTTAACCCTGATAAACGTAAGTAAAATAACTGTAATATATGTTTTTTTTGTGATCATTAGAATGTCTAGAACATGTTTTATTTATTATTGTGAAAGATATCCCCCAGATGTAAATTATTAATTTATTATTATTATTTTAATAATTATTATAAATGTGCATAAACTTTGCCAAAACAAAACAATGATTTTTTTTTACATAATTTCCTCTGATAAGTCCTAGTAGTAAAACGTAGTAAGGTTGAAATCTCTTTTTTGCAAGTATAAATTAATCCGGGTTTTACAGGGTTAAAGGTGATTAATATTATGTGGTACCATGAGGTGCTTGCATTGTCTGAGGGCTCCTGTAGGGCCTGGCCCTGTAGTGCCGACTTCAAACTTCAAAATGGGCATACACTAATGACATCAGTGACCTTCATATATGGGCACAAAAGGGACACACAGATAGTCTCCGAAACTCGTTTACACAGTAAACGTTTGTTTTGTGTACAAATTAAATAAAGTATCATTATCGGTCAATGTTTACACATGAGTTGAGTAAATACTCCTGATTTGACTTTTATTACAGATGCATTGACATTTACTCACAAACTTTTAAAACCAAAGTAAATACAGTAGGCTGCACATTAATCAAATATGCCTTTCTAATCCGTGAATCACAAGTTAATAAAACAGAGGTGTGATTTATTATATAGACCTGCCCATGGTGCCATGCATAAAACCCTTGAGATGGAACGCTATGCGATTACCTCAAGGATAAACTAGTCCAATAACATCACATATATAGGCCTACATCTGTCAAGGAGCTGTATTTAGCCCAGTGTGATTCTGCACACCTCATCAACATGGCACCGTCACTGCAACAGACGTGCAGGCTCACATGCTTATTGCTTTCGTTTCTTTCAGGTAAGACAATGGTGCAAATTCTTATTTGTTTTGTAACAGGGTTTCTGGCATTGGATGGTTTGTTTGAACAGATAAAGTAAGCTAATACTCCTGAAAATAAATACATATAGACAGCAGTTGGAGACGCACATACTTAATATAGGTTCAAAGCAACAATGATAAATTGGGTTACATGCCGGCATTTCGACATACCCCCATTCCGACATAACGCCATTTCGACATACCCCCATTCCGACATAACGCCATTTCGACATACTGCCATTTCGACATACCGCCATTTCGACATACCGCCATTCCGACAGGCCCATCCACCCCTTAGTGGGGGGGGGGGGGGTCCTCTGCAACGACGGCACATCACTTTGAGTCGACCATAAATATGTGAATCAAGGATCTCTTTCAAGAGTCCTGAATCATCAAATCAAAGTCATCAAATCAAACTTAGCACAGTGGAATATAGTAAATAGAAATACGGTGTGTCAATAGCATACCTTTTTAAGCAAAAAACTATATTTAAAATATATTATAAGCTAAAGATTAAAATAGGAATTAAAAAGAAAATGTGCCTGTTTAATATTTACTGTAGGCCTACATGTACAATATGTGAAGACAGGGCGGCTTATTATCATATAATAAGCCGCCCTAGACCCAAGGCAGAGTACTATAGCCTGGGGCAAATTGGGAGGCAATTAAGTGGAATGCTCGTAAACGCAATCCTAGCAAACAGACACCACCACAATTGTATTTGTAGCTATTTCTGCTATTAGTGTGTGCTCCACCATTATTTGACTTGAATTCAGCAAATTCAGTGAACAAAGTCTAGCTGTACTTCACTTTACAGATATTCTACTGTAAAGTTCTTGACGCTATAGGTTCTTAGCTTGCTTATGATTCTTGATGACTATTTATATACTTTGATATATTGTGTTGTTCTAAACCTGTAAGCAATGCTTACTGTAATTCGCTCTGGATTAATAGTAGTAACGCAACGTGACGCATTGTGAGCTTGTAGATGCCAAAGACATTTGGTGTAGAGGGAATAAAGGAGCCGACTGACCAAGTAGGGTTGAAGGGTTCAGGGGGACTCTGGGGGGGGGGGGGGGGGGGGGGGGGGGGGGGGTTGGCTTTCGCCACAAGAATAGAGAGTAGGCTGGCAGGAAATGGGGAGAGAGATAGGGGGTGACATGCAGACGTAAAGGCCGTTGGGATCAGGAATCGAACCCGCGGCACACTGCCAGACTGGATTACCAGCCAAGGTGCCTGGACCGCTGAGCCACGGCCCAGGCCAGTGGGGTTTACTTGTTAATCAGACTATTCAATTAAACGATTATTAAAAAAAATATATATATACACAGAAATATTCATATTGATTCGTTGACAAATATATCTGACATGAGTAGGTGTGTGCTTCTTCTGGATGCTTTCCTAAGGAGGGGATGCTCAGCCACACAAACGACTATTAAGGAACCAAGACAGTGTGGCTCAGTTATGCATTCTCTTTTATTCGCATCGCTAGTTCCCAGATTCCTTGCATAATGCAAATTGATGTGGATCTAGTGATCGCTCCGTTTCCTCAGTTAGGATTCTCTCCAGGGATTTGACCAGTTAATGCTACTGGCCGATAGCCATTGTTCTCCCGTGGACAGGACTTCTTTGGGATTGGGTCTATAATAGATTTTTTCCAGATTTCTGGCACAGTATGGGTGTCCAAGGATAACTGAAATAGACGCTGCCATGCAGGAGTTAATTCCTCCGCACATGTTCTTAATAAAAAAGCACACATTCCATCCGGGCCTGTTGCCTTGTTGGTCTGCATAGATTTAAACACCTTAGTTACAGAACCTGGGTCTATTGTTATCCCGACATCATTATATGGTAGAGCATTTAATACATCCCAGCATTCTCTGACAGTATCATGAGTCTCAAACCGCATGAAGAACTCATTAAGCTCATTTGCCCTTGTGCTCTCATTCTGGGCAGCCATGGGCTTCTTAGTGGGTTCCATGTTTGTCCCATAGTCTCTTGATGTTGGAGTTAGCTAGTTGCTGCTCTGCACGCTCTTTATGCTGCCTCCTGGATTCTCTCAGCTGTTGGTTGAGGTCCTTTTCCGCAGCCCTCATAGCTGCTGTGTCCCCAGCTGTCCTAAAGGCTGTTTTCTTTCGCCTAATGCAGTCCTTTATTCCCCTTGTGATATAGGGTTTATTGTTGGTAGCCTAATGCAGGAGGCAGCCGGAGGTTGCTTTATTGAAGTTCTCTTTTCTTTCTTCTCTTTTGCACTATAGTTTTTTTTTCCTGTATACACTGGTGTATTTCTGTCTGTAAGACTGAGAGTGCTCGGCGCAAAAATAATTTCATTGTATTTTATACAATATATATGACAAATGAACCTGAACCTGAACGTGATTGGCCTACCGTTCTTCCGTTTTGCTTCCGCTATATGCTTTGCAAGGACCCTCGGGAAAGCTTGCCAATGCAATCACGCATCGCCATCGCCTACCGTTGCCTCCATGTTGCCTTCGGTTGAGATACAGACAGCCCAGAGCCGGAAGAGGCTTTATATGTCTTTGGGAAATTGCACCTAGTTAGCACGTTGCTGGCAAGATGGCAGCCGTGTGCATACGGTCAATATAGGTTCAGTTTGAGGTGTCATACAACAATGGGACAAGCTCACAATGTATTGCGGATACAAAGCATTGGGTGCTTTGCAAATAAAGTTTGACACTAGTTATTACAGGTATTTTATTTTTAGCTGTCAGTGGCTGATTTGCATAAGTGGTGTTGTACACAAACCTATTTTAATAATCAATCAATCAATCAATCAAACAAACACTAATCAATCAACTCAACCAACACAATCTCTCTATATCCCTCCCCCCCCCTCCACAGGGTTGGTGTGTTACAGTTTTCCAGAATTGCCAGTGAGTTACATAGCAGACATTTCAGATTTCTACATCCCCATGCAGATTGAAAACAGGGTCTACAACAGCTCCCTGTTGGATTCCTCTTCAACAGACTTTGGGAAACTGTACCAGGAAGTCAATGAACTGGTGAGGTCCCTAACAGTAACCATGATACCATACACTCTTAAATAGGAAGTCAATGAACTGGTGAGGTCCCTAACAGTAACCATGATACCATACACTCCTGAGTGTTACCGGTTACAACCTGCTTTGGGAACCAAACTAGGGATATGGGTGGACATTTATTGTCAAAGGTATACAATAATTTCGGACAGTTTCCACCACAAAAACACAAGAAATAAAAATAGCATAATAGCAAAAGTAGTAGATCAAGGCAGACATGTGAGATTGGCCGTTGTATGAAAAGTATATAAAACAGGGCTTAATTGGTTAACTCCATTTGTAACCCTTAAGTAAGGCAGTGGTTCTCAAAGTGGGGTCCCCAAGGGGTCCTTGAGAGGGTTCCAGGGGGTCCCCAGCAAGATTAGTTAATAGCAACCACTTTAAAGCGGCACTACTTTACTCTACTTTGTTTTATGAATTAAATGTAATATTGTCCAAGGTATGTTTAGGTTTTGTCTCCCTGCTCTTCTATTGAGACGTTTAGATCATGTCAAAGGTCATGTGTCACATAGACACAGGATCTGACATGAATTTTTACCTCATGGTCAATATTCAACTTATTCCCTGAGACAGGCTCTATTAGATCAATGGTAAGAATGTCAGCACTTGCGCACGAAACCAGGTTCAAATCCCGCTTCTGCATAGTGAAAAGGGGCGGGGAGGAACACTACTAGCCCATAAAATCAGCAACCAGCAGACGTCATATTACGCACATCTGTTGGAATCTGATTAAGACTTATACTGTATATGTTTTCAAACATTGTGTTATATTTTGCAGCTTGACAGAGTGTACGGTTGTGAGGCGATTAATCCGAGTGACGAGATGCCGGTATGCCCAACTTCTAGGTCATATCGTGGAGTTGCATACATGACCTTCAGGTACTGTTCTTCTTCAACTTCAACACACCATACCAATACTTTTAAGAATAATCAAGAAAACTAGTACATGATGAAAATATGTTACAGTTCAGTCACCATGTTGTTTGCTTTGCCCTTGTTCTAATATTTCCATTATCCACAGGTCTGCATCAGTTGGTGTCCTAGCGAATGCCACTGTTATGTTTGACACAAACTTCATCAACAGCGTCATTGTGAAGTATATATTCCTTGACAATTACGACAGATACCCCCAGCTGAAGATGAATGAGACATATACTGAAACATGTAAGAAAATGTTGTACATTAACTTGACAAAAGAATATTTATGTATAGTATACCGTATGTATACTAGTATGTGTGTGTGTGTGTGTGTGTGTGTGTGTGTGTGTGTGTGTGTGTGTGTGTGTGTGTGTGTGTGTGTGTGTGTGTGTGTGTGTGTGTGTGTGTGTGTGTGTGTGTGTGTGTGTGTGTGTGTGTGCGCGTGTGTATGTATGTATGTATGTATGTATGTATGTGTTTTAATATATTGAGTGTGTACATATAATTATAATCTCTGTATCATTTTTCTTTTCTTTTCAAAGCACCACCACATCATACGGATTACCATCAGACTACAAAAGGTCCTACAACTACCGTCACAACTACTACGGATTACCACCAGACTACAACTACAGGTTGTAGTTGTAGTGTTACAACTACAGGTTGTAGTCCTACACCTACCGTCACAACTACAGGTCCTACAACTACCGTCACACCCACAACTTCTTTCTACATTCCCATGCAGATTGAAAACAGGGTCTACAACAGCTCCCTGTTGGATTCCTCTTCAACAGACTTTGGGAAACTGTACCAGGAAGTCAATGAACTGGTGAGGTCCCTAACAGTAACCATGATACCATACACTCTTAAATAGGAAGTCAATGAACTGGTGAGGTCCCTAACAGTAACCATGATACCATACACTCTTAAATAGGAAGTCAATGAACTGGTGAGGTCCCTAACAGTAACCATGATACCATACACTCTTAAATAGGAAGTCAATGAACTGGTGAGGTCCCTAACAGTAACCATGATACCATACACTCTTAAATAGGAAGTCAATGAACTGGTGAGGTCCCTAACAGTAACCATGATACCATACACTCTTAAATAGGAAGTCAATTAACTGGTGAGGTCCCTAACAGTAACCATGATACCATACACTCTTAAATAGGAAGTCAATGAACTACACAAAACCAGGTTCAAATCCCGGCTTGAATAGGAAAGTTATACATAGTGCAGCTTTAACCCTATATACGATCGGCTATTTGAAAATAGCATTTAGAAAATAACATTTTACAACACACATCTTGTAAAGGGGTACCTACCTGGAACAAAACATTTTCAGATGGGGGTCTGTGGCTAAATGCATGTGAATTTGGGGGTCCTTGGAATGAAATGGCTTGAGACCATAGACTGTAAAAAATATGGACAAAGCGTTCCCCGGGTCTAACATGAACGTAAAATGAAGCCTGTAATAATATGCTAATTCCTGATGTAAGTCGCCATCTTTGGTACCAGCTGGCCATTGGCTGGCTCCGTTTTGTATACCAGCTGGTCATTGGCTGCCCAGACAACGAGGCGGGACTTCCCCCCTTCTTCTCCGTTGGTTTTTATTTTGACTCGAGTGGGAGGGGAATCCCGATCATAGACTGTAATGGTAGCCACGCCCCTCAGAACATACGCGATGTTTTTTTTTCTTTATGGTCATTTTCTTAATTAATGGGACCATAATTTTCCAAAAAGAATATTATGACATTAGAAATGAGACTTTAAACTAGTGACTGGAAGAAGAAAGTATTCATGACCATGTTTATTAAGGTAATACAGTCTAGGTGAAGTTGGGCCAAAATACATGGGCCTCTATGGAGCTATGGGGCTTTTTGGGTCCGGTCCAGCGCCACAACAGGCCATTATATGAACTACCGATTTCAAATGAGGCTTCACGAAATATCTGGCTGACTGCCCCCCTGCTTGAGACCCGTAAGGGATCATGTCCACAGCGTGTTTTTCAATATTTTGTGTATTGTGCTCCAGGGGGGCAGTCAGCCAGATATTTCGTGAAGCCTCATTTGAAATCGGTAGTTCATATAATGGCCTGTTGTGGCGCTGGACTGGACCCAAAAAGCCCCATAGCTCCATAGAGGCCCATGTATTTTGGCCCAACTTCACCTAGACTGTATTACCTTAATAAACATGGTCATGAATACTTTCTTCTTCCAGTCACTAGTTTAAAGTCTCATTTCTAATGTCATAATATTCTTTTTGGAAAATTATGGTCCCATTAATTAAAAAAATGACCATAAAGTCGCGTATGTTCTGAGGGGCGTGGCTACCGTTACAGTCTATGATCGGGATTCCCCTCCCACTCAAGAGTCTTCTCCTCCCACTCGAGTCAAAATAAAAACCAACGGAGAAGAAGGGGGGAAGTCCCGCCTCGTTGTCTGGGCAGCCAATGACCAGCTGGTACAAAACGGAGCCAGCCAATGGCCAGCTGGTACCAAAAGATGGCGACTTACATCAGGAATTAGCATATCATTACAGGCTTCATTTTACGTTCATGTTAGACCCGGGGAACGCTTTGTCCATATTTTTTACAGTCTATGATTGTGCTATGGATATTCTGCGCTACACATAACTGAGTTCAACAAGAAATCTAATTATTATCTAATATAGTGATATCTTATTTGCTACATTCATCGTGGAGTTCGAGAAAGGCAGTTAACATAACCCGTCCTGACAGGCGGAGAGGGGAAATAGACACTCTCTGGAGTCTCGACCCATCTTGTCTAGACTGTGAACAATCTATACATACATTTTAGGTGAAAAATAGGCCACACAGTTGCTCAATCTGGATTAATTTCATGTCTACAACTGCTAGTTTAAGACTTTGTTAACAATAATAGTTATGTTGAAGTCTGCTTCTGCATAGGGAAAAGGGGCGGGGAGGAACACTACTAGTCCAACTTTGCCATGCATTTAGAAATGCATGGCAGAAAATCAGCAACCAGCAGACGTCATATTACGCACATCTATTGGAATCTGATTAAGACTTATACTGCATACGTTTTCAAACATTGTGTTACATTTTGCAGCTCGACAGAGTGTACGATTGTGAGGCGATTAATCCGAGTGACGAGATGCCGGTATGCCCAACTTCTGAGTCATATGGTGGAGTTGCATACATGGCCTTCAGGTACTGTTCTTCTTCAACTTCAACACGCCATACCAATACTTTGAAAGGTTTTATGACATTCATTTTCATTTATTTTTCTTTTTCTTTTAGGCTTTATGACCTCAATTACACCCAAAAAACCTGAACTTTGAACATTCAGTGGATTTTCTGTGGTCTGAAGTTTTCTTTGGGGGTTTTTGGGCCTTTTGAGCTACAATGAAAACAGGCAACACAGTGAAACAGTGACATCTGCTGGCAAATCCCATTGACATATATGGGATTTGCAGTAAGTGATGTCACTTACTGCCGGCAAATCAGAGCACCTGTTTGAGCCAGAAAACCCCAGATCACAGAAAATCTACTGAATGTTAAAAGTTCATGTTTTTTGGGTGCAATTGAGATTAGAAAACCTAAAAAAAACAAGAACAATTCCAAAACCTTTTTTTTTATGTCACGATCAAGAATAATCAAGAAAACTAGTACATGATGAAAATATGTTACAGTTCAGTCACCATGTTGTTTGCTTTGCCCTTGTTCTAATATTGCCATTATCCACAGGTCTGCATCAGTTGGTGTCATAGCGAATGCCACCGTTATGTTTGACACAAACTTCATCAACAGCGTCATTGTGAAAAGTATATTCCTTGTCAATTACGACAGATACCCCCAGCTGAAGATTAATGAGACATATACTGACAAATGTAAGAGAAAATGTTGTACATTAACTACATTGACAAAAGAGTATTTATGTAGTGTATATATGTATGTACGTGTATGTATGTATGTATGTATATGTATGTCTGTGTTTTAATATATTGAGTGTGTACATTTATAATCTCTGTATCATTTGTCTTTTCTTTTCTACAACCACAACCCCTTCAACCCCCTCAACCCCATCTTCCTCCAATCCAAAACATGTCTCCTTAGACCCTACAACTCAAAACCCAGACTCTACAACCCCAACCGCAAACCCTGAAACTACAGCTACAGCTACAACCACTGACCCTACAACCCCAACCCCTGAAACTACAACCACAGACCCTACAACCCCAACCCCTGAAATTACAACCACAACCACAGACCCTACAACCCCAACCCCTGAAACTACAACCACAGACCCTACAACCCCAACCCCTGAAACTACAACCACAACCACAGACCCTACAACACCAACCCCTGAAACTACAACCACTGACCCTACGACTCCAACCGCAACCCCTGAAACTACAGATACAACCACAGACCCTACGACTCCAACCACCCCTGAAACTACAACTCCAACCACAATCCCTGAAACTACAACTACAACCGCAACCCCTGAAACTACAACTACAACCGCAACCCCTGAAACTACAGATACAACCACAGACCCTACGACTCCAACCACCCCTGAAACTACAACTCCAACCACAATCCCTGAAACTACAACTACAACCGCAACCCCTGAAACTACAGATACAACCACAGACCCTACAACTTCAACCACAACCCCTGAAACTACGGCTACAACCACAGACCCATACAACCCCAACCCCTGAAACTACAGATACAACCAAATATCCTACAACCGCAACCCCTGAAACTACAGCTACAGCCCCGACCCCAACCCCTGAAACTACAGCTACAACCACAGACCCTACAACTTCAACCACAACCCCTGAAACTACGGCTACAACCACAGACCCATACAATCCCAACCCCTGAAACTACAGATACAACCAAATAGCCTATCCTACAACCGCAACCCCTGAAACTACAGCTACAGCCCCGACCCCAACCCCTGAAACTACAGCTACAGCCCTGACCCCAACCCCTGAAACTACAGCTACAACCACAGACCCTACAACCCCAACGTTAAATGGCGAAAAGATGCATGGATAGTGATCTTATATACTCTCTAAGATAGTGATACCTTTCAAAATAAAACAGACTTAATCAGAAGGATAATTGCTTTCCTTTTCCAGGTGACAAATATGTGACCTCCGCCAGGTTCCATGTTGGTCCCCAACTAAACGATGGCTGGTAACCAAATGGACCCTATTAGATCTTTAACTCTTGTGAGTGTAAAATGAAACCTTAATGGGCCCATTTGGTTTTGTTTTATGCTCTCAAGAGTTAAACTATTGTTAAACATATTAATTTACATAAGTCTACACTCTACACTTCACATGTAGAGTAATTGTTATTTTTGATCAACATTTGCCTGTTTGCATGTACAATACAGCATGGAATTTGTTGTGGACGAAATCTTATCCAACGAAAACAAAATATTATTGTGTCTGAGAGGCTAAATCTCATCAAATGGTGGTCCGTGCCTTAAATGTTGAATAAATAATCGTATATATATTATCAGTCCTTTTTTTACTCGCTATTTTGAGGTAGGCATACTTTTACTTTAGGCTACTTAAAGCTTCATTGTAGGCTATGGCCCCCACAGTAGGCTACATCTCAGAGTAGTAGAAAATAAACATTAATTTATGCTTTGGTCAGAAATGTAAATTAGACATGATTTGAACATTCACCCTGCATAGCTGGCCATCAGGTTTCGTAGCAATTTGTATAACTATATCTGGCCAGTTAAATCTAATACAAAAATATATGTATAGGCCTATGACCATCAGTTTTTAGTTAATCTCATTGCCAAATCTACAAACTCACGCCATCTAGTGGTTGTTTGAAGATCATAATCCTGAATGAAAAGTGTATTTTACTGTTCTGTCCATCTGTCTACCCACCTGCCTATCGATTTATCATGAAATGGGAGGCACACAATCAGGTCTTAGCCCTGCTCAGACTAACAATTATCCTACTATACATTTGTATGGATATTTTAATGACTTTGATGATTATGATTATTAAATGCACATATTTGGGCCATAGTAGGCCTACATGATTTACTTTGATTATTGCTAGTCAGTCAGTCCTGTTCATGTTATGCAAGTTGTAATGTATGGTGGTTACTGAACGTTATTTGTCTTATATTCTGAAATTAGTATGTACAAAGCCTAAAAGGTAATGTGTGTATGTACTAATCAGTTATTTGTATGACAATGAATCAACAAATGCATACATATACTGTACATCAATGATTGAAACCATACATCATACATCCTTAATCAAACAATCTTTATTTGCATTTATTTGTGCGTACAAAAAGTCTGTGCAAAACGTCTTCAAGCAAAAGTGATATTCAACAATCAGGCCTGCAACTCAACATCAGAGAAGTCCATGCAGACTCATCATCTTGATCATTTGGTCTCATCTTTTTTTTTCTTAAGCTCGTTTGTTTTTGTTTCTGCACAATCACAATGTTAAGAATTAAATATAGCATGTTATTTAAACAGAAGCTAGGAGATTAATTGTTGACCAGGATAAAATTTGACCAGGATTATCAATGACTCAAATAAGTGACCTCAAAGGCCCTTAAAACAAGGCTCCAGACCTCCCAAAACAAACTGGTCAGGCTCCTACTTGGCCTCACCCCCGCCCACTTTGACAGGCTGGGATGGCTTAGGGTCGACGACAGAGTACAGCATCTTGCAATGGGTCTGGTCCACAAGATTCGATACACCACCAAGATACCCATGTACCCGTCTAAATACTTCCTTAATGTAAACGAAGTCCACACCCACAATGCTTAATTGGGTCGTCCACTCACAGTTAGTTAAGTCTTTGTATTGAGTTTGTGCTTAAAATGTACTGTAAATTCTACAAACTGTTAATAAATATTTCAATCAATCAATCAGTGAGGTAGGAACTTCGTTTTAACCCATTCAGGCCTAAGGCCGATTCTAAAAACGCCTTTAAATCCTGACCTAAGGTTTCTGAAAAACTTCAAATATTGATATAGCAGAATCAAACTTTTTACATTTTTGAATACTGTACATACTGTACAGAACCCAAATATGGGTGCCCGGCCTGAGGGGGTAAGATACAAATAGGGGTTCCCGCCCAGAATGGGTATTAACAGGCAGCAAATTAAACTGGTCCTCGCCTTGTGGACCCCCTGCTTTGCTTTAGTTAGTGCATAGCCCACCAGAGTGCAGCCACGCCCGCCAACAGACCAATCAGCGGGCTGGCTCTCAGAGAGTGGGAGGAGTTGCAGAGGTCTTTCGGACAGCATTTGAAAGTGAAACTGCTGATCTGCGGGAAGCTGGAGGCCAACTTCTGGAAGTCACAGTCTGAGTTGCTGATGCACTTGGTAAACACCACGCCTGTACAGATATAATATATTAATAATATACACATTATTATTACTCCAACATTCTATGTAGCTGACGTCAAATCTTTGTGTGTGTGTGTGTGTGTGTGAGAGAGAGAGTGTTTGAGAGAGAGAGAGAGAGACAGTGTGTCTGTCTGTCAAACAACATGTCTGATGTTAGAGCTAAAGGTAAAGTTTACTAAGTGCACTACTGGGATGTGATAGTGCTGAGCTTGTAGATCAACAGGCCAAAGAGTACACCTTTGTGTTGTCACTGATCACATGACCCCAAGTTCTAGGCTAAACAGAAAGCAGTAACTTTCTATTATTTTACACACAACAACTCTAAGTTATATTAATGACATAGTTCAATATTGAAACTATATCAGTCTGCAGGGACCTTTAGACTAAGGCTTATGGTTAAAAATGGCAAAGAATTATAAAAATGGCATTCATAAAATTCTCCAATATAGCGGTCCTCACAAGCATAGTAATGCAAGCGCTATTGCTATACTTTGTCCCCACTTGGGTTTAAGCGGTTTCCCTGTTAAATCATTTGTTGAACGGCAATGTCACACACCGGAAAATAGCCAATAATCTACAAATTCTACCAGTTTGTGAATCTGCTAGTTTGTAGGGTATGAGAGGGGTATCTATGTATTACACACAAATGTATATTTATATGAATAAGGACCCCAAATGGGAGGGGGGGGGGGGGGGGGGATGTAAAAGTCCAATAAACAGATTAAAAACATTAAAAAGTGTGTCTCACCAGTGCTGGCGTTCAGGTTCAGACAGGCGTCGAGTCCAGCTGAACACTGCTCTGTGGCTGTACAAGGTGGCTTAGAGCCACCCGGACACGAGAAACACTTCAAACTCACACCTGTAACAAACATCCATTATACATTACAATACACTATTACACACAGCAAACACACACCTGTAATAAAATACACACACCTATACACACTGTACACCTGTACACTGTACACCTGTAACAAACATCTATGATACATTACAATACACACAGCAAACACACACCTGTAATAAAAATATAAAATACACACCTATACATTAATATAAAATGCTGCTGGCTGCTGCTATAAAACTAAGTTCACACCTGTAATACAAATTCTAATAAAATACACACTGCAAACACACTCTTGTATAAATAAACATTCAAATTAAAATACACAGTGCAAACAGAAAGACACACCTGTAATAAACATTAAAATGTAGGCTAAGTGATGTTTTGTTTTTTTGCTTTGTCAGAAGGTTAAAGCAAGAGGCCAGACCGGCTCCTTTGCAACTGTCATTGTGGTTGTTGCATGTTGCAAGAGTGCATCATCATACCCGGAACCCTTTTAGCCTCCAGACCAGAGTGAAAAGACTTGTCTGATAGTAAAAACAGAAAGATGGGGTCTGTGTCCGCGGTGATAGCTGATCATCACCGCGACTGACGTAATGGTGTAGTTTTCCAACCCTTTAAAAACTACACCGCGGTGATAAGCTATCACCAAAAACTGGAGTATGTATGAGCCTTAATGCGACTCCCGTTGAAACAATGGAATGCGGAAGTGCTCATTCTACCTCAATGGGACAGTTCATCTAAGGACAGTTCCAGCCATAGGAGCAATGAACTATAGCCCATAGGCACCCGCTTTGCGGCTAGATCAAAGCGTGTCGCCACTCTCTTAGACTCTTACTATAATATATTACTCTGCATGATACATCCAAAGAGAAAATTCCTATAGATCTTACCCAGGGCCAACACAGACAGTGCAGTGCTCAGCCACAGCACATATCCACGACCACACCTCATCATGTTATACGTATGTCGCACACACTGAAACATCAAAACAAAACAAAACATCACATTACAAGTCAATCATATTCCTATCGTTGGTAGCAGTAGCATGGTTGGTTGGTAGTGTCGTTGAAAACAAATGTATTTTACGTGAAGGAATGACATGAAAACAAACACAAACCTGAAATGTAACGGGAGCAAAAACAAAACACAACGCCCTGCGATACTGCTGCGAGCATGGGGCGTGTTACGATGAAACCGGTGACCCGACGAAATATGTCACCATTCCGTTTTTGTTTGTGGACTCTTGGACCGCGCGGCCCAACAACGTCCACGTCCCGAACGTAAAAGTCAAAGAAACCCCGTTTCTTTTGGCGACGTTATCGCGCAGTTTACAAAAGACAACCGCGGTCTCACATTTCGACAGGTCACCAATTTCCCCCTTACGGGCAGATGAAACGACGCAAAAACGCTCACAGTAGAATTTGCGGCAGCTTCACGCGTCATAGCTGCTTTGTAGCTTCATGTCGCTGGCTTCCATTTGGTCGAAGAGAAAGATCTTCCGGTGTGAAAGGTCATGTGATTCAATCCAAGATGGCCGCCCCCATGGAGCTGTACTGCTGGAAAGGCGACTGGGGCTTACCCTCCATAGATGTAGACTCTCTCATTGTCCTGGTAACTATTATTATTGTAATTATTATTCTAATGGTTTTAGCTATTGTGCGAAGCCATTGATCTATCGATTGATTGAGTACATTTGGGACTTCAATGATTTTGACGTTATGATTACAGTGACCTGCTGCTGATGGGTGACGTCACCATGTCCACTAAATGTGTACATCAGTAACATATTAATGTTCAGAGGCTGAAGAAATTAAATGCTTGAACTTTATTTATTTACTGAAGTAAAAAGTAGCATTACGTCTACACAAAAGTGTCCTACATTCATAATTTGACTTGAATAAAAGTGTCAAAGTATTGACATCAAAATATACTAGCCTATACAGTACCAATGGACTAACTAAAGACAAGTACTTTAGCCTGGCTATCTGAATCTACAATGTAACTAGTAATTAAAGCTGTCAAATAACTTGTGGAGTTAAAGTACAATATTAATATTTGCCTCTGAGATGTACTTGAGTAAGAGTTACTATAAAGTGTCAAAACATTGAAATACCCATTATATATAATTAAGTACAGTATTTAATACTAATAAAATTAACCACAGCAGATTGTATCTCTCTAAAATGTATATGCAAGCTTATAGATTAGTCTGATTGCCATTGTTTTTACTTGAAAGCTTTTGGCTATTTTGAAAGTACATAAAAGAGAGTGGACGACTATGTGGAAATGATAATGAAAATATGAGATTTGTGTTAATATATATAATGGACCCCAAGTTTGGAAACTGAAATTCAGAACCAAACGTAATCTTAGTTTAGTTTAGTTTATTTGATCATCTTCACAGTAGTGACAGTAACAAAACAACTTATTTGTTAACACACGGTTACATAACAAAAAGGAACTGGAGGTGATCAAAAGGAATAGGCTGAAGCTGAAAGCTTATAAATGCCTATCCTACCATCGTCAAGAAGATTCACAACCAATTGACGAGAACCAATACGATACTCCACCCACCACTGTGTCACCATAGAGATCCACCAGGATCCCTATAAATTAATTACCATAATCATCATCATCCTCATAGGTTAAATATGTTATATACAAATGATCTTATGATATACTGCATTTAGCCAAAAGGATATGCTTGAATAGTATCTTGAATCGAGAGATGTGTCTGCTGTGTTTCACATCCTCGGTCAGGCCATTCCATATTTTCACCCCACAGACTACAAATGCTCTTCCGGGTGGTGCTAACACAGGGTTGTTGAAAGTTTGGGTCCCATCTTAACTGATAGCGTCCCTCCCTATCCCTGAGCAATTTTAGAATAATATTCACAGGAAGTAGTTTATTCCTTACTTTGTACATAATTTGTGCCGAATTCAACTAAATCTAGGAATTTCAGTGTGGAAGACCTTAAGAACAGTTCATTTGTAGGATTATAATAACCTACCTTATGTACTATTCTTAATGCTCTTTTTTGCATTATAATTAAATGCTGTAGGTTGCTTCTATAGGCGTTTCCCCACACCTCCACACAATGTCAGATATGGTAATATTAGTGTGTTATATAATGTAATCAGTGACTTAAATTTAGTATATGTCTGGTTTTGCCTAGTACACCAACACTTCTAGCTAATTTTGAACGGATATATTTTATATGGGGTTTCCAACTGAATTTGTCGTCTATAATCACTCCCAAAAATATGTTCTCATTAACTCTTTCTTTGTTTATATTGTCGATCTTTAACTTAACTAGTGAATTTGATTGTATTGATTTATTTCCAAAGATCATGAATTTGTTTTTCAGGTTGAGTGATAGTTTATTAAACCATAGTTTTAGTTTACCCAGTTCAAGTGAGACCTCCTTCAACAATTGCTGAAGGTTCTCCCCAGCACAGAAGATGTTGAGGAGAATCTTGAGAAGTAGCTTTTTGTAGCTTGTATTTGTATATTTATAATATCAATGAATCAACACAAACATATTCTATAAATGGATTTCCTTGACTAAATTGATTAGTCTGAATAACCACTTATTTAACCCCATATTTTATTTTGTTGTACGATAGTGGTGTGCAAAAAATACAGAAAATAGCAGATCTACAAGCTCACATCGCAATGCGTTGTGAACGTGTAGATTGGTTGTATTCTATATATTTTTATTAATCATAATCCAACAAAGGTCTGAAATAATGGTGATGTATTGGTTTGAGGTCCCTATGTTCTTATGAAGACTTCTATCGACATGGGATGGTTGCTATGAATGCTTTTGGTAGACATGGGATTGTTGCTATGATATGATAGATATGATATTTTTATTTATTTCAATGCATCATCTCGTTTTCGAGGGGTTCCTCACAGAGACAATGATGAGAAACAATCACTTCTGTTACACAATCATGTCGTCTCAAAAATATGAAAGTAAATTAAATGGAAATTCAATACATTTTTTGATAAAATAAAAATGACCTATCAAAAGTTGAGATGGTTTCCCGCTTTGAAGGCCTCTGTATGTAGACATGAGATGGTTCGGTTGCTATGAAGGCATCTGTATTCTGTAGAGGTGGGATGTTGCTGGCTTGTTGTGAATCAGTTTGTCTTCAGCCACCAGAGGGCAGTGTTTACTGCCCTAAAGTCACATTACTGTATGTACAAAAACTGTTAATTTGCAGGATTCACTTTAAAAAATAGCTGATCTACAAGCTCAAATATTGTACTCATTAATCCTGGTATTGTACACGTATTTTGTAGGCCTAATCCTGGTATTGCCTCATCTCTTGCTGGATGAGTGATGAATGAGGATAAGACAGAAGTTCTCATAATTGGTTCTACTGAGCAGAGAGAACCTGACTCGGTAACCTGACTGTAGAAAGTAACACTACAGTAAATGACTTGGGGGTTAATCATTCTTAACTTAATTTTAATACACACATTAATCATGTTATAAAGATTGCCTTTTTTCATCTTAGAAATATTGCGCGAATTACAGTCTTACAGTCGGTCGATGCAAAAACGCTGATCCACACGACCACACCTTTACTTTGGTTTCTCTCGGCCTGATTACTGCAATGCACTTTTTGAGGGAGGGCGAAATCCATTTCACCCGACCGCCGACTTACCGACCGGGTGAAATGGACTTCCCTTACTGGACTTTTTCCTGGCCTGCCCAAGAAAACAATTGACAGATTACAATCAAAATGGGACCGCCAGAGATTTAACTAAAACTAAGATGAGAGAACATAACAACTCCAGTTTTATCCTCACTACATTGGCTCCTGGTTGTTTTTAGGATTGATTTTAAAATTCTTCTAGTTGTTTGTAATGCTCTCAATGGTCTGGCACCTTCCTACCTACGCATATGACTGCCTGCCTACTAGATATGTCCCGAAACTCAGGTCTTCTAATCTACTGCTCACCTGCTCCAAGTGCCTACAATGGCATATTAATTGCTATTATCTTAATCTGTAAAGCACTTTGAGCTGCATTTCATGTCATGAAAGGTGCTGTATAAATATTGTTGTATTATTATTGTTGTAGGCCTACTCCTCTAACCCTGGTATTGTCTCTTGTAGGCTTACTCCAAGTTTGCTGGAGCTCCTCTCAAAATCCACAAGATCACCAACCCATGGAAAAGTCCTACAGGTCAGTAATAATTAAAAACTGAATGTAGAAGAAAAATGTAAAAATGTGTCCGCGACACAGGGGTGGCAGTGGCTCAGGGGTAGAGTGGCCGGGTGGCTTCCCAGTCTACAGGGCTCCCCCAGTGTCGGTGTCAGTGTTGCTCAGTGTCCTTGAGCAAGACTCTGAACCCCTATATGCTCCTGATGTGCTGGTTGGTGCCTTGCATGGTTTCCTCCATCATCAGTATGTGAATGGGTGAATAATCTATGTTAAGCGCCTCGGATAAAGGCACTATACACGATTATCTGCACATATAGTGACAATTTAAGGACTTAAGACTTTTTTTTATTTTTATTTTTTTAACATTTGTCCATAATGACTTGTTCAAAAATATGTATTGATTTATTAAATTATCACATTTCTTAATTATAATCGATTAAATGGACTTGTTTACTTAACTTTTGCAGCCCTATTATATTCTTCCTGTGATGTGTGCTTTTCCTCTCCCAGGTGTTTTACCTGCACTGAAGACCAAGGAGGAAGGCAGCGTGTCTAAAACCACTAATATTATCATTCATCTCAGAAAACAGGTAAATATGATGTTCTTGCTTTGTCTTGGTTTTGTTTGTTTGTCTTTTATGAGAAGACAATGGACAATTACAGTACAATGCAGAACCTTTTCAGGCCGTGACCCTGACAATTGGCGATACCCATTTATAGGTTTGCTTGTTTCTGCACTTTGGCTAACTTGGATCCCCTGTACCATGCTGCACTGAGATTCATAACAAACTCACCTTTCAGAACACATCACTGTATACTGTAATGCTGCAGTTACAGTAGTAGTCCTCATTGACGTCTCGCTGGCTGTATCCTTGGTATATTTTCATTTACAAAGCTATGCTTGGTGATCTCCCTTCCTACATTTCCTCCGAATTCAATTTGGACAAGAACCTCAGATCAAATGTGACCAAATTTGACTGGGAGACTGCCATTGGATTTTT
Organism: Protomyctophum parallelum; assembly: GCF_964188405.1. Taxonomy (NCBI): domain Eukaryota; kingdom Metazoa; phylum Chordata; class Actinopteri; order Myctophiformes; family Myctophidae; genus Protomyctophum; species Protomyctophum parallelum. The sequence continues at coordinate 5,522,187 of NC_139697.1, forward strand.
TTGAATTTTTGTTTTTTCATGTCATATGAAAGCAGGGAATCATAGCTTCAAATTGACATATTGGTTGTTCAGTTTGACCCACCAGTTTTGGAGATATGGCTTATAGAGTAATGTCTTGCAGAAAACAGCGAGTTGAGAAAGCAGGTTCACTTCTGTGGTCTCTAACATTACAATAGCTACATGTTTAAGCATTTTTTTCATATGTACATGTCAATTTCAGCTCTGACACTTATTTCAGACATGCTCTAGTATGTGAAGAGTATGCCTGTGCTATTAACTCATTTTGAAAAAAAAGAAAAAAGGTTTTTCTCCTCTGGTGAAAAGCTGGAATGTGCGCGATGGCAGTCTCTCAGTCAAATCTGGTCACAAATGACTGCCTTCGGTGTGTAGTAGTACCCTCTTCTTCTTCTGAGGGGAGTAAAATTATCTCTCTTTCTTTGGCCCCTGGTTGTGGAACAACATGCAGAGTGCAGACCAGACTCAAATTGGCCTTTAAAATCCCCCTGAGAAGTTTCAAAAGGATCACCTTTAGATGTGTACTCCAACATGTTCGGATGTGTACTGGCGTGTGTACTCTGTGTAGGTCTATACATTTATTTATTTATTTTTGTACATATTGCATATTGTGTATCTACTCTAGGTAGAATTTTGCATTCTTCATTATTTAAAGTGTATCACTTTGGAGATTTCTATATGTATTTTAGGTACTTCGAGATGTATTTGTACAATTGTACTATTGTCTCGTCTGTTTTGTAATGTAATGTATGATGTAGCAAAGGGGTGTAATTTTATTTCTGCCTCTTGGCCAGTACCCACTTGAAATAAGACTTTGTCTTAAATGTGTTCTTACTTGTTAATAATGGATACATAAAATAAAAGTTAAACTGCCAGGATCATTTGTTTATTTTTGGAACACAGTTCTTATTTGACACAATATATATAAAAAGTCAGAATGTGGAAAAATACTGCAACCAAATTGCGTAAATAAATGTAGTCAGACTTTGGTGCTCTATTAAAGGTAGGGTAAGTGATATTCCTTTGTCAATATGCGTGTTCAATAACTATATTATGATAGCAATCATTGCTGTAGAGTGTTTGTTCTGTAACGTTTCTCCAGGTCTTAATTAAACAGAAAATGCAGAAAATGTTCATTTCGGGATACCAATCAGTAGATAACTCACACATGATACAGATTAAGTGATTCTTTTTTTTTTATATATATTTTTTATCCCACGATTTTGTAACCCATTTTTCTGATCCTGGGCTCTACACACCCTCCACCAACCTAGTCCCCATATATGGGGGACAAGGGGAGAACAACGAACTCATGCTTCTTTCATGCCTGAGTGTCCAAGTTGCTCCTTTACACCTGACAGGGGGGAGTTTCCCTGGTTGGACGTAGCGCGTGGAAGGAACACGTTATTCCAACCAGTTCCTTTCCCCTCCATCAGGCGCCCCGGCTGGCCAGGGGGAGGCAGTTTAGTGACCAGGATTACTGCATGTTTTTTGTGAGGGTACTTACCCTAGGGATGAGTGAAATTCTAAGTGATGACCAGGGGGCAGTCAGACAGATATTTTGTGAAGCCACTAAGGAAATCGGGACTTCCTGAAAGTTCATATAATGGCCTGTTGTGGCGCTGTATTTGGGCCCAACTTCACCTAGACTGTATTACCTTAATAAACATGGTCATGGATACTTTCTGCTTCCAGTCACTAGTTTACAGTCTCATTTCTCATGTCATAATATTCTTTTTGGAAAATTATGGTCCCATTTATTAAAAGAATGACCATAATGTTGCGTATGTTCTGAGGGGCGTGGCTACCGTTACAGTCTATGATCGGGAGCTACCCCCGTTCGAGTCAAAATAAAAACCAACGAAGAAGAAGGGGGGAAGTCTCGCCTCGTTGTCTGGGTCAGCCAATGGCCAGCTGGGCCCAAACGGATCTAGAAAGATGGCGATTTACAAGGACTGACTGGCTTCATCTTACGTCCATATGAGACCCGGAGAACGCTTTGTCCATATTTATTTTACAGTCTATGGTGATGACACAAAGAAATGGGCAGACACATTTTGAACTGGAAAACTATACAGTTTAAGCTGATCAACGCTACTCTGTCCTGATTGACTGATATTTGCAACCCACCTGAACATTTATTTTCGGATTATTGAAGAACTGGAGAGACTGAGATGTTGATCTCAAACGGGATACGGGAAGTTCATGTGAAGTGGGAAGAGATGGCACTAAGAAATTTGAAAATTGGAATGTAAATGTGTGAAAAGGGGCTGTTATTGAACACTATAGCAATGAATACTATCTCAGAATATAGTTCTTTAACCTTTTAACAAAAACCCTTTTACATTTTATTTCTATTGTGATTTCTTTCAGAAATACAACGCTGACTATGACCTGTCAGCCAAGGAGGGAGCAGACACCCTAGCCTTTGTCTCTCTGCTGGAGGAGAAGCTGCTCCCTGCCTTGGTAAGAAGGATCTCAGCTGGTCTGGATGTTTGACAGTATCACACAAGATCAGACATCTAGTTTGGCCCTAAAGCCTAAACCATTCATAACATTCAATTCAGTTCTTTGACACACAAGGAGCCAGCCATTTAAGACCTGGAGTGATGATGATAATAATAATAGATTTTTAGAACACTTTATTATTATACACACACTTTACATTCGTGAGAATCTGAAAGTGCTTCAATGAGCAAATGCATGAAATAAAAGTGGAAGAAACGCGGTCAATTACCTTCCCACTATATTCATTTATTTAACCCTACCTCCCAAACACACGGTTGCACAGACTTGGCAAGCTGCAGGCACACATTAAAATGGCTGACATTTTGTTTCTAGATATTATAACTACTATATTATTATTATTATTATGTACAGATCTACTCCCAGTGGTTGGACGGTAAGAACTATGTGGACGTGACGCGGCGCTGGTATGGAGAGAACATCTCCTTCCCGCTGAACTTCTTCCTGCCGAATCGCATGCACAACCAACAGCTGGACAAACTCAGACTGGTCAGAGGAGACGCCACGCTGGAGCCTGGGGAACAGCTGGAGAAAGAGGTCTGTGTGTGTGTGTGTATGTGTATGTACCGTATGTGTATGTTACAGTACAATTGAAAAAAAACATTCACATTTGAAAAAGCTGTGCTCGTTTTCTTGGAATTCACCTCCCGTGCTCCCAAATGTATGGTGCACACAATAGAGGGTATGCGTGTGACATCATCAAACCCGGAAGTTATGGCAAAACCTACTTTCTGGCCTTGACAGCCCATTCATCCGAACAGAAAAGTTGTACTTGATTGCATTAAATGATGATAAACGACATTAAACTCAGTTTGTAATTTTGCCACTCGATTTGCCATTCACTTTATGCATTTATGCATACCCTCTATCGGCAAGTGGTGTGATCAATTACCCCACACCAATCGTCAACGCACCTGTCAATTGTGTGCCCTGTATGTTTGTGCTTCCCAAACATCGACTGTTCCCAAAGGAAGTTTTCATGTTTTCAGTCCAGCTCTTCCTCGTGGAATAGTGCCGAAATGAAGGACAATAGACTGAGGGTATGCGCATGCATAAAGTCAATGGCAAATCGAGTGGCAAAGTGAGTTTAACATCGTTTAATCAGATAGGACCTTTCTGTTTCCATGTACGGGCTGTCAAGACCAGAAAGTTGGGTTTTTTGACACTCAGTAGGCGTTCCCGCATAACTTCCGGGTATGATGACGATGTCACGCGCATACCCTCCATATCTTACTCCAAGTCTTAGCAATTAATTATTGGGTGAGTACACACACAGTGCTACAAGTTTAAATGCTGACGAGGTCAGTCTGCTAACCGTGTGTGGATAGGACCGATCTATGGCTATGTACTATATCATGTATGTGTCTCATGTGTTTCTTTACAGTTGTACCATGATGCTCTGGAGTGCATGACCCTGCTATCGCAACGCCTCGGATCACACAAGTTCTTCTTCGGTGATTCGTAAGTACAACAAAGTTGAAAACTTTGAAATACGACGTATGCCTATGATGGCTGGCAAGCTCATTGTGTTGTAGTTAACTATAAAATGGTTTCTTCCAGGCCATCATCATTGGATGCCTGTGTTTAATTTAGTTGTAGCCTAGTTATCTTTAATACAACAGTAACAACAGCCGAATCAAGCCGATATACAATGTGACATGTAACATGTTATGAGCTTGTAGATCTTTTACTTTGGTACTCAAAGTATATTTTTATGCTAAAATATTTTTACATTTCAAGCTCCAAAACACCACACCACTTGTCAAGGGGTGGGGGGGTGTCAAGTGGTGTGGTGTTTTGGAGCTTGTGATGCATGCAATGAGTACTTTTACTACATATAATATTTTTTTTGGCTTGAAGCTGTCCACATTGTTGAGCGGTGCGTCCGCTCCATTACGGAGCTATGTGTCTCCCTATGTACTGTATGTGTACGCGTCCCAGCACGGAAAGCTGCAACACGATAACTCGACCGTTTTGGATGTGGGAAGGAATAATACTTTCTACTTAACACTAAGGGCTCCATTTTCGTCATCGCTAAACCCCTTATCCCTGAACTTCTTATTGTTAATAATTCTGGATTAATGCTCATTTATCAAATCTCGGTTTCTCGTCTACAGCTACCTGTGCATAATCAAATCTATCTCGTTTATACGTTTGTGGCGTTAATAACCCTGTCGCATCCAGGCCGTCGCCATTGGATGCCTACGTGTTTTATTATGTTAGTTGTAGTTAACTCTAACCCTGTCTCATCCAGGCCATCGCCATTGGATGCCTACGTGTTTTATTATGTTAGTTGTAGTTAACTCTAACCCTGTCGCATCCAGGCCGTCGCCATTGGAGGCCTACGTGTTTTATTATGTTAGTTGTAGTTAACTTTAACCCTGTCTCATCCAGGCCGTCATCATTGGAGGCCTACGTGTTTTATTATGTTAGTTGTAGTAAACTTTAACCCTGTCTCATCCAGGCCGTCGCCATTGGAGGCCTACGTGTTTTATTATGTTAGTTGTAGTTAACTTTAACCCTGTCTCATCCAGGCCGTCGTCATGTTTTATTATGTTAGTTGTAGTTAACTTTAACCCTGTCTCATCCAGGCCGTCGCCATTGGAGGCCTACGTGTTTTATTATGTTAGTTGTAGTTAACTTTAACCCTGTCTCATCCAGGCCGTCGTCATTGGATGCCTATGTGTTTGGTCACTTGGCTCCTGTGTTGAAGATGAAGTTGCCCAACGGGAAGCTGCAGCAACACCTCGGCTCCCTGGACAACCTGAGACAGTTCTGCACCAACATCCTGGTACTCTACTTCCCAAACACAGGACAAGGTGGGCCGTCGGTTGGTTGGTTGGTTGGTTGGTTGGTTGGTTGGTTGGTCGGTCGGTCGGTCGGTCGGTCGGTCGGTCGGTCGGTCGGTCGGTCGATTGGTTGGTCGGTTGGTTGGCACAACTTGGCAGTGTTGATTTCGTCTACTAAAACTATGACGAAAGATCTTCGTCGACTATCTTTTTTCTCTAACGAAAACTACATAAATACTAAGCCATGATGACTGAAAGGTCTGAAACTAAGACAATTTCGTCAACAAATAAAAACTACTAAAATGTTAGGGATGGACTAGTGGAATGCAACCAAGTGTAAAATCAGGCATTAATTAAGGCACGGCCAAAATATTTTTTTGTTGACTAAATATACTGTCAAATATACTGAAATATACTGATATTTAGTCAGGTGACTTAAATATGACAAACAAAATGAAATGTTCTTTAAAAAAACTATAGCTAAAACGTAATCAAAATGTGCGGTCAAAATGAACACTTGCCTTGTGTTCCTCTCTGTCAGAGCCTCCGTCGTCCGGTAAGTCTCCAGGCCAGACGGATAGCGGCGGCAGCAGCAGCAGTGACTTTGACAACGAGCCTCATAAGAGACGGAACCAGTTGCTGTCGGTGCTGTTCGCCGTGGGAGCCATGCTAGGCTACGCCATCCTGACGGGCATCTTGAGCATCGAGCGCGTGCAGCCACAGTTGGCGCTAGAGAGGCCTAGCCAGGTGGAGGACGAGGTGGACGAAGAGGAGGACTAATAGCGGGCTTTCCTCCCTTTAAAAAAAAAGGGGGCGTTAAAGGAGCACTTCGGCCATTTTCGTCCGACAAGAAGCGCAACCTGACTCTGTTTGACCAGAATGGAACAGAGCCTTCATTCGTATCATCGGTAACACCTGAAGGAAGTAGGGAAGGGGCCCATGTTCTTTCCAAAATGGGGTGCATAGAGCTTATTGCATGGTCCTCATATCACTAATGCTTCTAAAAAATTGTACCATTTGTCTACTCACTCGCGTTCGGAAATACCGCACCGGAGCGCACTCGCCTATTTGTTTGCATCCGAACGTGCCCTGTGACTCATTGGTGGGCTTTGGACAGTTCGGTAGACCTGCCTACAAGTCAGACAGTCGGTGGGCAGGTTTGGTCATTTCAAATAAGCACGCTAACTTTCCAGAAAGAGAGAGGCTGTATTTTTGCTTGGAATCCCCATCGATGATGTAGGTGGTTTCTGAACTGTCCACAGCCCACCAATGACACGGTGAGTAGACTGAAATGATTGAAAATGCCTGAAGCGTTCCATTTAACAACGTCAAATGTATTCCATAAATATATATGCTTTGTAAGAAAGGACAATATGGAGAATGGAAATGCATTCCTCAACAACTCAATCACCAGATCCTGAGTATTCATTGAACTCGGAGGGTAAACATACATTGCACTCTCAGGGTTATTTCACCCCATGATTTTTTTCTCCTATCAATCTCTCACCTCGTGAAAGCCTTAAATACGTCGAGAATGGTTGTTTTTGTGCATTCCTTTACAGTGAATGAGTAATCCATAAATGAAGCGAATGAAACTTGATGAAACGTCTGGAAACCTTGTAAGTCCAAAACTGTTACTTTTCAGGAAAAAATAGTTCCAATGAATCCAATGTAGTTATTATTTAGTCATGAGCTCTAATTTTCATTGTTTCCATATTCATAAAACACTTAACTTTCAAAACGCTTAAAAAGTTGCAAAAATAGAAGATCTTTAACCCATTTTGACCTAAGATCAGATTCTAAAAATGTCTTCTACATCCTGACCTACAAGCTCGCTATTTTTCAATAGCTAAAGAATAACATAATGCTAACACATAATGCTACTTTTGTGTGACACTAGTTGTATGATGATTGATGAAGTAGGGCAATCATTTACGAAAAGTAAAATTTTAAGTTGAAATATGGAGACACAAGGTTTTTGCCCAACGATCTGTTTATAAACTCCAAAAGAACTCTCACTGTATAATCCAAGTGTTTCGCGTATTTGTCCATCGTGTGCAAAACACCACCATTTCACTAAAGATCTTAGCGTTAAAAATACTTCTGTTATAAACCGGGGCAATGAAAAAGCAGTGTTTAGGGCGTTTATGACCCTTGTCTAGGGGTGCCAAGGAACATGACACAAACACAGGGTAGATTTGTCAAAGTATATTTTGATGCTAAAACCCTTGTACATTACAAGCTCCAAAACAGGTGCTCCCTTCTGTGACGCACACGGAAGCTTGGCAATCTTCCACGTGGACTCGCCCTCCCTGTGAGATACAGACGCCCAAGAGCCAAAGTAGGTACTGTCTAACTTTCTATGTCTATGTCCTGGGTGCCCCAGCTAGGGTCCCTTGACACTTATTGATCTGTAACTCTGATCCATTTGGTTCCATGTGAACACTCAAGAGTGGCGTCCTTGAAACAAATATAATAGGCACAGGGTGAGAAAATGATAGAAAACCAAGTTGTGAAGTAACCTTTCAAAAGAACACTCAGGACTTGTAGGTGGAGCTTTAACTTGTGTGTGCACTTTTTTTTTTTTTTAGTTTTTTATATGGGAGGAGCCGCACTGTACCAATGTTCATAAGAGTCTCTGAGGCCATGGTCACACCAAATCTGTTGTTTGTCCTGAATCCTAATTAGAATCAGATTATTTTTTATTAAGTGTGAACAGCATATATCCACATGGAAACTGATTGTGAGTCAGATTTGAAGCACATTTATAGGTGGTTTGAAATGTGATTAAAATTTGATCTCTAAACGTGTTTCGCAGTCTGAACACACTGGCGTCACTGAAGCCTGATTTATATAATCAATCGTATGACCGTGTCACTAGCTATTTCCAGCTATCTCTGAATACACAAATTGGATGTCATCACTTGTCATCTCTTAAGTTCAGACTTGAGAAACAAATGGTATTTGCCTGCAGTCCGAACAAAAAGCTACATTTTAAGACAGTTAAATTCTAATCAACACAGTGGAAGACCTTCCCTTTGTTCGGCTTGGTGTGGGTGTAGGAACACTTCCTGTAATGTTTTGTCTTCGGCAAACAGAAATCCTTTGACTTGATTTTAAGGTCATTAAAAAGTTTCAATTCTGAACCATGGTGTCTCACAAGATGTCTGTCAGTGATAATGTCAACTTGGGGCACGGTGGCACAGTTGGTAGTGCTGTCGCCTCACAGCTAGAAGGTCCTGGGTTCGATTCCCACTCGGGACGCTGTGAGTGCTGGCGGCGTGTTTCCTCCTCCGCGTCATCAGTGCCCATACCCGAAGGCGGGGTTGGTGAAAGGGCCTTTCTGTGTGGAGTTTGCATGTTCTCCCCGTGTCCCCTAGGGTAGATACCCTCACAAAAAAAACATGCAGTAATCCTGGTCACTAAACTGCCTCCCCCTGGCCAGCCGGGGCGCCTAATGGAGGGGAAAGGAACTGGTTGGAATAACGTGTTCCTTCCACGCGCTACGTCCAACCAGGGAAACTCCCCCCCTGTCAGGTGTAAAGGAGCAACTTGGACACTCAGGCATGAAGGAAGCATGAGTTCAAGTCCGTTGCTCTCCCCTTGTCCCCCATATATGGGGACTAGGTTGGTGGAGGGTGTTTATTGCCCAGGATCACATTAGATGATTGACACAGGGGTGAAAAATGGGTGGGATAAAAAAAGATAATGTCAACTTGTATGCAAATGTGTGACCCCCACATCTAATGGCAGGTTTATTATCCACCGGCTTTTTCTCACACTTTTGCATAATCGTTTTTGGCTGGGGACCCCCGGAAATGTCTTGCATCCCCGCCTGCTCCCCTCCCCACTCCCAATACACATTGACCGCTACAATAACCTTACATCTACTTTAAATGACTCAACCAATATATAGTTTTTCAAACACACACAACTCACTGTTCAACATGTACAAATACACTCATGAGCAGGGCCCATTATTACTGTTCAACACAATTACAATAATTTATTACTATTCAACACAAATACACTTGTGAGTGGGGAAAACACACAACTCACTGTTCAACATATACAAATACACTTGTGAGTGGGGAAAACACACAACTCACTGTTCAACATATACAAATACACTTGTGAGTGGGGAAAACACACAACTCACTGTTCAACATATACAAATACACTCGTGAGCAGGGCCCATTATTACTGTTCAACATACTCATCTCATGAGCAGTATTTGAACATGAATCTTCAACCGCATAGTGCTTTAAATTACTCAACCAATATATTGTTTTTCAAACACGCATAACTCACTGTTCAACAAATGCACTCATGAGTAGGGCCCATTTATTACTGTTCAACATATACAAATACACTCATGAGTGGCCCATCAAGCCCAAAAAGGCTTGAAATATTTCATTTTGTTTAATGAATCCCCCCCCATCCTAAATGGCTCAACCAATATATTGTTTTTCAAACACACAACTCTCTGTTCAACAAGTGTGTTATATATATATATATAGTAGCTTTGTTGTTGCAAGGAAAATGGTAAAATTAGACTTGGTTGTTCTAGTCTCAGATCGGTTCAAACACCGCTCCCACGGACCCGGAAGTATCTCTGGAGGGCGTGATTATGTCACGGCTAAAATACTGTCTGGCTGTTGTGTTGTGGCTAAATGCTATATAAAGGCTGTGAGCATTTGTGGCTCTGTGAGCCAGACGAGGTTTCCATTGCAATGATCAGCCGTCATGTGAGTTTGGCTCCTTTTACTTGAGTAAAAACGCTCATACTTTTAAGTCTGAATTCTTGTCTTTTTGCCTCATTTGTGTTGTGTATTGTTTTTTCTGAGCATGTACAGATCCTGCAGATTCCCATAACATGTGGAGGTTTGAGCCACCAACATTGTTGACTGTATGCTGTACTTTGCTGACCACACGCAAGTGAGTATGGGGGACTGTTAACAATCACCGACCCCCCCCCCCCCCCCCATAGTGCGCCCGCCATACCCCCCTCCTCTTCCGGATCAACACACCGTGCCTCTTCCTCGGCTCCTCCCCGTGGCCGACGCAGCGTGTCTCCATCGAAACTGCCGCAATGCGCCATCCAGAGGCTGTGCGCCTGAATCAGTCTTCGTCCAGGTGGTACATGCGTCCATAGAGGCACGCAGTGACCAGTCCAGCTACCATGTTTGAGTGTTTGATGGTCACCCTGCCGCCTCTGGTCCTGGCCACCTGCTTTGGCTGCTCAAAGACCACACCACTGGCCAGCACCGACGGGTACACATGTCGCGTACCGAACACGCCCTCCAGCACAAAGTCCATTTTAGACTCTGCTTCGTCCACTTCCTGTCCACAGGAGCTGGCCTGTGTCCCTGCACAGCGGACTAGCGCACACACCTTTTGAGAGAAATGGGTCACATGATTATTATTAGACAGCCTTTATAACTTTTACATCCTATAGGGGTTCCCAAACCTTTCCATCTAAAGGAACCCCAAATAGAAGGAAAATCTTTTGATTTAAATGAAAATTACATTTGTGAGGATTTTACACTTTGAAACCTTTCCTATACCTACCATACTAGACCAGAAATTAAGTAATTTGAGGGAGTGCATTTTATAGATTGTTATCAAAGCATTTCTGGCGCCACAATCGAGCCTCTGAAGAAGCCTTTTAGTCGTTTAAACCACTTAAGATTTTAGAAATTCAAAACGGGTTTTCTCATCTGTACCTGCAGGGCATATCGGCCATTCACAGTGTGTGTGCCGGCGAATGCTCCCAGTGCGTAGAGCTCCGTACTGCCGCCCTCTGGGGACCTCCAGTACTGCAGGTGGCAACAGAGAGGGCCATCGCACACCGTCAGTTCACCCACTGAGCCACGTAGAGGGGCGAAAGTGAAGGGGTCGTACATCATGGATGAGGTGAAGGTGTCAGAGGATGTAGCCTGGAAGGATGGAGGTGCATGAGGAGAAGCAAAGGTCTGACAACTGTCCTCCTGCAGGGAATATACAGAATCAACGGCTTTCTCCTCTATGTGCACTGCTGCCCCTCTGTCTCCTGTCCACAGTGGGTCCAAGACAGGCACTCTGGCCACCAGCAGCTTTCCCTCCTCCGGATCTCCGTGCCGGGCGTGATGGTGGAGAACCGAGACCGGGCTGAAGATCCCGCTGCCGGTCATGCCCAGTGCGTCGCTGCGGATGTTAGCTGCCAGTATGGAGACACCGGCACCCAGGCTGAAGGCCCGCTGGAACTGAACGGCCGCCAGCAGAGGAAGCTGGTTCATCCACGCCGTGGGGTAGACGAGCTGACGCACACCCTGAGGGAACGCAACAGGTGGGCAGCGGTAGACATAAACATTAGCTGCTGTTAGAGCCATTTTCTATTTATGATGATTTGTATTTATTCTGATTATTATTGCCCGCTTTATGAACTGTATGTTTTTGTGGTTATTTAATTATCTAATTATGCTATGGATTTGACATGGTAAATGGAGGTTTCCCCTCCCCTTTTTGAGAAAGGATATGTAGGTGCAGGGCACCTGACGACACACAGACGGGGAAGCGTCACAGTTTGTTGACCGCGCTCATACAGGCTCTTTTTGTTTTATTTGAATACAAGTTTAAGTTATGTGACGGAGAAATAAATGTTTTGATGCAACTGAATTATCCGATCTCCGTGAGTATTTTAATCTACAAGAAGAGAGGCGACGCGAGTTATACAGCAACAATAGACTGCACCACCCCGACCAACAGTGGCCTTATTTGTTTGTTAAGAAAGGCCACGATAGCTGCTGTATACGTCTTGGATCGGACTTTATTTATCCTCGCTGATCGCAATCATCAGAATTAATCACAATCATTTTTGCATAATCGATGGATCTGTTTCCATTCGATCTGTATTAAAAACAGCTGAATGGTATGGGACAGAAATGTCATATTTCCATAATTATTTCCACGTTGTTTCAACTTTTCTTATGTTAAAAAAGTGAATGAATTAAATGGCTAAACAATTAATCAATGCTTAACCCATTCTGAACGGGCACCCATTTTGGTGTCGGCATCATGTTATGCTTTAGCTATTGAAAAATAGCAGATCTACAAGCTCATATCGCGCCACCGAGTGGCGCGATACGAGCTTGTAGGTCTGCTATTTTTGAATAATCGAAGAACGACTGACATTTTTTTAGAATCTGATCTCAGGTCAGAATGGGTTAATCAGACCAGTGTGTGTCCGGCGGAAACCTCGTATGAATCTGATCTCAGGTCAGAATGGGTTAATTGTTTAAACTCCAGACAGAATTGTTTAAACTCCAGACATTGGTTAAAATATAGATAGAAGGGATATTTTGGTCAAATGTATTGACATTACAGTAGGTCAATTATCCCAGCAAGCCAAATGACGTCATGATGACGTCCTCCAGTGACTCCGGTGACGTTCAGGACAAGGCCAGATCACAGCCCATATGGGGATGATCTTTACGTCATTTCCAGGACGTCTTCACCAGTTAAAATAATATAGCTTATTCTGGGCTAGATCTGACTAGTTATGATATGACTTAAGTTGATGTGGCCTCTATCGGACTCTCTCTGATTCATCCAGGGACGTCTGTCTTAGTGGGCAGAATTTATGTTGCTTGAAATCAGGTGATATTCTGGGCCAGATCTGACTAGTCTTTGTTTGACTTGATTTGGCCCCAATAGAGACGTCACGAATAAAGTCAAGGTCCTGACCGTGCTTGCTGGGTATATATAGTGCAGCATGTAATGAAATGGAATAGACGCTGGACACAAGTTCTGTGGTTGTGTTCTGACCTTCTCCAGCAGTGTCACGGTGGGGTCATGAAACATGAGGTCAAAACAGGTCAAAACGCCAAATTTCCCAGCGAACGGCGTGTCAAAGGTGACAACCTCCAGGCTGGGGGGCTTGTCGAAGGCATTCTCAAAATAAAGGTTGTGTTTGTGGTAGCGTGCCACCAGCACACCATCGGACCTGGAGCCAAAAACATTTGTGAGACTAATTAAATCAAGTTAATAAAATAAGAAATAACAGATGCAAGCAGCAATGAACGGGGTCAGTAAAATTATTATGAGAAGATGAAGAGTAAGATGATTAGATGAAGAACATAAAGACAATTACTTTCATAGCAATATGCAGATGAAGAAACAACCAAAACATTATGTGGTTGTTCACAGTGAGTTGAACTCGCAACCATGCGACACCAACCAACACTGCTTGTCAATGTCAGGTCCGGGGACCAGCAGGGGGGAAAAAAGGGGTCCTTAACAGGTCTGTAAAAAAATTGACCCTTCCATTTGTACTCAGAGTTAAATTCACACTGAGGATTTTACAGTGTAGATTGGGCTCCCAGAGATAAGAAATACAATCAAAATGTGGCCTAATGCATATCAAACTTTTCAGGTGTCCCACAGAGTCCCTGTCCCACATTGTAACTGGCATCTGTGTTCAAATGCCCTAATTACTACCGGTAATAGTTAGTCTCCTGATAGTTGGCTTTCTGTTGTAAAGCTCTCACATTGTCTCTTTTCCTGCAAGATGTGTTTTTAAGCCTGTTAAAATAACATGAGAAATATTCCCCTAGGAGGCTATACAGTACCAAGTCACCCTGTACTATACCCATGACCAAATTTTTTATTTTATAACAAACTATGAGATGCCAGAGGGGTTTAATAACAAAATGATAGGCAATATTCTGCCTATGGTCGAATATGACATCAAGGCATTTTAATAGCAACGTATTTTAAGTAATATGGTGCTAATCCCACACAAGCGATACTTCTGTCCCTCAAATGAACAGTTTGGATCTGGTCACCCAGTTCCCCAATAAATGCTGCCATGCTGAGGTCTGTGTTGTTGTGTACCTAAAGACCACATCTGTGTTAAACTGCAAGCGGCCGTCAGAAGGACAGGAGGAGGACGTGGGGTCTGGACTTGGACCGCAAGGCTGCACCCCTGCCATGTTGGCCACCAGGTAGAGGCGGTTACGACGGGCCATGCAGCTCAGCCGCTGGAGAACCTGAAGGGGAGATCAAGTGCGTTTGAGGCGGACTGTCCATTGCAGTAGTGCAGGCTCAGAACTTCTGCCTGATGACCTAAAGCCTAATATTTCCCTTTGGGCTATATAGTGGATAAGATGATGGCTTTCCACGCGGGAGACCCTGTGTGTGTGTGTGTGTGTGTGTGTGTGTGTGTGTGTGTGTGTGTGTGTGTGTGTTTTTATTACTACTTGTAAGGGCCAAATATCCCTACAAGTATGGCAGAATTTGAGAAAAAGGTTTGTGACGACAATCTTCTAGAGTTAAACTTCAAATTTAGAGGTTAGGTTCAGGCTGGGGTTGGTGTTATTATGCCTGATGTTCACTTAGTTGCAGACAAGCAACTAGTTCACAAAACATCACAGCGAGAGTGATCGGTTGTGAGCTTGTATAGATATGCTATTTTGTTTTAGTATTTAAAAAGGGTAAAAAAGTAAATCCTGAAATTGGTGCCCTGTTAAAGTATCAAGTACAACATGTGTGCGTGCGTGTACCTCAGTCTTGCGGTATTTGTCAGGCTGTGTGCAGGGGTTCCAGCTCTCTAGCTGAGGCTTGGGTACAGTCTCCAGGTATCCAGAGATGGATGAACGGCTGTAGTTGAAACCCTGAATGCCATCCTCTGGAAACACCAAGATCTGGACACCCTGTGAGAAGAGGAGAATAAAATGGAATGGGATATTTTACCAGCAGTGAGCTTCCATAACATCAGTGAGCTGCCATTCTGGCACTCGGGTCTTGCTCAGGGACACACATCAACACATTGCTGGCCTACCTGGCCTGGAATCGTACCTGGGAGTCTGGGACTACCACTGGGACTCTGGCTCCCCAGGCGGGTGCCGGGCTCACTGACCATTAGCCACCCGGTAAGGGCTGCAACTATTTATTTTTGTCCTTAATGATAATTCTGTTCATGCGTTTTCTATTATTTGAATGAACAAACCTTTTTATATATATTTTATTATACCAACAAATTGTTGTAAAATGTCTTATTTATAATTGAGTTGATTTAAAAGTAAAAGGATTCGTCTGAATAGCTACTTGAAACCCTATTTTATGTGACGCGACCGACGTGTTGTGAACTTGTAGATCTGCTATTTTTAGGTATTTTTAAAATAATAAAACTGTTTTTACATTTAATAAATAATGGAATAAATCGATTAGTTTAATGGTTATAGCTCTGGTCCATGAACTTAAGGACAGAAGTCGTTAATTAAGGCTATGGACCAGAGCTAGTTTGATGGTTAACTGTTGCATCCCTAGAAGGATGCAACAGTTTTATATTGCATTTTGTGGTGTGGTGAATCCTGGCATAATGATCATACACCTCTGTTTACAAATGCAATCCAGTCAAGCAGCCTACATGTTGCGCTGCCCTGGCAGCCTGCTCCTCATAGATATCCAGGTTCTTCCACATGTGCTCCAGCGCCGCCTCTCGGGACGCGGGCGCGCCTGGCTCCGGGTTCAAGATCACCCGGTGTTCGTACACTGCAGCAATGTACGAAGATGAACCGCCAACCTTGTTTTCCGTTCGACATGACGACGGACAAACAACGACGAAGACGAACGTCCATAGAGCTCTGGAATGCATGGCGATGCATGCCAGTTGTATAAAGATGACCTGACCAGTCCCGACTAGACCAAAGTACAAAGTAGTAGAACACGGGTCAAAAATGGTTGTGTTGTGTAATTTTCTCACTCCCCCCAGAATAACTCCTCCTTCACGTGAGCGCGCATGTTGTTTTCAGTTCGGCCAGCAGCTGGCGCGAGATAACCTTTATCTCTGCAAGTAGTAACTAGATATTTACTGCCTTACACTCTTAAAAACAAATAAATATATATAGGCCTATGTTATTAGAAGTTATTAAAGTGATTAAAGTTATCAGTAGTTATAATACAAGTTTTTAGAATTAGAGTTATTATAATTTATTAAAGTTATTAGAAGTTAATAAAGTTATAAGAAGTTATTAAAGTTATTAGAAGTTGTTAGAGGTTATTGAAGTTATTATACCAAGTTAATAAAGTTATTACAATTATTAGAAGTTATAAGAAGTTTGCTCAAAGAACTAGCAAAGCGGTAGACAGTATCGCCATAATCAAGCTGCGACAGGAAGAGGCCTGTAACCAGCTTTTTGCGAGAAGCATTAGAAAAGCAGGACTTCATTCTGTAGAAGAAACTCAGCGTAATATTCACGAAATATTTGCGTATTATACATATTTGCGTATTATTCTCATAGTATTTGCGTATTCATGTATTATTTGCGTATTATTCATGCATTATTAATACGTATTATTCACATATTATACACGTAGTATTCGTGTAGTATTCGCGTATTATTATTATGTATTATATGCGTATTCTCGTATTATATGCGTATTCGCGTATTATACACGTATTATTCGCGTATTATTCACTGGGAGACAAATGAGACATCATTACAGTGCAAGGAATGAGTGCATTCGCCATGTATTTGAAGGAAGCCTGATCTAACCACTCTTAGGTTTTCTCCAGTTTATCCCTGAGTTTAAGTTTACCATATTGTTTAGGATTGTGACTTATAGCTTTATTTAATTCACCCCCTGGCTCCTCAATTAGCCAGTGGCAGGTTTTAGCTAGCTCGTGGTTTCCTGTGAGGTTAGGTTTAGCGTTAGAATTTAGGTTTACGGAAATTTGGTCTCTTCTTTTAAACTTTATCTTTTTTCGTTATTTGAGTAAAAAAAAAAATCACCCAATCATGGAGTCTCAATCATGGAGGGGGGGGGGGGGGGGGCACTGTCTGGGGAGGCACTGGGGTGGACACTGTCTGGAGAGGCACTGGGGGACACTGGGGGTCAACTGGGACTTCAGTGTGCTGTACTTACTACATCTTTCTGGTGGAATGTCTTCAGGTGGTTGGGTGTTGAGTCTCTCCTGGTGCTGTGGAGTGTTTCCAAGCCATCGTCCATGGGTGGAGGTCTTCCTCGGAAGCGTGGCCTGTCCTCAAGCCATGCTCTGCGGTCAGTGCGGTGGTCTCTGAAGAAGTTACTCTGATGCATGCTATAGCGACGTTTCGGACTGACTCAGGCAAGATTATGTTGAATTCTGAATGTAGAATGATTATTTGTGCAGAAGCCCTGGTTTTATGTGTTCCTAATGGTGGGCGTGGCTCATAGCCATCCGGCCAATTAGCTTTGTTGATGGGTGTGGTTTATAAAGAAGTAGGCTACCTCCAATCATTTTCTCACATGTATGCTTTTTAAATTTGTATTATTTTTACAATATTTTTTAAAAAGCATAGAACATGTGAGAAAATTAGTGGAGGTAGCCTACTGGCAATGTGCAAAAAACTTTTGGCAGTTTGAGATTATCTCTGACACAGCTCCACCAGGAGGCTGGCCTGGTGTCTAATAGCCTACTGTACTGCACTGTACTAACGGGAACTAGTAGAACATGCTCTCTTTTCTGTAAAATACAGAATGGAATAAAATGTCTCCTAAAAAGCTTATTATGGTCAGGCATCACCAGATCTTGGAGCTCGCTGTGCCTTATACGCCTAGTTTCTTAGCCTTACTTGTGGTTCCTCTAATGCTACTTTTTAATTCGGTTAGGTCCTGGCCTAACTAGCCCATAGCGATGCTGCATAGATTGTTGGTGGACCAAGCTCCTCTCTCCTCCTCCTCTCTCCCTTCTCCCCACCCTCTCCGTCTCCATCTCCATCTCTTCTCTCCTCTTCCATTGTCCTCTCATCCCCCTCCCCTTCTCTCCTCTCCTCCTCTCCCCCTCTCCTCTCCATCTCATCCCCTCTTTGTCTCCTCTTGCTTCTCCATTCCCTGCTTTTGTTCTCGTTTCGCAGGCTCACATGGATCTCAATTACAGACCCCCTTGGCTGTGGTTTCCATGGGATTTGACTGCTGACTGTTATTATAATGGATGTTATGTTTTGTCCCTCCTCTCTCTCCTCTCTTGTTGTTGTTGTCCATTCTCATGGCCACCTTTCACCCTCTCCCATTCTCCGCCTCTGGTTTCACCAAATCCTTTACTGGGGAGATATATTACAGGTCTCTGCTTCAACCTATTATTGAATGTAATTGAACCTATATTCGTGTTACACTTCCATGAGGATCTCAGACTTCTTGTTGGCCAGTCTATATTTGAGTTAAAAAGACTAGATGGTACTTCTTTGGCCTACTGGAAATGTGTACAGGAGCAGCAGTTTGCAAGATGAGCCCCTGACTGAAAAAAAAAGTATAGGTCATAAGAGTCTCATGTCTTAACAGGGTTTATGCGGTAAATATTTAGGCAGGGGTGTGGGTGGTTTAGCATGCTAGCAGGGTTCAGCTAGCTTCAACAGTAGTGGACGTGCACTCCTTGGCCATGTGACCCGACTTGTGACAGATGTAGCAGCTGACCTCGGCTGCCGCCTTGCCGCAGTGAACCGCCACGTGGCCGATCTCTCCGCACCTGTAACACTTGACCTTCTCGCAGCCGGTCTGGATGTGTCCAAACCCTCCGCAGGTGTAGCACTCGTTAGCCTGGTCGCAGTTCCGCGCCATGTGCCCTGCCTTGCCGCAAGTGTAGCAGACCATCTCTCGCTCCTTCTTGGGCTCCCTGCAGTCCCGGGAGATGTGTCCCTCCAGGCCACAGTTGTAACAGGCGTCCACGGTCTTCCCGCAGAAGTTGGCGACGTGACCGGGCTCTCCACAGCGGTAGCAGATCACGTACTTCCCTCGACCTCGTCCCTTGGCCCGCTCCCTCCCGGCGTTGGTACAGTTCTTGATCCAGTGGCCCGTTTGGCCACATCCAAAGCACTCGTCGTTGCTCATCTTGATTACACCTGGTTACTTGACTTTTCAAGCCGTTTTGTTTTGTTTTCTATCTCCCTCTTTGTTCTCTCCTCTTTCTCGCCTCTCTGTCTCTCCTCTGTCGCTACCTCACTATCCGTCCCTCGACGTCTGTTGTTTATTTACAAAGCACTATGAAGTCACATTCACCGTCTTATATAGTCTGACCAGAGTGTTGTGTGTGATGTCACATGCAGTTGTCAGTGCATTCCTGCGATTTGCACAGGCATCCTTCCTTGCAAAAGTGGCAAAATCTCTCAATACTGATATATTATTGATTTCAGCTCTTACAATTCCAAACATGCAAACATGACCCGCATTAATTACTTCAGTCTATATTAGTAGCTTAATGACTATAGTATTAAAAATTACACCTGTGTGAAGTGAGGGGCGCTATTATATAAATCTAACTCATTTTGTTTAGGTGATGTAAAACAAATGGTGCCAACACAACCATTAAATTCTCTTTATTGTTAATGGTATTTAGTGTCTGTGTTAGGGACAAGATTACGTAAATTCTCCCTTCCTTGTCAATGGCGTTTTTAAATCAAACATTGAACTAAAAACAAACATTAAACCTGTATATAGGAGGGGCTATACTGTATGTCTTTTTTTATGTAACTAACTATTAACAAACTCATGCATTTGAAACTAGAACCGCACTCTGTCGAGTGCCTACTTGCTTGTTGCGCACTAGTAGGCCATAAATGGCCTACTAGTGCGCAAGCAGAGAGCGCAAGTACTGTCGACCGCTACAAACTGTAAAATCTCAGCTTGAAATGTTGAATTATTAGGTTTAGCTATTTGCTACCTACCTAGTTTTTTCATGTAAAAAATTGTATAAGTTTCTATCTATAAAAGAAATACAGTTTTATCGATTTAGAATTATTCTGGATCCCTTTTTAGTTTCTCAAAGAAAAATAAATCATCGATATCCGATGAAAAGAAAAGGTATATAAACTGAAATAAAATATGTTATCACGTATACAGTATAATTATTTAATTATTTATTTTAAATTGTCAATTGCTTTAAATGTACTATAGTAATATTAATACTAAATGCCTCTGTGTATATGTATATGTAATTTGTAAGTTGATTAGCGGTATACTGTGGTTACTACCACTTTTGATGCGTATGCACCGTCCCAGCATATGACGTCAGGGTATAACTGGTATAGCTAGCTCTCAATGATGACGTAATAAAGATGTGGATTAAAGGACCCAATGCCTTCGATTGTGACATATATGTCGATCAGTGTCGGGTGGATTAAAGGAAATGCCTCTATATATGTATATGTAATTTGTAAGTTGATTAGCGGTATACTGTGGTTACTTTGCGCCACTTTTGATGCGTATGCACCGTCCCAGCATATGACGTCAGGGTATAACTGGTACAACCAGCTCTCAATGTTGACGTAATAAAGATGTGGATTAAAGGACCCAATGCCAGAGTGTAATTGGTTTTCGATGGTGACATAATGACGATATGTTTTTGTGTCGGGAGGATTAAAGGTAATGCTCCTATGTATACAATACATGTATGTAATCTGGCACCCCTGCCGTATCAGGCACAAGTAGGCTAGTCATTACGTCATTTGCTGGGACGGTGCATACGCATCGAATATCGTCCTGGGCGAAACTAGTACTTGCGCGCTCTGCTTGCGCAAGTAATAAACGTAATAAAGATATGTTTTAGTGTCGGGTGGATTAAAGGAAATGCCTCTATATGTATATATGTATATGTAACTAATTTGTTAATTGATTAGCAGTATACTGTGGTTACTTGGGTCGTTTGATGCGTATGCCGTTGCTGCGTATGACGTGATGAGAGCCGTTTTGACCGAAAAACAACCGATAATTCCAGGTAGGTTACTTATTACGCTGATCTTATCTAGCCGATCGGACCTACTGCATGTAGTCTGGAGCCTACTGGCTGCGATTGGCGTTGATGACACGTTAACCGATCTTATCGGTCTACTGGACATGCTGGGAGCCTACTGAAAATGACAAGCCTCCTCATGGGCTGAGGACAACTGGGAACTGGGGGGGCACTGTCTGGGGGGCACTGTGTGGGGAGGCACTGGGGTGACACTGGGGGGGCAGTCTGGGGAGGCACTGGGGTGACAGTGGGGGGGGGCACTGTGTGGGGAGGCACTGGGGTGACACTGGGGGGGCACTGTCTGGGGTGGCACTGGGGTTACACTGGGGGGGCAGTCTGGGGAGGCACTGGGGTGACAGAGGGGGGGCACTGTGTGGGGGGGCACTGTGTGGGGAGGCACTGGGGGGGCATTGTGTGGGGAGGCACTGGGGGGGCACTGTGTGGGGAGGCACTGGGGGGGCACTGTGTGGGGAGGCACTGGGGGGGCATTGTGTGGGGAGGCACTGGGGTTACACTGGGGGGGGCACTGTCTGGGGAGGCACTGGGGTGACACTGAGGGGGGCAGTCTGGGGAGGCACTGGGGTGACAGTGGGGGGGCACTGTGTGGGGAGGCACTGGGGGGGCACTGTGTGGGGAGGCACTGGGGGGGCACTGTGTGGGGAGGCACTGGGGGGGCATTGTGTGGGGAGGCACTGGGGTTACACTGGGGGGGGGGCACTGGGGTGACACTGGGGGGGCACTGGGGGAACGCTGGAACGATCGATGGATTGATGAAATGATCGTTCCATCGATGGATTGATGGAATGATCGTTCCATCGATCATTCAATTTTTTTTAATGATCTTGCTGTAGGAGGTCGGCAAGAGTACGTTTACAAATATTTTGCAAATTTGTCAATGTTAGCTTTGTGATTATTGTTTTATATACTATTATTATTGCCTACAATGTAAATTGTGAAGTGACTTTACTGTTGAAATGTAATGAATGTGATGCTTTTGGACCTGTAATTTACAACAAAGAAAACTAAGGCACTGGTGTGGTACTTCCTGGTTAACTGGAACGGGGTTCAACTCCCTGCAGTGCTCTCAATTTGTTGTATTTACATGATTTATCACCCTATAGCATGCGCTCCAAGAGCCTGTTGCTTTTTCCGTGATTTTCACCTTTTTTCAAATCCTCCGAAATCGTGAAAATGGCACCCTATCTATGGCAATAGCACAAACTTTGGCATGCTACTAGTCCTACATACTTACACCTATAGCAACCCCATTCTAGCCTACCTAGGTTCATCTTACGGTGGACATGTTTGCCTGAAAAGGAATATTTGAAATGTTTCATAGTTTTAGAAATATAGTGCTTTCAAATTTACAATGGGGCTCAATAACAGACATTGGCACGTCAAAAATCACTTTCACCTAGAAACTCTATTCACACTTTTTATTATTCAGCTTACTGTGAAGACACAGGCTGGAACTTTTTTACTTTGAAATGTTTTATAGTTTCTGAGTTATTTAACTTAAACGACCAATGCATTCTCTATGGCAATAGCACAAACTTTGGCATGCTACTAGTACTACATACTTACACCTAGCAACCCCATTCTAGCCTACTTAGGTTCATCTTACGGTGGACATGTTTGCCTGAAAAGGAATATTTGAAATGTTTCATAGTTTTAGAAATATAGTGCTTTCAAATTTACAATGGGGCTCAATGGCAGACATTGGCACGTCAAAAATCACTTTCACCTAGAAACTCCATTCACACTTTTTATTATTCAGCTTACTGTGGAGACACATGCTGGAACGTTTTACTTTGAAATATTTTATAGTTTCTGAGTTATTTAACTTAAACGCCCAATGCATTCTCTATGGCAATAGCACAAACTTTGGCATGCTACTAGTCCTACTTACTTACACCTAGCAACCCCATTCTAGCCTACTTAGGTTCATCTTACGGTGGACATGTTTGCCTGAAAAGGAATCTTTTAAAATAATGTTTCATAGTTTTAGAAATATAGTGCTTTCAAATTTACAATGGGGCTCAATGGCAGACATTGGCACGTCAAAAATCACTTTCACCTAGAAACTCACTCCATTCACACTTTTTATTATTCAGCTTACTGTGGAGACACATGCTGGAACGTTTTACTTTGAAATGTTTTATAGTTTCTGAGTTATTTAACTTAAACGCCCAATGCATTCTCTATGGCAATAACACAAACTTTGGCATGCTACTAGTCCTACATACTTACACCTAGCAACCCCATTCTAGCCTACTTAGGTTCATCTTACGGTGGACATGTTTGCCTGAAAAGGAATGCATGCTACTAGTCCTACATACAAAATGATGAAAAACGAGGATAAATTTTTTTCAAAAAACGATGGGCTATAGGCCTAACCCATCGTTTTTTTCATTTTTTCATTTTTTTCAAATCCTCGAAAATGATGAAAAACGCCGTGCTATAATATGCCGTACGATATGGGCTATAGCCCATGGTCCAAAATGATGAAAAACGAGGATATTTTTTTTTTATTCAAAAAACGATGGGCTATAACCCATCGTTTTTTTTCCATTTTTCCATTTTTTTTAAATCCTCAAAAATGATGAAAAACGGCGTGCTATAATATGCCGTACGATATGGGCTATAGCCCATGGTCCAAAATTATGAAAAACGAGGATAATCTTTTTTTCAAAAATTCAAAAAACGATGGGCTATAACCCATCGTTTTTTCATTTTTTTCAAATCCTCAAAATGATGAAAAACGACGTGCTATAGTATGCCGTACGATATGGGCTATAGCCCATGGTCCAAAATGATGAAAAACGAGGATAATTATTCTTTTTCAAAAATTCAAAAAACGATGGGCTATAACCCATAGTTTTTTTCATTTTTTCATTTTTTTCAAATCCTCAAAAATGATGAAAAACGGCGTGCTATAGTATGCCATACGATATGGGCTATAGCCCATGGTCAAAAATGATGAAAAACGAGGAGTTTTGTTTTTTTATTCAAAAAACGATGGGCTATAGAGGGAGTGAAGATTGATTAGAGGGAGTGAAGATAGATTTTACCAGACATGGCAACCCTTCATTGACCATTTCAATAGGTGCACGTTAACCCCTCCTACACAATAGATAACATATTAGAAAATTGGAAAGAAAGGAAAAAAAAGGAACTGAGTATTTTGTCTTTATTTAATTTTTTCTCATTTAAAAATAAATGTCTGTAATTCAGTTAATTTACAACAACGTGTTGGGAAAGTTTGAGAGCAAGAGTGTCTGTCCTGTTGTCTTTGTTTTGTTTGTCTGTTCACATTTGTCATTGTTTAACAGTTTTTTGTTTTTTCGTGTGTATCACATTCATATATCTTTTTTATTATGTATTGTATGTGGAATTTACATTACCTGTCATTATCTTTCATTTTATATAACTGAATAACTCATTATCATTGTCAAGGATATTCTGAAGTTGTCATATACAAAAAATGCCTAATAAAAACAGTATAAAAAAAAGAGAAAAGAAAACGATGGGCTATGACACATCGTTTTTTTTTCTTTTTTCTTTTTTTCTTTTCCAAATCCTCAAAAATGATGAAAAACGGCGTGCTATAGTATGCCATACGATATGGGCTATAGCCCATGGTCAAAAATGATGAAAAACGAGGATAAAAAATAAATTCAAAAATTCAAAAAACGATGGGCTATAACCCAACTTTTTGAAATTTTGAATTTTTTTCAAATCCTCAAAAATGATGAAACACGGCGTGCTATAGTATGCCATACGATATGGGCTATAGCCCATGGTCAAAAATGATGAAAAACGAGGATTTTTTTTTCTTCTAAAATTCAAAAAACGATGGGCTATAACCCAACTTTTTGAATTTTTGAATTTTTTTCAAATCCTCAAAAATGATGAAAAACGGCGTGCTATAGTATGCCATACGATATGGGCTATAGCCCATGGTCAAAAATGATGAAAAACGAGGATAAAAAATTAATTCAAAAATTCAAAAAACGATGGGCTATAACCCAACTTTTTGAAATTTTGAATTTTTTTCAATTCCTCAAAAACGATGAAAAACAGCGTGCTATAGTATGCCATACGATATGGGCTATAGCCCATGGTCAAAAATGATGAAAAACGAGGATAAAAAATAAATTCAAAAATTCAAAAAACGATGGGCTATAACCCAACTTTTTGAAATTTTGAATTTTTTTCAATACCTCAAAAACGATGAAAAACAGCGTGCTATAGTATGCCATACGATATGGGCTATAGCCCATGGTCAAAAATGATGAAAAACGAGGATAAAAAATAAATTCAAAAATTCAAAAAATGATGGGCTATAACCCAACTTTTTGAAATTTTGATTTTTTTTAAATTCCTCAAAAACGATGAAAAACAGCGTGCTATAGTATGCCATACGATATGGGCTATAGCCCATGGTCAAAAATGATGAAAAACGAGGATAATTTTATTTTTCAAAAATTCAAAAAACGATGGGCTACAACCCAACTTTTTGAAATTTTGAATTTTTTTCAAATCCTCAAAAATGATGAAACACGGCGTGCTATAGTATGCCATACGATATGGGCTATAGCCCATGGTCAAAAATGATGAAAAACGAGGATAAAAAATAAATTCAAAAATTCAAAAAACGATGGGCTATAACCCAACTTTTTGAATTTTTGAATTTTTTTCAATTCCTCAAAAACGATGAAAAACAGCGTGCTATAGTATGCCATACGATATGGGCTATAGCCCATGGTCAAAAATGATGAAAAACGAGGATAATTTTTTTTTCAAAAATTCAAAAAACGATGGGCTATAACCCAACTTTTTGAATTTTTGAATTTTTTTCAAATCCTCAAAAATGATGAAAAACGGCGTGCTATAGTATGCCATACGATATGGGCTATAGCCCATGGTCAAAAATGATGAAAAACAAGGATAAAAAATAAATTCAAAAATTCAAAAAACGATGGGCTATAACCCAACTTTTTGAAATTTTGAATTTTTTTCAATTCCTCAAAAACGATGAAAAACAGCGTGCTATAGTATGCCATACGATATGGGCTATAGCCCATGGTCAAAAATGATGAAAAACGAGGATAAAAAATTAATTCAAAAATTCAAAAAACTATGGGCTATAACCCAACTTTTTGAAATTTTGAATTTTTTTCAATTCCTCAAAAACGATGAAAAACAGCGTGCTATAGTATGCCATACGATATGGGCTATAGCCCATGGTCAAAAATGATGAAAAACGAGGATAATTTTTTTTTCAAAAATTCAAAAAACGATGGGCTATAACCCAACTTTTTGAATTTTTTAATTTTTTTCAAATCCTCAAAAATGATGAAAAACGGCGTGCTATAGTATGCCATACGATATGGGCTATAGCCCATGGTCAAAATTGATGAAAAACGAGGATAATTTTACTTTTCAAAAATTCAAAAAACGATGGGCTATAACCCAACTTTTTGAAATTTTGAATTTTTTTCAAATCCTCAAAAATGATGAAAAACGGCGTGCTATAGTATGCCATACGATATGGGCTATAGCCCATGGTCAAAAATGATGAAAAACGAGGATAAAAAATTAATTCAAAAATTCAAAAAACGATGGGCTATAACCCAACTTTTTGAAATTTTGAATTTTTTTCAAATCCTCAAAAATTATGAAAAACGGCATGCTATAGTATGCCATACGATATGGGCTATAGCCCATGGTCAAAAATGATGAAAAACGAGGATAAAAAATTATTTCAATTTTTCAAAAAACGATGGGCTATAACCCATCTTTTTGAAATTTTGAATTTTTTTCAAATCCTCAAAAATGATGAAACACGGCGTGCTATAGTATGCCATACGATATGGGCTATAGCCCATGGTCAAAAATGATGAAAAACGAGGATTTTTTTTTCTTCTAAAAATCAAAAAACGATGGGCTATAACCCAACTTTTTGAATTTTTGAATTTTTTTCAAATCCTCAAAAATGATGAAAAACGGCGTGCTATAGTATGCCATACGATATGGGCTATAGCCCATGGTCAAAAATGATGAAAAACGAGGATAAAAAATTAATTCAAAAATTCAAAAAACGATGGGCTATAACCCAACTTTTTGAAATTTTGAATTTTTTTCAATTCCTCAAAAACGATGAAAAACAGCGTGCTATAGTATGCCATACGATATGGGCTATAGCCCATGGTCAAAAATGATGAAAAACGAGGATAAAAAATAAATTCAAAAATTCAAAAAACGATGGGCTATAACCCAACTTTTTGAAATTTTGAATTTTTTTCAATTCCTCAAAAACGATGAAAAACAGCGTGCTATAGTATGCCATACGATATGGGCTATAGCCCATGGTCAAAAATGATGAAAAACGAGGATAAAAAATAAATTCAAAAATTCAAAAAATGATGGGCTATAACCCAACTTTTTGAAATTTTGATTTTTTTTAAATTCCTCAAAAACGATGAAAAACAGCGTGCTATAGTATGCCATACGATATGGGCTATAGCCCATGGTCAAAAATGATGAAAAACGAGGATAATTTTATTTTTCAAAAATTCAAAAAACGATGGGCTACAACCCAACTTTTTGAAATTTTGAATTTTTTTCAAATCCTCAAAAATGATGAAACACGGCGTGCTATAGTATGCCATACGATATGGGCTATAGCCCATGGTCAAAAATGATGAAAAACGAGGATAAAAAATAAATTCAAAAATTCAAAAAACGATGGGCTATAACCCAACTTTTTGAATTTTTGAATTTTTTTCAATTCCTCAAAAACGATGAAAAACAGCGTGCTATAGTATGCCATACGATATGGGCTATAGCCCATGGTCAAAAATGATGAAAAACGAGGATAATTTTTTTTTCAAAAATTCAAAAAACGATGGGCTATAACCCAACTTTTTGAATTTTTGAATTTTTTTCAAATCCTCAAAAATGATGAAAAACGGCGTGCTATAGTATGCCATACGATATGGGCTATAGCCCATGGTCAAAAATGATGAAAAACAAGGATAAAAAATAAATTCAAAAATTCAAAAAACGATGGGCTATAACCCAACTTTTTGAAATTTTGAATTTTTTTCAATTCCTCAAAAACGATGAAAAACAGCGTGCTATAGTATGCCATACGATATGGGCTATAGCCCATGGTCAAAAACGATGAAAAACGAGGATAAAAAATTAATTCAAAAATTCAAAAAACTATGGGCTATAACCCAACTTTTTGAAATTTTGAATTTTTTTCAATTCCTCAAAAACGATGAAAAACAGCGTGCTATAGTATGCCATACGATATGGGCTATAGCCCATGGTCAAAAATGATGAAAAACGAGGATAATTTTTTTTTCAAAAATTCAAAAAACGATGGGCTATAACCCAACTTTTTGAATTTTTGAATTTTTTTCAAATCCTCAAAAATGATGAAAAACGGCGTGCTATAGTATGCCATACGATATGGGCTATAGCCCATGGTCAAAAATGATGAAAAACAAGGATAAAAAATAAATTCAAAAATTCAAAAAACGATGGGCTATAACCCAACTTTTTGAAATTTTGAATTTTTTTCAATTCCTCAAAAACGATGAAAAACAGCGTGCTATAGTATGCCATACGATATGGGCTATAGCCCATGGTCAAAAATGATGAAAAACGAGGATAAAAAATAAATTCAAAAATTCAAAAAACGATGGGCTATAACCCAACTTTTTGAAATTTTGAATTTTTTTAAATTCCTCAAAAACGATGAAAAACAGCGTGCTATAGTATGCCATACGATATGGGCTATAGCCCATGGTCAAAAATGATGAAAAACGAGGATAATTTTATTTTTCAAAAATTCAAAAAACGATGGGCTACAACCCAACTTTTTGAAATTTTGAATTTTTTTCAAATCCTCAAAAATGATGAAAAACGGCGTGCTATAGTATGCCATACGATATGGGCTATAGCCCATGGTCAAAAATGATGAAAAACGAGGATAAAAAATAATTTCAATTTTTCAAAAAACGATGGGCTATAACCCATCTTTTTGAAATTTTGAATTTTTTTCAAATCCTCAAAAATGATGAAACACGGCGTGCTATAGTATGCCATACGATATGGGCTATAGCCCATGGTCAAAAATGATGAAAAACGAGGATAAAAAATAAATTCAAAAATTCAAAAAACGATGGGCTATAACCCAACTTTTTGAATTTTAGAATTTTTTTCAATTCCTCAAAAACGATGAAAAACAGCGTGCTATAGTATGCCATACGATATGGGCTATAGCCCATGGTCAAAAATGATGAAAAACGAGGATAAAAAATAAATTCAAAAATTCAAAAAACGATGGGCTATAACCCAACTTTTTGAAATTTTGAATTTTTTTAAATTCCTCAAAAACGATGAAAAACAGCGTGCTATAGTATGCCATACGATATGGGCTATAGCCCATGGTCAAAAATGATGAAAAACGAGGATAATTTTATTTTTCAAAAATTCAAAAAACGATGGGCTACAACCCAACTTTTTGAAATTTTGAATTTTTTTCAAATCCTCAAAAATGATGAAAAACGGCGTGCTATAGTATGCCATACGATATGGGCTATAGCCCATGGTCAAAAATGATGAAAAACGAGGATAAAAAATAATTTCAATTTTTCAAAAAACGATGGGCTATAACCCATCTTTTTGAAATTTTGAATTTTTTTCAAATCCTCAAAAATGATGAAACACGGCGTGCTATAGTATGCCATACGATATGGGCTATAGCCCATGGTCAAAAATGATGAAAAACGAGGATAAAAAATAAATTCAAAAATTCAAAAAACGATGGGCTATAACCCAACTTTTTGAATTTTAGAATTTTTTTCAATTCCTCAAAAACGATGAAAAACAGCGTGCTATAGTATGCCATACGATATGGGCTATAGCCCATGGTCAAAAATGATGAAAAACGAGGATAATTTTTTTTTCAAAAATTCAAAAAACGATGGGCTATAACCCAACTTTTTGAATTTTTGAATTTTTTTCAAATCCTCAAAAATGATGAAAAACGGCGTGCTATAGTATGCCATACGATATGGGCTATAGCCCATGGTCAAAAATGATGAAAAACAAGGATAAAAAATAAATTCAAAAATTCAAAAAACGATGGGCTATAACCCAACTTTTTGAAATTTTGAATTTTTTTCAATTCCTCAAAAACGATGAAAAACAGCGTGCTATAGTATGCCATACGATATGGGCTATAGCCCATGGTCAAAAATGATGAAAAACGAGGATAATTTTATTTTTCAAAAATTCAAAAAACGATGGGCTATAACCCAACTTTTTGAAATTTTGAATTTTTTTCAAATCCTCAAAAATGATGAAAAACAGCGTGCTATAGTATGCCATACGATATGGGCTATAGCCCATGGTCAAAAATGATGAAAAACGAGGATAAAAAATAAATTCAAAAATTCAAAAAACGATGGGCTATAACCCAACTTTTTTAAATTTTGAATTTTTTTATATTCCTCAAAAACGATGAAAAACAGCGTGCTATAGTATGCCATACGATATGGGCTATAGCCCATGGTCAAAAATGATGAAAAACGAGGATTTTTTTTTTTTTAATTAAAAAAACTATGGGCTATAACCCAACTTTTTGAAATTTTGAACTTTTTTTTCAAGTCCTCAAAAACAATGAAAAACAGCGCGCTATAGTATGCCATACATTGTGGGCTATAGCCCATGGTCAAAAACGAGGATAAAAAATAAATTCAAAAATTCAAAAAACGATGGGCTATAACCCAACTTTTTGAATTTTTGATTTTTTTTAAATTCCTCAAAAACGATGAAAAACAGCGTGCTATAGTATGCCATACGATATGGGCTATAGCCCATGGTCAAAAATGATGAAAAACGAGGATACTTTTTTTTTTCAAAAATTAAAAAAACGATGGGCTATAACCCAACTTTTTGAAATTTAGATTTTTTTTCAAATCCTCAAAAATGATGAAAAACGGCGTGCTATAGTATGCCATACGATATGGGCTATAGCCCATGGTCAAAAATGATGAAAAACGAGGATAAAAAATAATTTCAAAATTTCAAAAAACGATGGGCTATAACCCAACTTTTTGATTTTTTTTTCTTTTTTCAATTCCTCAAAAACGATGAAAAACGGCGTGCTATAGTATGCCATACGATATGGGCTATAGCCCATGGTGAAAAATGATGAAAAACGAGGATAAAAAAAAAAATCAAAAATTCAAAAAACGATGGGCTATAACCCAACTTTTTGAATTTTTGAATTTTTTTCAATTCCTCAAAAACGATGAAAAACAGCGTGCTATAGTATGCCATACGATATGGGCTATAGCCCATGGTCAAAAATGATGAAAAACGAGGATAATTTTACTTTTCAAAAATTCAAAAAACGATGGGCTACAACCCAACTTTTTGAAATTTTGAATTTTTTTCAAATCCTCAAAAATGATGAAAAACGGCGTGCTATAGTATGCCATACGATATGGGCTATAGCCCATGGTCAAAAATGATGAAAAACGAGGATAAAAAATAATTTCAATTTTTCAAAAACGATGGGCTATAACCCAACTTTTTGAAATTTTGAATTTTTTTCAATTCCTCAAAAACGATGAAAAACAGCGTGCTATAGTATGCCATACGATATGGGCTATAGCCCATGGTCAAAAATGATGAAAAACGAGGATAATTTTTTTTTTAATTAAAAAAACTATGGGCTATAACCCAACTTTTTGAAATTTGGAACTTTTTTTTCAAGTCCTCAAAAACAATGAAAAACAGCGCGCTATAGTATGCCATACATTGTGGGCTATAGCCCATGGTCAAAAATGATGAAAAACGAGGATAAAAAATAAATTCAAAAATTCAAAAAACGATGGGCTATAACCCAACTTTTTGAATTTTTGAATTTTTTTAAATTCCTCAAAAACGATGAAAAACAGCGTGCTATAGTATGCCATACGATATGGGCTATAGCCCATGGTCAAAAATGATGAAAAACGAGGATACTTTTTTTTTTTCAAAAATTAAAAAAACGATGGGCTATAACCCAACTTTTTGAAATTTAGATTTTTTTTCAAATCCTCAAAAATGATGAAAAACGGCGTGCTATAGTATGCCATACGATATGGGCTATAGCCCATGGTCAAAAATGATGAAAAACGAGGATAAAAAATAATTTCAAAATTTCAAAAAACGATGGGCTATAACCCAACTTTTTGATTTTTTTTTTCTTTTTTCAATTCCTCAAAAACGATGAAAAACGGCGTGCTATAGTATGCCATACGATATGGGCTATAGCCCATGGTGAAAAATGATGAAAAACGAGGATAAAAAATAAATTCAAAAATTCAAAAAACGATGGGCTATAACCCAACTTTTTGAAATTTTGAATTTTTTTCAATTCCTCAAAAACGATGAAAAACAGCGCGCTATATTATGCCATACATTGTGGGCTATAGCCCATGGTCAAAAATGATGAAAAACGAGGATAAAAAATAAATTCAAAAATTCAAAAAACGATGGGCTATAACCCAACTTTTTGAATTTTTGAATTTTTTTAAATTCCTCAAAAACGATGAAAAACAGCGTGCTATAGTATGCCATACGATATGGGCTATAGCCCATGGTCAAAAATGATGAAAAACGAGGATACTTTTTTTTTTTTTTTAATTAAAAAAACGATGGGCTATAACCCAACTTTTTGAAATTTAGATTTTTTTCCAAATCCTCAAAAATGATGAAAAACGGCGTGCTATAGTATGCCATACGATATGGGCTATAGCCCATGGTCAAAAATGATGAAAAACGAGGATAAAAAATAATTTCAAAATTTCAAAAAACGATGGGCTATAACCCAACTTTTTGAAATTTTGAATTTTTTTCAATTCCTCAAAAACGATGAAAAACAGCGTGCTATAGTATGCCATACGATATGGGCTATAGCCCATGGTCAAAAATTATGAAAAACGAGGATTTTTTTTTTTTTAAATTCAAAAAACGATGGGCTATAACCCAACTTTTTGAAATTTTGATTTTTTTTTCAATTCCTCAAAAACGATGAAAAACAGCGTGCTATAGTATGCCATACATTGTGGGCTATAGCCCATGGTCAAAAATGATGAAAAACGAGGATACAAAATAAATTCAAAAATTCAAAAAACGATGGGCTATAACCCAACTTTTTGAAATTTTGAATTTTTTTCAATTCCTCAAAAACGATGAAAAACAGCGTGCTATAGTATGCCATACGATATGGGCTATAGCCCATGGTCAAAAATGATGAAAAACGAGGATATTTTTTTTCCCAAAATTCAAAAAACGATGGGCTATAACCCAACTTTTTGAAATTTTGAAAATTTTTTCAATTCCTCAAAAACGATGAAAAACAGCGTGCTATAGTATGCCATACATTGTGGGCTATAGCCCATGGTCAAAAATGATGAAAAACGAGGATAAAAAATAAATTCAAAAATTCAAAAAGCGATGGGCTATAACCCAACTTTTTGAAATTTTGAATTTTTTTCAATTCCTCAAAAACGATGAAAAACAGCGTGCTATAGTATGCCATACGATATGGGCTATAGCCCATGGTCAAAAATGATGAAAAACGAGGATAAAAAATAAATTCAAAAATTCAAAAAACGATGGGCTATAACCCAACTTTTTGAAATTTTGAATTTTTTTCAATTCCTCAAAAACGATGAAAAACAGCGTGCTATAGTATGCCATACGATATGGGCTATAGCCCATGGTCAAAAATTATGAAAAACGAGGATTTTTTTTTTTCAACAATTCAAAAAAACGATGGGCTATAACCCAACTTTTTGAAATTTAGATTTTTTTTTCAATTCCTCAAAAACGATGAAAAACAGCGTGCTATAGTATGCCATACATTGTGGGCTATAGCCCATGGTCAAAAATGATGAAAAACGAGGATAAAAAATAAATTCAAAAATTCAAAAAACGATGGGCTATAACCCAACTTTTTGAAATTTTGAATTTTTTTCAATTCCTCAAAAACGATGAAAAACAGCGTGCTATAGTATGCCATACGATATGGGCTATAGCCCATGGTCAAAAATGATGAAAAACGAGGATAATTTTATTTTTCAAAAAAAAAAAAAAGATGGGCTATAACCCAACTTTTTTAAATTCTGATTTTTTTTTTTTATCCTCAAAAATGATGAGCGTGCTATAGTATGCCATGCGATATGGGCTATAGCCCATGGTCAAAAATGATGAAAAACGAGGATAAAAAATAATTTAAATTTTTCAAAAAACGATGGGCTATAACCCAACTTTTTGAAATTTTGAATTTTTTTCAATTCCTCAAAAACGATGAAAAACAGCGTGCTATAGTATGCCATACGATATGGGCTATAGCCCATGGTCAAAAATGATGAAAAACGAGGATTTTTTTTTTTCAAAAATTCAAAAAACGATGGGCTATAACCCAACTTTTTGAAATTTTGAATTTTTTTTCAATTCCTCAAAAACGATGAAAAACAGCGTGCTATAGTATGCCATACATTGTGGGCTATAGCCCATGGTCAAAAATGATGAAAAACGAGGATAAAAAATAAATTCAAAAATTCAAAAAACGATGGGCTATAACCCAACTTTTTGAAATTTTGAATTTTTTTCAATTCCTCAAAAACGATGAAAAACAGCGTGCTATAGTATGCCATACGATATGGGCTATAGCCCATGGTCAAAAATGATGAAAAACGAGGATAAAAAATAAATTCAAAAATTCAAAAAACGATGGGCTATAACCCAACTTTTTGAAATTTTGAATTTTTTTCAATTCCTCAAAAACGATGAAAAACAGCGTGCTATAGTATGCCATACGATATGGGCTATAGCCCATGGTCAAAAATGATGAAAAACGAGGATAAAAAATAAATTCAAAAAACGATGGGCTATAACCCAACTTTTTGAAATTTTGAATTTTTTTTCAATTCCTCAAAAACGATGAAAAACAGCGTGCTATAGTATGCCATACATTGTGGGCTATAGCCCATGGTCAAAAATGATGAAAAACGAGGATAAAAAATAAATTCAAAAATTCAAAAAGCGATGGGCTATAACCCAACTTTTTGAAATTTTGAATTTTTTTCAATTCCTCAAAAACGATGAAAAACAGCGTGCTATAGTATGCCATACGATATGGGCTATAGCCCATGGTCAAAAATGATGAAAAACGAGGATAAAAAATAAATTCAAAAATTCAAAAAACGATGGGCTATAACCCAACTTTTTGAAATTTTGAATTTTTTTCAATTCCTCAAAAACGATGAAAAACAGCGTGCTATAGTATGCCATACGATATGGGCTATAGCCCATGGTCAAAAATGATGAAAAACGAGGATAAAAAATAAATTCAAAAATTCAAAAAACGATGGGCTATAACCCAACTTTTTGAAATTTTGAATTTTTTTCAATTCCTCAAAAACGATGAAAAACAGCGTGCTATAGTATGCCATACGATATGGGCTATAGCCCATGGTCAAAAATTATGAAAAACGAGGATTTGTTTTTTCAAAAATTCAAAAAACGATGGGCTATAACCCAACTTTTTGAAATTTAGATTTTTTTTTCAATTCCTCAAAAACGATGAAAAACAGCGTGCTATAGTATGCCATACATTGTGGGCTATAGCCCATGGTCAAAAATGATGAAAAACGAGGATAAAAAATAAATTCAAAAATTCAAAAAACGATGGGCTATAACCCAACTTTTTGAAATTTTGAATTTTTTTCAATTCCTCAAAAACGATGAAAAACAGCGTGCTATAGTATGCCATACGATATGGGCTATAGCCCATGGTCAAAAATGATGAAAAACGAGGATAATTTTATTTTTCAAAAATAAAAAAAAAGATGGGCTATAACCCAACTTTTTGAAATTCAGATTTTTTTTTTAAATCCTCAAAAATGATGAAAAACGGCGTGCTATAGTATGCCATGCGATATGGGCTATAGCCCATGGTCAAAAATGATGAAAAACGAGGATAAAAAATAATTTAATTTTTTCAAAAAACGATGGGCTATAACCCAACTTTTTGAAATTTTGAATTTTTTTCAATTCCTCAAAAACGATGAAAAACAGCGTGCTATAGTATGCCATACGATATGGGCTATAGCCCATGGTCAAAAATGATGAAAAACAAGGATTTTTTTTTTTCAAAAATTCAAAAAACGATGGGCTATAACCCAACTTTTTGAAATTTTGAATTTTTTTTCAATTCCTCAAAAACGATGAAAAACAGCGTGCTATAGTATGCCATACATTGTGGGCTATAGCCCATGGTCAAAAATGATGAAAAACGAGGATAAAAAATAAATTCAAAAATTCAAAAAACGATGGGCTATAACCCAACTTTTTGAAATTTTGATTTTTTTTCAATTCCTCAAAAACGATGAAAAACAGCGTGCTATAGTATGCCATACGATATGGGCTATAGCCCATGGTCAAAAATGATGAAAAACGAGGATACTTTTTTTTTTGCAAAAATTAAAAATGATGGTCTATAACCCAACTTTTTGAAATTTTGATTTTTTTTTCAAATCCTCAAAAATGATGAAAAACGGCGTGCTATAGTATGCCATACGATATGGGCTATAGCCCATGGTAAAAATGATGAAAAACGAGGATAAAAAATAATTTAAAAATTTAAAAAAAACGATGGGCTATAACCCATCTTTTTGAAATTTTGAATTTTTTTCAAATCCTCAAAAATGATGAAACACGGCGTTCTATAGTATGCCATACGATATGGGCTATAGCCCATGGTCAAAAATGATGAAAAACGAGGATAATTTTATTTTTCAAAAATAAAAAAAAAGATGGGCTATAACCCAACTTTTTGAAATTCTGATTTTTTTTTAAATCCTCAAAAATGATGAAAAACGGCGTGCTATAGTATGCCATGCGATATGGGCTATAGCCCATGGTCAAAAATGATGAAAAACGAGGATAAAAAATAATTTAATTTTTTCAAAAAACGATGGGCTATAACCGAACTTTTTGAAATTTTGAATTTTTTTCAATTCCTCAAAAACGATGAAAAACAGCGTGCTATAGTATGCCATACGATATGGGCTATAGCCCATGGTCAAAAATGATGAAAAACGAGGATCTTTTTTTTTCAAAAATTCAAAAAACGATGGGCTATAACCCAACTTTTTGAAATTTTGAATTTTTTTTCAATTCCTCAAAAACGATGAAAAACAGCGTGCTATAGTATGCCATACATTGTGGGCTATAGCCCATGGTCAAAAATGATGAAAAACGAGGATAAAAAATAAATTCAAAAATTCAAAAAACGATGGGCTATAACCCAACTTTTTGAAATTTTGATTTTTTTTCAATTCCTCAAAAACGATGAAAAACAGCGTGCTATAGTATGCCATACGATATGGGCTATAGCCCATGGTCAAAAATGATGAAAAACGAGGATACTTTTTTTTTTGCAAAAATTAAAAATGATGGTCTATAACCCAACTTTTTGAAATTTTGATTTTTTTTTCAAATCCTCAAAAATGATGAAAAACGGCGTGCTATAGTATGCCATACGATATGGGCTATAGCCCATGGTAAAAATGATGAAAAACGAGGATAAAAAATAATTTAAAAATTTAAAAAAAACGATGGGCTATAACCCATCTTTTTGAAATTTTGAATTTTTTTCAAATCCTCAAAAATGATGAAACACGGCGTTCTATAGTATGCCATACGATATGGGCTATAGCCCATGGTCAAAAATGATGAAAAACGAGGATATATATATTTTTTTTTTATTCTAAAAACGATGGGCTATAACCCAACTTTTTGAAATTTTGATTTTTTTTCAAATCCTCAAAAATGATGAAAAACGGCATGCTATAGTATGCCATACGATATGGGCTATAGCCCATGGTCAAAAATGATGAAAAACGAGGATAATTTTTTTTTTCAAAAATTCAAAAAACGATGGGCTATAACCCAACTTTTTGAAATTTTGAATTTTTTTAAATTCCTCAAAAACGATGAAAAACAGCGTGCTATAGTATGCCATACATTGTGGGCTATATCCCATGGTCAAAAATGATGAAAAACGAGGATACTTTTTTTTTTGCAAAAATTAAAAAACGATGGTCTATAACCCAACTTTTTGAAATTTTGATTTTTTTTTCAAATCCTCAAAAATGATGAAAAACGGCGTGCTATAGTATGCCATACGATATGGGCTATAGCCCATGGTAAAAATGATGAAAAACGAGGATAAAAAATAATTTAAAAATTTAAAAAACGATGGGCTATAACCCATCTTTTTGAAATTTTGAATTTTTTTCAAATCCTCAAAAACGATGAAAAACAGCGTGCTATAGTATGCCATACGATATGGGCTATAGCCCATGGTCAAAAAAGATGAAAAACGAGGATAATTTTATTTTTCAAAAATTCAAAAAACGATGGGCTATAACCCAACTTTTTGAAATTTTGAATTTTTTTCAATTCCTCAAAAACGATGAAAAACAGCGTGCTATAGTATGCCATACGATATGGGCTATAGCCCATGGTCAAAAATGATGAAAAACGAGGATACTTTTTTTTTTTTTTTTAATTCAAAAAACGATGGGCTATAACCCATCTTTTTGAAAATTTGAATTTTTTTCAAATCCTCAAAAATGATGAAAAACGGCGTGCTATAGTATGCCATACGATATGGGCTATAGCCCATGGTCAAAAAATGATGAAAAACGAGGATAAAAAATAAATTCAAAAATTCAAAAAACGATGGGCTATAACCCAACTTTTTGAAATTTTGAATTTTTTTCAAATCCTCAAAAATGATGAAAAACGGCGTGCTATAGTATGCCATACGATATGGGCTATAGCCCATGGTCAAAAAATGATGAAAAACGAGGATAAAAAATAAATTCAAAAATTCAAAAAACGATGGGCTATAACCCAACTTTTTGAAATTTTGAATTTTTTTCAATTCCTCAAAAACGATGAAAAACAGCGTGCTATAGTATGCCATACGATATGGGCTATAGCCCATGGTCAAAAATGATGAAAAACGAGGATACTTTTTTTTTTATTTTTTATTCAAAAAACGATGGGCTATAACCCATCTTTTGAAATTTTGAATTTTTTTCAATTCCTCAAAAACGATGAAAAACAGCGTGCTATAGTATGCCATACGATATGGGCTATAGCCCATGGTCAAAAATGATGAAAAACGAGGATACTTTTTTTTTTTCAAAAATTAAAAAAACGATGGGCTATAACCCATCTTTTTGAAATTTTGAATTTTTTTCAAATCCTCAAAAACGATGAAACACGGCGTGCTATAGTATGCCATACGATATGGGCTATAGCCCATGGTAAAAATGATGAAAAACGAGGATAAAAAATAATTTAAAAATTTAAAAAAACGATGGGCTATAACCCATCTTTTTGAAATTTTGAAATTTTTTCAAATCCTCAAAAATGATGAAACACGGCGTTCTATAGTATGCCATACGATATGGGCTATAGCCCATGGTCAAAAATGATGAAAAACGAGGATATATATATTTTTTTTCAAAAATTCAAAAAACGATGGGCTATAACCCATCTTTTTGAAATTTTGAATTTTTTTCAAAGCCTCAAAAATGATGAAACACGGCGTGCTATAGTATGCCATACGATATGGGCTATAGCCCATGGTCAAAAATGATGAAAAACGAGGATAAAAAATAAATTCAAAAATTCAAAAAACGATGGGCTATAACCCAACTTTTTGAAATTTTGAATTTTTTTCAATTCCTCAAAAACGATGAAAAACAGCGTGCTATAGTATGCCATACGATATGGGCTATAGCCCATGGTCAAAAAAGATGAAAAACGAGGATAATTCTTTTTTCAAAAATTCAAAAAACGATGGGCTATAACCCAACTTTTTGAAATTTTGATTTTTTTTCAAATCCTCAAAAATGATGAAAAACGGCGTGCTATAGTATGCCATACGATATGGGCTATAGCCCATGGTCAAAAAATGATGAAAAACGAGGATAAAAAATAAATTCAAAAATTCAAAAAACGATGGGCTATAACCCAACTTTTTGAAATTTTGAATTTTTTTCAATTCCTCAAAAACGATTAAAAACAGCGTGCTATAGTATGCCATACGATATGGGCTATAGCCCATGGTCAAAAAAGATGAAAAACGAGGATAATTTTATTTTTCAAAAATTCAAAAAACGATGGGCTATAACCCAACTTTTTGAAATTTTGAATTTTTTTCAATTCCTCAAAAACGATGAAAAACAGCGTGCTATAGTATGCCATACGATATGGGCTATAGCCCATGGTCAAAAATGATGAAAAACGAGGATACTTTTTTTTTTATTTTTAATTCAAAAAACGATGGGCTATAACCCATCTTTTTGAAAATTTGAATTTTTTTCAAATCCTCAAAAATGATGAAAAACGGCGTGCTATAGTATGCCATACGATATGGGCTATAGCCCATGGTCAAAAAATGATGAAAAACGAGGATAAAAAATAAATTCAAAAATTCAAAAAACGATGGGCTATAACCCAACTTTTTGAAATTTTGAATTTTTTTCAATTCCTCAAAAACGATGAAAAACAGCGTGCTATAGTATGCCATACGATATGGGCTATAGCCCATGGTCAAAAAAGATGAAAAACGAGGATAATTTTATTTTTCAAAAATTCAAAAAACGATGGGCTATAACCCAACTTTTTGAAATTTTGAATTTTTTTCAATTCCTCAAAAACGATGAAAAACAGCGTGCTATAGTATGCCATACGATATGGGCTATAGCCCATGGTCAAAAATGATGAAAAACGAGGATAATTCTTTTTTCAAAAATTCAAAAAACGATGGGCTATAACCCAACTTTTTGAATTTTTGAATTTTTTTCAATTCCTCAAAAACGATGAAAAACAGCGTGCTATAGTATGCCATACGATATGGGCTATAGCCCATTGTCAAAAAAGATGAAAAACGAGGATAATTTTATTTTTCAAAAAATTCAAAAAACGATGGGCTATAACCCAACTTTTTGAAATTTTGAATTTTTTTCAATTCCTCAAAAACGATGAAAAACAGCGTGCTATAGTATGCCATACGATATGGGCTATAGCCCATGGTCAAAAATGATGAAAAACGAGGATAATTTTTTTTTCAAAAATTCAAAAAACGATGGGCTATAACCCAACTTTTTGAATTTTTGAATTTTTTTCAATTCCTCAAAAACGATGAAAAACAGCGTGCTATAGTATGCCATACGATATGGGCTATAGCCCATGGTCAAAAAATGATGAAAAACGAGGATAAAAAATAAATTCAAAAATTCAAAAAACGATGGGCTATAACCCAACTTTTTGAAATTTTGATTTTTTTTCAATTCCTCAAAAACGATGAAAAACAGCGTGCTATAGTATGCCATACGATATGGGCTATAGCCCATGGTCAAAAAAGATGAAAAACGAGGATAATTTTATTTTTCAAAAAATTCAAAAAACGATGGGCTATAACCCAACTTTTTGAAATTTTGAATTTTTTTCAATTCCTCAAAAACGATGAAAAACAGCGTGCTATAGTATGCCATACGATATGGGCTATAGCCCATGGTCAAAAATGATGAAAAACGAGGATACTTTTTTTTTTTCAAAAATTAAAAAAACGATGGGCTATAACCCATCTTTTTGAAATTTTGAATTTTTTTCAAATCCTCAAAAACGATGAAACACGGCGTGCTATAGTATGCCATACGATATGGGCTATAGCCCATGGTCAAAAATGATGAAAAACGAGGATAAAAAATAAATTCAAAAATTCAAAAAACGATGGGCTATAACCCAACTTTTTGAAATTTTGAATTTTTTTTTATTCCTCAAAAACGATGAAAAACAGCGTGCTATAGTATGCCATACGATATGGGCTATAGCCCATGGTCAAAAAAGATGAAAAACGAGGATAATTCTTTTTTCAAAAATTCAAAAAACGATGGGCTATAACCCAACTTTTTGAAATTTTGATTTTTTTTCAAATCCTCAAAAATGATGAAAAACGGCGTGCTATAGTATGCCATACGATATGGGCTATAGCCCATGGTCAAAAAATGATGAAAAACGAGGATAAAAAATAAATTCAAAAATTCAAAAAACGATGGGCTATAACCCAACTTTTTGAAAATTTGAATTTTTTTCAATTCCTCAAAAACGATGAAAAACAGCGTGCTATAGTATGCCATACGATATGGGCTATAGCCCATGGTCAAAAAAGATGAAAAACGAGGATAATTTTATTTTTCAAAAATTCAAAAAACGATGGGCTATAACCCAACTTTTTGAAATTTTGATTTTTTTCCAAATCCTCAAAAATGATGAAAAACAGTGTGCTATAGTATGCCATACGATATGGGCTATAGCCCATGGTCAAAAATGATGAAAAACGAGGATACTTTTTTTTCTCCAAAAATTCAAAAAAAGATGGGCTATAACCCAACTTTTTGAAATTCTGATTTTTTTTTAAATCCTCAAAAATGATGAAAAACGGCGTGCTATAGTATGCCATACGATATGGGCTATAGCCCATGGTCAAAAATGATGAAAAACGAGGATAAAAAATAAATTCAAAAATTCAAAAAACGATGGGCTATAACCCAACTTTTTGAAAATTTGATTTTTTTTCAATTCCTCAAAAACGATGAAAAACAGCGTGCTATAGTATGCCATACGATATGGGCTATAGCCCATGGTCAAAAATGATGAAAAACGAGGATACTTTTTTTTTTGCAAAAATTAAAAAACGATGGGCTATAACCCAACTTTTTGAAATTTTGATTTTTTTTCAAATCCTCAAAAATGATGAAACACGGCGTTCTATAGTATGCCATACGATATGGGCTATAGCCCATGGTCAAAAATGATGAAAAACGAGGATAATTTTTTTTTTCAAAAATTCTAAAAACGATGGGCTATAACCCAACTTTTTGAAATTTTGATTTTTTTTCAAATCCTCAAAAATGATGAAAAACGGCGTGCTATAGTATGCCATACGATATGGGCTATAGCCCATGGTCAAAAATGATGAAAAACGAGGATAAAAAATAATTTCAAAAATTCAAAAAACGATGGGCTATAACCCAACTTTTTGAAATTTTGAATTTTTTTCAAATCCTCAAAAATGATGAAAAACGGCATGCTATAGTATGCCATATGATATGGGCTATAGCCCATGGTCAAAAATGATGAAAAACGAGGATAAAAAATAATTTCAATTTTTCAAAAAACGATGGGCTATAACCCATCTTTTTGAAATTTTGAATTTTTTTCAAATCCTCAAAAATGATGAAAAACGGCGTGCTATAGTACGCCATACGATATGGGCTATAGCCCATGGTCAAAAATGATGAAAAACGAGGATAAAAAATAAATTCAAAAATTCAAAAAACGATGGGCTATAACCCAACTTTTTGAAATTTTGATTTTTTTTCAATTCCTCAAAAACGATGAAAAACAGCGTGCTATAGTATGCCATACGATATGGGCTATAGCCCATGGTCAAAAAAGATGAAAAACGAGGATTTTTTTTTTTTCAAAAATTCAAAAAAACATGGGCTATAACCCAACTTTTTGAAATTTTGAATTTTTTTTCAATTCCTCAAAAACGATGAAAAACAGCGTGCTATAGTATGCCATACATTGTGGGCTATAGCCCATGGTCAAAAATGATGAAAAACGAGGATAAAAAATAAATTCAAAAATTCAAAAAACGATGGGCTATAACCCAACTTTTTGAAATTTTGAAATGTTTTCAATTCCTCAAAAACGATGAAAAACAGCGTGCTATAGTATGCCATACGATATGGGCTATAGCCCATGGTCAAAAATGATGAAAAACGAGGATAAAAAATAATTTCAATTTTTCAAAAAACGATGGGCTATAACCCATCTTTTTGAAATTTTGAATTTTTTTCAAATCCTCAAAAATGATGAAAAACGGCGTGCTACAGTATGCCATACGATATGGGCTATAGCCCATGGTCAAAAATGATGAAAAACGAGGATAAAAAATAAATTCAAAAATTCAAAAAACGATGGGCTATAACCCAACTTTTTGAAATTTTGATTTTTTTTCAATTCCTCAAAAACGATGAAAAACAGCGTGCTATAGTATGCCATACGATATGGGCTGTAGCCCATGGTCAAAAAAGATGAAAAACGAGGAATTTTTTTTTTCAAAAATTCAAAAAACCATGGGCTATAACCCAACTTTTTGAAATTTTGAATTTTTTTTCAATTCCTCAAAAACGATGAAAAACAGCGTGCTATAGTATGCCATACATTGTGGGCTATAGCCCATGGTCAAAAATGATGAAAAACGAGGATAAAAAATAAATTCAAAAATTCAAAAAACGATGGGCTATAACCCAACTTTTAGAAATTTTGAAATGTTTTCAATTCCTCAAAAACGATGAAAAACAGCGTGCTATAGTATGCCATACGATATGGGCTATAGCCCATGGTCAAAAATGATGAAAAACGAGGATATTTTTTTTCTTCCAAAAATTCAAAAAACGATGGGCTATAACCCAACTTTTTG
The DNA here is from genome assembly GCF_964188405.1 of Protomyctophum parallelum. Lineage (NCBI taxonomy): Eukaryota > Metazoa > Chordata > Actinopteri > Myctophiformes > Myctophidae > Protomyctophum > Protomyctophum parallelum. Next base: position 5,566,918 of record NC_139697.1, read on the forward strand.
AAATTTAGATTTTTTTTTCAAATCCTCAAAAATGATGAAAAACGGCATGCTATAGTATGCCATACGATATGGGCTATAGCCCATGGTCAAAAATGATGAAAAACGAGGATAAAAAATAATTTCAATTTTTCAAAAAACGATGGGCTATAACCCATCTTTTTGAAATTTTGAATTTTTTTCAAATCCTCAAAAATGATGAAAAACGGCGTGCTATAGTATGCCATACGATATGGGCTATAGCCCATGGTCAAAAATGATGAAAAACGAGGATAAAAAATAAATTCAAAAATTCAAAAAACGATGGGCTATAACCCAACTTTTTGAAATTTTGATTTTTTTTCAATTCCTCAAAAACGATGAAAAACAGCGTGCTATAGTATGCCATACGATATGGGCTGTAGCCCATGGTCAAAAAAGATGAAAAACGAGGATTTTTTTTTTTCAAAAATTCAAAAAACCATGGGCTATAACCCAACTTTTTGAAATTTTGAATTTTTTTTCAATTCCTCAAAAACGATGAAAAACAGCGTGCTATAGTATGCCATACATTGTGGGCTATAGCCCATGGTCAAAAATGATGAAAAACGAGGATAAAAAATAAATTCAAAAATTCAAAAAACGATGGGCTATAACCCAACTTTTAGAAATTTTGAAATGTTTTCAATTCCTCAAAAACGATGAAAAACAGCGTGCTATAGTATGCCATACGATATGGGCTATAGCCCATGGTCAAAAATGATGAAAAACGAGGATATTTTTTTTCTTCCAAAAATTCAAAAAACGATGGGCTATAACCCAACTTTTTGAAATTTAGATTTTTTTTTCAATTCCTCAAAAACGATGAAAAACAGCGTGCTATAGTATGCCATACATTGTGGGCTATAGCCCATGGTCAAAAATGATGAAAAACGAGGATAAAAAATAAATTCAAAAATTCAAAAAACGATGGGCTATAACCCAACTTTTTGAAATTTTGATTTTTTTTCAATTCCTCAAAAACGATGAAAAACAGCGTGCTATAGTATGCCATACGATATGGGCTATAGCCCATGGTCAAAAAAGATGAAAAACGAGGATTTTTTTTTTTTCAAAAATTCAAAAAAACATGGGCTATAACCCAACTTTTTGAAATTTTGAATTTTTTTTCAATTCCTCAAAAACGATGAAAAACAGCGTGCTATAGTATGCCATACATTGTGGGCTATAGCCCATGGTCAAAAATGATGAAAAACGAGGATAAAAAATAAATTCAAAAATTCAAAAAACGATGGGCTATAACCCAACTTTTTGAAATTTTGAAATGTTTTCAATTCCTCAAAAACGATGAAAAACAGCGTGCTATAGTATGCCATACGATATGGGCTATAGCCCATGGTCAAAAATGATGAAAAACGAGGATAAAAAATAATTTCAATTTTTCAAAAAACGATGGGCTATAACCCATCTTTTTGAAATTTTGAATTTTTTTCAAATCCTCAAAAATGATGAAAAACGGCGTGCTACAGTATGCCATACGATATGGGCTATAGCCCATGGTCAAAAATGATGAAAAACGAGGATAAAAAATAAATTCAAAAATTCAAAAAACGATGGGCTATAACCCAACTTTTTGAAATTTTGATTTTTTTTCAATTCCTCAAAAACGATGAAAAACAGCGTGCTATAGTATGCCATACGATATGGGCTGTAGCCCATGGTCAAAAAAGATGAAAAACGAGGAATTTTTTTTTTCAAAAATTCAAAAAACCATGGGCTATAACCCAACTTTTTGAAATTTTGAATTTTTTTTCAATTCCTCAAAAACGATGAAAAACAGCGTGCTATAGTATGCCATACATTGTGGGCTATAGCCCATGGTCAAAAATGATGAAAAACGAGGATAAAAAATAAATTCAAAAATTCAAAAAACGATGGGCTATAACCCAACTTTTAGAAATTTTGAAATGTTTTCAATTCCTCAAAAACGATGAAAAACAGCGTGCTATAGTATGCCATACGATATGGGCTATAGCCCATGGTCAAAAATGATGAAAAACGAGGATATTTTTTTTCTTCCAAAAATTCAAAAAACGATGGGCTATAACCCAACTTTTTGAAATTTAGATTTTTTTTTCAAATCCTCAAAAATGATGAAAAACGGCATGCTATAGTATGCCATACGATATGGGCTATAGCCCATGGTCAAAAATGATGAAAAACGAGGATAAAAAATAATTTCAATTTTTCAAAAAACGATGGGCTATAACCCATCTTTTTGAAATTTTGAATTTTTTTCAAATCCTCAAAAATGATGAAAAACGGCGTGCTATAGTATGCCATACGATATGGGCTATAGCCCATGGTCAAAAATGATGAAAAACGAGGATAAAAAATAAATTCAAAAATTCAAAAAACGATGGGCTATAACCCAACTTTTTGAAATTTTGATTTTTTTTCAATTCCTCAAAAACGATGAAAAACAGCGTGCTATAGTATGCCATACGATATGGGCTGTAGCCCATGGTCAAAAAAGATGAAAAACGAGGATTTTTTTTTTTCAAAAATTCAAAAAACCATGGGCTATAACCCAACTTTTTGAAATTTTGAATTTTTTTTCAATTCCTCAAAAACGATGAAAAACAGCGTGCTATAGTATGCCATACATTGTGGGCTATAGCCCATGGTCAAAAATGATGAAAAACGAGGATAAAAAATAAATTCAAAAATTCAAAAAACGATGGGCTATAACCCAACTTTTAGAAATTTTGAAATGTTTTCAATTCCTCAAAAACGATGAAAAACAGCGTGCTATAGTATGCCATACGATATGGGCTATAGCCCATGGTCAAAAATGATGAAAAACGAGGATATTTTTTTTCTTCCAAAAATTCAAAAAACGATGGGCTATAACCCAACTTTTTGAAATTTAGATTTTTTTTTCAATTCCTCAAAAACGATGAAAAACAGCGTGCTATAGTATGCCATACATTGTGGGCTATAGCCCATGGTCAAAAATGATGAAAAACGAGGATAAAAAATAAATTCAAAAATTCAAAAAACGATGGGCTATAACCCAACTTTTTGAAATTTTGATTTTTTTTCAATTCCTCAAAAACGATGAAAAACAGCGTGCTATAGTATGCCATACGATATGGGCTATAGCCCATGGTCAAAAAAGATGAAAAACGAGGATTTTTTTTTTTTCAAAAATTCAAAAAAACATGGGCTATAACCCAACTTTTTGAAATTTTGAATTTTTTTTCAATTCCTCAAAAACGATGAAAAACAGCGTGCTATAGTATGCCATACATTGTGGGCTATAGCCCATGGTCAAAAATGATGAAAAACGAGGATAAAAAATAAATTCAAAAATTCAAAAAACGATGGGCTATAACCCAACTTTTTGAAATTTTGAAATGTTTTCAATTCCTCAAAAACGATGAAAAACAGCGTGCTATAGTATGCCATACGATATGGGCTATAGCCCATGGTCAAAAATGATGAAAAACGAGGATAAAAAATAATTTCAATTTTTCAAAAAACGATGGGCTATAACCCATCTTTTTGAAATTTTGAATTTTTTTCAAATCCTCAAAAATGATGAAAAACGGCGTGCTACAGTATGCCATACGATATGGGCTATAGCCCATGGTCAAAAATGATGAAAAACGAGGATAAAAAATAAATTCAAAAATTCAAAAAACGATGGGCTATAACCCAACTTTTTGAAATTTTGATTTTTTTTCAATTCCTCAAAAACGATGAAAAACAGCGTGCTATAGTATGCCATACGATATGGGCTGTAGCCCATGGTCAAAAAAGATGAAAAACGAGGAATTTTTTTTTTCAAAAATTCAAAAAACCATGGGCTATAACCCAACTTTTTGAAATTTTGAATTTTTTTTCAATTCCTCAAAAACGATGAAAAACAGCGTGCTATAGTATGCCATACATTGTGGGCTATAGCCCATGGTCAAAAATGATGAAAAACGAGGATAAAAAATAAATTCAAAAATTCAAAAAACGATGGGCTATAACCCAACTTTTAGAAATTTTGAAATGTTTTCAATTCCTCAAAAACGATGAAAAACAGCGTGCTATAGTATGCCATACGATATGGGCTATAGCCCATGGTCAAAAATGATGAAAAACGAGGATATTTTTTTTCTTCCAAAAATTCAAAAAACGATGGGCTATAACCCAACTTTTTGAAATTTAGATTTTTTTTTCAAATCCTCAAAAATGATGAAAAACGGCATGCTATAGTATGCCATACGATATGGGCTATAGCCCATGGTCAAAAATGATGAAAAACGAGGATAAAAAATAATTTCAATTTTTCAAAAAACGATGGGCTATAACCCATCTTTTTGAAATTTTGAATTTTTTTCAAATCCTCAAAAATGATGAAAAACGGCGTGCTATAGTATGCCATACGATATGGGCTATAGCCCATGGTCAAAAATGATGAAAAACGAGGATAAAAAATAAATTCAAAAATTCAAAAAACGATGGGCTATAACCCAACTTTTTGAAATTTTGATTTTTTTTCAATTCCTCAAAAACGATGAAAAACAGCGTGCTATAGTATGCCATACGATATGGGCTGTAGCCCATGGTCAAAAAAGATGAAAAACGAGGATTTTTTTTTTTCAAAAATTCAAAAAACCATGGGCTATAACCCAACTTTTTGAAATTTTGAATTTTTTTTCAATTCCTCAAAAACGATGAAAAACAGCGTGCTATAGTATGCCATACATTGTGGGCTATAGCCCATGGTCAAAAATGATGAAAAACGAGGATAAAAAATAAATTCAAAAATTCAAAAAACGATGGGCTATAACCCAACTTTTAGAAATTTTGAAATGTTTTCAATTCCTCAAAAACGATGAAAAACAGCGTGCTATAGTATGCCATACGATATGGGCTATAGCCCATGGTCAAAAATGATGAAAAACGAGGATATTTTTTTTCTTCCAAAAATTCAAAAAACGATGGGCTATAACCCAACTTTTTGAAATTTAGATTTTTTTTTCAATTCCTCAAAAACGATGAAAAACAGCGTGCTATAGTATGCCATACATTGTGGGCTATAGCCCATGGTCAAAAATGATGAAAAACGAGGATAAAAAATAAATTCAAAAATTCAAAAAACGATGGGCTATAACCCAACTTTTTGAAATTTTGAATTTTTTTCAATTCCTCAAAAATGATGAAAAACGGCGTGCTATAGTATGCCATACGATATGGGCTATAGCCCATGGTCAAAAATGATGAAAAACGAGGATAATTTTATTTTTCAAAAATTCAAAAAACGATGGGATATAACCCAACTTTTTGAAATTTTGATTTTTTTTCAAATCCTCAAAAATGATGAAAAACGGCGTGCTATAGTATGCCATACGATATGGGCTATAGCCCATGGTAAAAATGATGAAAAACGAGGATAAAAAATAATTTACATTTTTCAAAAAACGATGGGCTATAACCCATCTTTTTGAAATTTTGAATTTTTTTCAAATCCTCAAAAATGATGAAAAACAGCGTGCTATAGTATGCCATACGATATGGGCTATAGCCCATGGTCAAAAATGATGAAAAACGAGGATAATTTTTTTTTTCAAAAATTCAAAAAACGATGGGCTATAACCCAACTTTTTGAAATTTTGAATTTTTTTCAATTCCTCAAAAACGATGAAAAACAGCGTGCTATATTATGCCATACGATATGGGCTATAGCCCATGGTCAAAAATGATGAAAAACGAGGATAATTTTATTTTTCAAAAATTTAAAAAACGATGGGCTATAACCCAACTTTTTGAAATTTTGAATTTTTTTCAAATCCTCAAAAATGATGAAAAACGGCGTGCTATAGTATGCCATACGATATGGGCTATAGCCCATGGTAAAAATGATGAAAAACGAGGATAAAAAATAATTTAAAAATTTCAAACAACGATGGGCTATAACCCATCTTTTTGAAAATTTGAAATTTTTTCAAATCCTCAAAAATGATGAAAAACAGCGTGCTATAGTATGCCATACGATATGGGCTATAGCCCATGGTCAAAAATGATGAAAAACGAGGATAATTTTTTTTTTCAAAAATTCAAAAAACGATGGGCTATAACCCAACTTTTTGAAATTTTGAATTTTTTTCAATTCCTCAAAAACGATGAAAAACAGCGTGCTATAGTATGCCATACGATATGGGCTATAGCCCATGGTCAAAAATGATGAAAAACGAGGATAATTTTATTTTTCAAAAATTCAAAAAACGATGGGCTATAACCCAACTTTTTGAAATTTTGAATTTTTTTCAAATCCTCAAAAATGATGAAAAACGGCGTGCTATAGTATGCCATACGATATGGGCTATAGCCCATGGTCAAAAATGATGAAAACGAGGATAAAAAATAATTTCAATTTTTCAAAAAACGATGGGCTATAACCCAACTTTTTGAAATTTTGAATTTTTTTCAATTCCTCAAAAACGATGAAAAACAGCGTGCTATAGTATGCCATACGATATGGGCTATAGCCCATGGTCAAAAATGATGAAAAACGAGGATAATTTTTTTTTTCAAAAATTCAAAAAACTATGGGCTATAACCCAACTTTTTCAAATTTTGAACTCTTTTTTTCAAGTCCTCAAAAACGATGAAAAACAGCGTGCTATAGTATGCCATACATTGTGGGCTATAGCCCATGGTCAAAAATGATGAAAAACGAGGATAAAAAATAAATTCAAAAATTCAAAAAACAATGGGCTATAACCCAACTTTTTGAAATTTTGATTTTTTTTTCAATTCCTCAAAAACGATGAAAAACAGCGTGCTATAGTATGCCATACGATATGGGCTATAGCCCATGGTCAAAAATGATGAAAAACGAGGATACTTTTTTTTTCTCCAAAAATTCAAAAAACGATGGGCTATAACCCAACTTTTTGAAATTTTGATTTTTTTTCAAATCCTCAAAAATGATGAAAAACGGCGTGCTATAGTATGCCATACGATATGGGCTATAGCCCATGGTCAAAAATGATGAAAAACGAGGATAAAAAATCATTTCAAAAATTCAAAAAACCATGGGCTATAACCCAACTTTTTGATTTTTTTTTTTCTTTTTTCAATTCCTCAAAAACGATGAAAAACGGCGTGCTATAGTATGCCATACGATATGGGCTATAGCCTATGGTCAAAAATTATGAAAAACGAGGATAATTTTATTTTTCAAAAATTCAAAAACGATGGGCTATAACCCAACTTTTTGAAATTTTGAATTTTTTTCAAATCCTCAAAAATGATGAAAAACGGCGTGCTATAGTATGCCATACGATATGGGCTATAGCCCATGGTCAAAAATGATGAAAAACGAGGATAAAATAATAATTTCAATTTTTCAAAAAGCGATGGGCTATAACCCATCTTTTTGAAATTTTGAATTTTTTTCAAATCCTCAAAAATGATGAAACACGGCGTGCTATAGTATGCCATACGATATGGGCTATAGCCCATGGTCAAAAATGATGAAAAACGAGGATAAAAAATAAATTCAAAAATTCAAAAAACGATGGGCTATAACCCAACTTTTTGAAATTTTGAATTTTTTTCAATTCCTCAAAAACGATGAAAAACAGCGTGCTATAGTATGCCATACGATATGGGCTATAGCCCATGGTCAAAAATGATGAAAAACGAGGATAATTCTTTTTTTCAAAAATTCAAAAAACGATGGGCTATAACCCAACTTTTTGAAATTTTGATTTTTTTTTCAAATCCTCAAAAATGATGAAAAACGGCGTGCTATAGTATGCCATACGATATGGGCTATAGCCCATGGTCAAAAATGATGAAAAACGAGGATAAAAAATAAATTCAAAAATTCAAAAAACGATGGGCTATAACCCAACTTTTTGAAATTTTGAATTTTTTTCAATTCCTCAAAAACGATGAAAAACAGCGTGCTATAGTATGCCATACTATATGGGCTATAGCCCATGGTCAAAAATGATGAAAAACGAGAATTCTTTTTTTTTCAAAAATTCAAAAAACGATGGGCTATAACCCAACTTTTTGAAATTTTGAATTTTTTTTCAATTCCTCAAAAACGATGAAAAACAGCGTGCTATAGTATGCCATACATTGTGGGCTATAGCCCATGGTCAAAAATGATGAAAAACGAGGATAAAAAATAATTTACATTTTTCAAAAAACGATGGGCTATAACCTAACTTTTTGAAATTTTGAATTTTTTTCAATTCCTCAAAAACGATGAAAAACAGCGTGCTATAGTATGCCATACTATATGGGCTATAGCCCATGGTCAAAAATGATGAAAAACGAGAATTTTTTTTTTTTTCAAAAATTCAAAAAACGATGGGCTATAACCCAACTTTTTGAAATTTTGAATTTTTTTTCAATTCCTCAAAAACGATGAAAAACAGCGTGCTATAGTATGCCATACATTGTGGGCTATAGCCCATGGTCAAAAATGATGAAAAACGAGGATAAAAAATAAATTCAAAAATTCAAAAAACGATGGGCTATAACCCAACTTTTTGAAATTTTGAATTTTTTTCAATTCCTCAAAAACGATGAAAAACAGCGTGCTATAGTATGCCATACGATATGGGCTATAGCCCATGGTCAAAAATTATGAAAAACGAGGATTTTTTTTTTTTCAAAAATTCAAAAAACGATGGGCTATAACCCAACTTTTTGAAATTTTGAATTTTTTTTCAATTCCTCAAAAACGATGAAAAACAGCGTGCTATAGTATGCCATACATTGTGGGCTATAGCCCATGGTCAAAAATGATGAAAAACGAGGATAAAAAATAAATTCAAAAATTCAAAAAACGATGGGCTATAACCCAACTTTTTGAAATTTTGAATTTTTTTCAATTCCTCAAAAACGATGAAAAACAGCGTGCTATAGTATGCCATACGATATGGGCTATAGCCCATGGTCAAAAATTATGAAAAACGAGGATAAAAAATAATTTCAATTTTTCAAAAAACGATGGGCTATAACCCAACTTTTTGAAATTTTGAATTTTTTTCAATTCCTCAAAAACGATGAAAAACAGCGTGCTATAGTATGCCATATGATATGGGCTATAGCCCATGGTAAAAATGATGAAAAACGAGGATAAAAAATAATTTCAAATTTTCAAAAAACGATGGGCTATAACCCATCTTTTTGAAATTTAGATTTTTTTTCAAATCCTCAAAAATGATGAAACACGGCGTGCTATAGTATGCCATACGATATGGGCTATAGCCCATGGTCAAAAATGATGAAAAACGAGGATAAAAAATAATTTCAATTTTTCAAAAAACGATGGGCTATAACCCATCTTTTTGAAATTTTGAATTTTTTTCAAATCCTCAAAAATGATGAAACACGGCGTGCTATAGTATGCCATACGATATGGGCTATAGCCCATGGTAAAAATGATGAAAAACGAGGATAAAAAATAATTTAAAAATTTAAAAAAACGATGGGCTATAACCCATCTTTTTGAAATTTTGAATTTTTTTTAAATCCTCAAAAATGATGAAACACGGCGTTCTATAGTATGCCATACGATATGGGCTATAGCCCATGGTCAAAAATGATGAAAAACGAGGATATATATATATTTTTTTAATTCTAAAAACGATGGGCTATAACCCAACTTTTTGAAATTTTGATTTTTTTTCAAATCCTCAAAAATGATGAAAAACGGCATGCTATAGTATGCCATACGATATGGGCTATAGCCCATGGTCAAAAATGATGAAAAACGAGGATAAAAAATAATTTCAATTTTTCAAAAAACGATGGGATATAACCCATCTTTTTGAAATTTTGATTTTTTTTCAAATCCTCAAAAATGATGAAACACGGCGTGCTATAGTATGCCATACGATATGGGCTATAGCCCATGGTCAAAAATGATGAAAAACGAGGATAAAAAATAAATTCAAAAATTCAAAAAACGATGGGCTATAACCCAACTTTTTGAAATTTTGATTTTTTTTCAATTCCTCAAAAACTATGAAAAACAGCGATTCTATAGTATGCCATACGATATGGGCTATAGCCCATGGTCAAAAAAGATGAAAAACGAGGAATTTCTTTTTCAAAAATTCAAAAAACCATGGGCTATAACCCAACTTTTTGAAATTTTGAATTTTTTTTCAATTCCTCAAAAACGATGAAAAACAGCGTGCTATAGTATGCCATACATTGTGGGCTATAGCCCATGGTCAAAAATGATGAAAAACGAGGATAAAAAATAAATTCAAAAATTCAAAAAACGATGGGCTATAACCCAACTTTTTGAAAATTTGAATTTTTTTCAATTCCTCAAAAATGATGAAAAACGGCGTGCTATAGTATGCCATACGATATGGGCTATAGCCCATGGTCAAAAATGATGAAAAACGAGGATAATTTTATTTTTCAAAAATTCAAAAAACGATGGGCTATAACCCAACTTTTTGAAATTTTGAATTTTTTTCAAATCCTCAAAAATGATGAAAAACGGCGTGCTATAGTATGCCATACGATATGGGCTATAGCCCATGGTCAAAAATGATGAAAAACGAGGATATTTTTTTTTTTCAAAAATTCAAAAAACGATGGGCTATAACCCAACTTTTTTATTTTTTTTTATTTTTTTCAAATCCTCAAAAATGATGAAAAACGGCGTGCTATAGTATGCCATACGATATGGGCTATAGCCCATGGTAAAAATGATGAAAAACGAGGATAAAAAATTATTTCAAAATTTCAAAAAACGATGGGCTATAACCCATCTTTTTGAAATTTTGAATTTTTTTCAAATCCTCAAAAATGATGAAACACGGCGTGCTATAGTATGCCATACGATATGGGCTATAGCCCATGGTCAAAAATGATGAAAAACGAGGATAAAAAATAAATTCAAAAATTCAAAAAACGATGGGCTATAACCCAACTTTTTGAAATTTTGAATTTTTTTCAATTCCTCAAAAACGATGAAAAACAGCGTGCTATAGTATGCCATACGATATGGGCTATAGCCCATGGTCAAAAAAGATGAAAAACGAGGATAATTCTTTTTTCAAAAATTCAAAAAACGATGGGCTATAACCCAACTTTTTGAAATTTTGATTTTTTTTCAAATCCTCAAAAATGATGAAAAACGGCGTGCTATAGTATGCCATACGATATGGGCTATAGCCCATGGTCAAAAAATGATGAAAAACGAGGATAAAAAATAAATTCAAAAATTCAAAAAACGATGGGCTATAACCCAACTTTTTGAAATTTTGAATTTTTTTAAATTCCTCAAAAACGATGAAAAACAGCGTGCTATAGTATGCCATACGATATGGGCTATAGCCCATGGTCAAAAAAGATGAAAAACGAGGATAATTTTATTTTTCAAAAATTCAAAAAACGATGGGCTATAACCCAACTTTTTGAAATTTAGAATTTTTTTCAATTCCTCAAAAACGATGAAAAACAGCGTGCTATAGTATGCCATACGATATGGGCTATAGCCCATGGTCAAAAATGATGAAAAACGAGGATACTTTTTTTTTTTTTTTAATTCAAAAAACGATGGGCTATAACCCATCTTTTTGAAAATTTGAATTTTTTTCAAATCCTCAAAAATGATGAAAAACGGCGTGCTATAGTATGCCATACGATATGGGCTATAGCCCATGGTCAAAAAATGATGAAAAACGAGGATAAAAAATAAATTCAAAAATTCAAAAAACGATGGGCTATAACCCAACTTTTTGAAATTTTGAATTTTTTTCAATTCCTCAAAAACGATGAAAAACAGCGTGCTATAGTATGCCATACGATATGGGCTATAGCCCATGGTCAAAACAGATGAAAAACGAGGATAATTTTATTTTTCAAAAATTCAAAAAACGATGGGCTATAACCCAACTTTTTGAAATTTTGAATTTTTTTCAATTCCTCAAAAACGATGAAAAACAGCGTGCTATAGTATGCCATACGATATGGGCTATAGCCCATGGTCAAAAATGATGAAAAACGAGGATACTTTTTTTTTCTCCAAAAACTCAAAAAACGATGGGCTATAACCCATCTTTTTGAAATTTTGAATTTTTTTCAAATCCTCAAAAATGATGAAACACGGCGTGCTATAGTATGCCATACGATATGGGCTATAGCCCATGGTCAAAAATGATGAAAAACGAGGATAAAAAATAAATTCAAAAATTCAAAAAACGATGGGCTATAACCCAACTTTTTGAAATTTTGAATTTTTTTCAATTCCTCAAAAACGATGAAAAACAGCGTGCTATAGTATGCCATACGATATGGGCTATAGCCCATGGTCAAAAATGATGAAAAACGAGGATACTTTTTTTTTCTCCAAAAATTCAAAAAACGATGGGCTATAACCCATCTTTTTGAAATTTTGAATTTTTTTCAAATCCTCAAAAATGATGAAACACGGCGTGCTATAGTATGCCATACGATATGGGCTATAGCCCATGGTCAAAAATGATGAAAAACGAGGATAAAAAATAAATTCAAAAATTCAAAAAACGATGGGCTATAACCCAACTTTTTGAAATTTTGATTTTTTTTAAATTCCTCAAAAACGATGAAAAACAGCGTGCTATAGTATGCCATACGATATGGGCTATAGCCCATGGTCAAAAAAGATGAAAAACGAGGATAATTCTTTTTTCAAAAATTCAAAAAACGATGGGCTATAACCCAACTTTTTGAAATTTTGTTTTTTTTTCAAATCCTCAAAAATGATGAAAAACGGCGTGCTATAGTATGCCATACGATATGGGCTATAGCCCATGGTCAAAAAATGATGAAAAACGAGGATAAAAAATAAATTCAAAAATTCAAAAAACGATGGGCTATAACCCAACTTTTTGAAATTTTGAATTTTTTTCAATTCCTCAAAAACGATGAAAAACAGCGTGCTATAGTATGCCATACGATATGGGCTATAGCCCATGGTCAAAAAAGATGAAAAACGAGGATAATTTTATTTTTCAAAAATTCAAAAAACGATGGGCTATAACCCAACTTTTTGAAATTTTGATTTTTTTTCAAATCCTCAAAAATGATGAAAAACAGCGTGCTATAGTATGCCATACGATATGGGCTATAGCCCATGGTCAAAAATGATGAAAAACGAGGATACTTTTTTTTCTCCAAAAATTCAAAAAAAGATGGGCTATAACCCAACTTTTTGAAATTCTGATTTTTTTTTAAATCCTCAAAAATTATGAAAAACGGCGTGCTATAGTATGCCATACGATATGGGCTATAGCCCATGGTCAAAAATGATGAAAAACGAGGATAAAAAATATATTCAAAAATTCAAAAAACGATGGGCTATAACCCAACTTTTTGAAATTTTGAATTTTTTTCAATTCCTCAAAAACGATGAAAAACAGCGTGCTATAGTATGCCATACGATATGGGCTATAGCCCATGGTCAAAAATGATGAAAAACGAGGATACTTTTTTTTTTGCAAAAATTAAAAAACGATGGGCTATAACCCAACTTTTTGAAATTTTGAATTTTTTTCAATTCCTCAAAAACGATGAAAAACAGCGTGCTATAGTATGCCATACGATATGGGCTATAGCCCATGGTCAAAAAAGATGAAAAACGAGGATAATTTTATTTTTCAAAAATTCAAAAAACGATGGGCTATAACCCAACTTTTTGAAATTTTGAATTTTTTTCAATTCCTCAAAAACGATGAAAAACAGCGTGCTATAGTATGCCATACGATATGGGCTATAGCCCATGGTCAAAAATGATGAAAAACGAGGATACTTTTTTTTTTCCAAAAATTCAAAAAACGATGGGCTATAACCCATCTTTTTGAAATTTTGAATTTTTTTCAAATCCTCAAAAATGATGAAACACGGCGTGCTATAGTATGCCATACGATATGGGCTATAGCCCATGGTCAAAAATGATGAAAAACGAGGATAAAAAATAAATTCAAAAATTCAAAAAACGATGGGCTATAACCCAACTTTTTGAAATTTTGAATTTTTTTAAATTCCTCAAAAACGATGAAAAACAGCGTGCTATAGTATGCCATACGATATGGGCTATAGCCCATGGTCAAAAAAGATGAAAAACGAGGATAATTCTTTTTTCAAAAATTCAAAAAACGATGGGCTATAACCCAACTTTTTGAAATTTTGATTTTTTTTCAAATCCTCAAAAATGATGAAAAACGGCGTGCTATAGTATGCCATACGATATGGGCTATAGCCCATGGTCAAAAAATGATGAAAAACGAGGATAAAAAATAAATTCAAAAATTCAAAAAACGATGGGCTATAACCCAACTTTTTGAAATTTTGAATTTTTTTCAATTCCTCAAAAACGATGAAAAACAGCGTGCTATAGTATGCCATACGATATGGGCTATAGCCCATGGTCAAAAAAGATGAAAAACGAGGATAATTTTATTTTTCAAAAATTCAAAAAACGATGGGCTATAACCCAACTTTTTGAAATTTTGATTTTTTTTCAAATCCTCAAAAATGATGAAAAACAGCGTGCTATAGTATGCCATACGATATGGGCTATAGCCCATGGTCAAAAATGATGAAAAACGAGGATACTTTTTTTTCTCCAAAAATTCAAAAAAAGATGGGCTATAACCCAACTTTTTGAAATTCTGATTTCTTTTTAAATCCTCAAAAATTATGAAAAACGGCGTGCTATAGTATGCCATACGATATGGGCTATAGCCCATGGTCAAAAATGATGAAAAACGAGGATAAAAAATAAATTCAAAAATTCAAAAAACGATGGGCTATAACCCAACTTTTTGAAATTTTGAATTTTTTTCAATTCCTCAAAAACGATGAAAAACAGCGTGCTATAGTATGCCATACGATATGGGCTATAGCCCATGGTCAAAAATGATGAAAAACGAGGATACTTTTTTTTTTGCAAAAATTAAAAAACGATGGGCTATAACCCAACTTTTTGAAATTTTGATTTTTTTTCAAATCCTCAAAAATGATGAAACACGGCGTTCTATAGTATGCCATACGATATGGGCTATAGCCCATGGTCAAAAATGATGAAAAACGAGGATAATTTTTTTTTTTCAAAAATTCTAAAAACGATGGGCTATAACCCAACTTTTTGAAATTTTGATTTTTTTTCAAATCCTCAAAAATGATGAAAAACGGCGTGCTATAGTATGCCATACGATATGGGCTATAGCCCATGGTCAAAAATGATGAAAAACGAGGATAAAAAATAATTTCAAAAATTCAAAAAACGATGGGCTATAACCCAACTTTTTGAATTTTTGAATTTTTTTCAAATCCTCAAAAATGATGAAAAACGGCATGCTATAGTATGCCATACGATATGGGCTATAGCCCATGGTCAAAAATGATGAAAAACGAGGATAAAAAATAATTTCAATTTTTCAAAAAACGATGGGCTATAACCCATCTTTTTGAAATTTTGATTTTTTTTCAAATCCTCAAAAATGATGAAAAACGGCGTGCTATAGTATGCCATACGATATGGGCTATAGCCCATGGTCAAAAATGATGAAAAACGAGGATAAAAAATAATTTCAAAAATTCAAAAAACGATGGGCTATAACCCAACTTTTTGAAATTTTGAATTTTTTTCAAATCCTCAAAAATGATGAAAAACGGCATGCTATAGTATGCCATACGATATGGGCTATAGCCCATGGTCAAAAATGATGAAAAACGAGGATAATTTTTTTTTTTCAAAAATTCTAAAAACGATGGGCTATAACCCAACTTTTTGAAATTTTGAATTTTTTTCAAATCCTCAAAAATGATGAAACACGGCGTTCTATAGTATGCCATACGATATGGGCTATAGCCCATGGTCAAAAATGATGAAAAACGAGGATAATTTTTTTTTTCAAAAATTCTAAAAACGATGGGCTATAACCCAACTTTTTGAAATTTTGATTTTTTTTTCAAATCCTCAAAAATGATGAAAAACGGCGTGCTATAGTATGCCATACGATATGGGCTATAGCCCATGGTCAAAAATGATGAAAAACGAGGATAAAAAATAATTTCAATTTTTCAAAAAACGATGGGCTATAACCCATCTTTTTGAAATTTTGAATTTTTTTCAAATCCTCAAAAATGATGAAAAACGGCGTGCTATAGTATGCCATACGATATGGGCTATAGCCCATGGTCAAAAATGATGAAAAACGAGGATAAAAAATAATTTCAAAAATTCAAAAAACGATGGGCTATAACCCATCTTTTTGAAATTTTGAATTTTTTTCAAATCCTCAAAAATGATGAAACACGGCGTGCTATAGTATGCCATACGATATGGGCTATAGCCCATGGTCAAAAATGATGAAAAACGAGGATAAAAAATAAATTCAAAAATTCAAAAAACGATGGGCTATAACCCAACTTTTTGAAATTTTGATTTTTTTTTCAATTCCTCAAAAACGATGAAAAACAGCGTGCTATAGTATGCCATACGATATGGGCTATAGCCCATGGTCAAAAAAGATGAAAAACGAGGATTTTTTTTTTTTCAAAAATTCAAAAAACGATGGGCTATAACCCAACTTTTTGAAACTTTGAATTTTTTTTCAATTCCTCAAAAACGATGAAAAACAGCGTGCTATAGTATGCCATACATTGTGGGCTATAGCCCATGGTCAAGAATGATGAAAAACGAGGATAAAAAATAATTTCAAAAATTCAAAAAACGATGGGCTATAACCCAACTTTTTGAAATTTTGAATTTTTTTCAAATCCTCAAAAATGATGAAAAATGGCATGCTATAGTATGCCATACGATATGGGCTATAGCCCATGGTCAAAAATGATGAAAAACGAGGATAAAAAATAATTTCAATTTTTCAAAAAACGATGGCTATAACCCATCTTTTTGAAATTTTGAATTTTTTTCAAATCCTCAAAAATGATGAAAAACGGCGTGCTATAGTATGCCATACGATATGGGCTATAGCCCATGGTCAAAAAAGATGAAAAACGAGGATTTTTTTTTTTTCAAAAATTCAAAAAACCATGGGCTATAACCAAACTTTTTGAAATTTTGAATTTTTTTTCAATTCCTCAAAAACGATGAAAAACAGCGTGCTATAGTATGCCATACATTGTGGGCTATAGCCCATGGTCAAAAATGATGAAAAACGAGGATAAAAAATAAATTCAAAAATTCAAAAAACGATGGGCTATAACCCACCTTTTTGAAATTTTGAAATGTTTTCAATTCCTCAAAAACGATGAAAAACAGCGTGCTATAGTATGCCATACGATATGGGCTATAGCCCATGGTCAAAAATGATGAAAAACGAGGATACTTTTTTTTTTCCAAAAACTCAAAAAACGATGGGCTATAACCCATCTTTTTGAAATTTTGAATTTTTTTCAAATCCTCAAAAATGATGAAACACGGCGTGCTATAGTATGCCATACGATATGGGCTATAGCCCATGGTCAAAAATGATGAAAAACGAGGATAAAAAATAAATTCAAAAATTCAAAAAACGATGGGCTATAACCCAACTTTTTGAAATTTTGAATTTTTTTCAATTCCTCAAAAACGATGAAAAACAGCGTGCTATAGTATGCCATACGATATGGGCTATAGCCCATGGTCAAAAATGATGAAAAACGAGGATACTTTTTTTTTTCCAAAAATTCAGAAAACGATGGGCTATAACCCATCTTTTTGAAATTTTGAATTTTTTTCAAATCCTCAAAAATGATGAAACACGGCGTGCTATAGTATGCCATACGATATGGGCTATAGCCCATGGTCAAAAATGATGAAAAACGAGGATAAAAAATAAATTCAAAAATTCAAAAAACGATGGGCTATAACCCAACTTTTTGAAATTTTGATTTTTTTTAAATTCCTCAAAAACGATGAAAAACAGCGTGCTATAGTATGCCATACGATATGGGCTATAGCCCATGGTCAAAAAAGATGAAAAACGAGGATAATTCTTTTTTCAAAAATTCAAAAAACGATGGGCTATAACCCAACTTTTTGAAATTTTGATTTTTTTTCAAATCCTCAAAAATGATGAAAAACGGCGTGCTATAGTATGCCATACGATATGGGCTATAGCCCATGGTCAAAAAATGATGAAAAACGAGGATAAAAAATAAATTCAAAAATTCAAAAAACGATGGGCTATAACCCAACTTTTTGAAATTTTGAATTTTTTTCAATTCCTCAAAAACGATGAAAAACAGCGTGCTATAGTATGCCATACGATATGGGCTATAGCCCATGGTCAAAAAAGATGAAAAACGAGGATAATTTTATTTTTCAAAAATTCAAAAAACGATGGGCTATAACCCAACTTTTTGAAATTTTGATTTTTTTTCAAATCCTCAAAAATGATGAAAAACAGCGTGCTATAGTATGCCATACGATATGGGCTATAGCCCATGGTCAAAAATGATGAAAAACGAGGATACTTTTTTTTCTCCAAAAATTCAAAAAAAGATGGGCTATAACCCAACTTTTTGAAATTCTGATTTTTTTTTAAATCCTCAAAAATTATGAAAAACGGCGTGCTATAGTATGCCATACGATATGGGCTATAGCCCATGGTCAAAAATGATGAAAAACGAGGATAAAAAATATATTCAAAAATTCAAAAAACGATGGGCTATAACCCAACTTTTTGAAATTTTGAATTTTTTTCAATTCCTCAAAAACGATGAAAAACAGCGTGCTATAGTATGCCATACGATATGGGCTATAGCCCATGGTCAAAAATGATGAAAAACGAGGATACTTTTTTTTTTGCAAAAATTAAAAAACGATGGGCTATAACCCAACTTTTTGAAATTTTGAATTTTTTTCAATTCCTCAAAAACGATGAAAAACAGCGTGCTATAGTATGCCATACGATATGGGCTATAGCCCATGGTCAAAAAAGATGAAAAACGAGGATAATTTTATTTTTCAAAAATTCAAAAAACGATGGGCTATAACCCAACTTTTTGAAATTTTGAATTTTTTTCAATTCCTCAAAAACGATGAAAAACAGCGTGCTATAGTATGCCATACGATATGGGCTATAGCCCATGGTCAAAAATGATGAAAAACGAGGATACTTTTTTTTTTCCAAAAATTCAAAAAACGATGGGCTATAACCCATCTTTTTGAAATTTTGAATTTTTTTCAAATCCTCAAAAATGATGAAACACGGCGTGCTATAGTATGCCATACGATATGGGCTATAGCCCATGGTCAAAAATGATGAAAAACGAGGATAAAAAATAAATTCAAAAATTCAAAAAACGATGGGCTATAACCCAACTTTTTGAAATTTTGAATTTTTTTAAATTCCTCAAAAACGATGAAAAACAGCGTGCTATAGTATGCCATACGATATGGGCTATAGCCCATGGTCAAAAAAGATGAAAAACGAGGATAATTCTTTTTTCAAAAATTCAAAAAACGATGGGCTATAACCCAACTTTTTGAAATTTTGATTTTTTTTCAAATCCTCAAAAATGATGAAAAACGGCGTGCTATAGTATGCCATACGATATGGGCTATAGCCCATGGTCAAAAAATGATGAAAAACGAGGATAAAAAATAAATTCAAAAATTCAAAAAACGATGGGCTATAACCCAACTTTTTGAAATTTTGAATTTTTTTCAATTCCTCAAAAACGATGAAAAACAGCGTGCTATAGTATGCCATACGATATGGGCTATAGCCCATGGTCAAAAAAGATGAAAAACGAGGATAATTTTATTTTTCAAAAATTCAAAAAACGATGGGCTATAACCCAACTTTTTGAAATTTTGATTTTTTTTCAAATCCTCAAAAATGATGAAAAACAGCGTGCTATAGTATGCCATACGATATGGGCTATAGCCCATGGTCAAAAATGATGAAAAACGAGGATACTTTTTTTTCTCCAAAAATTCAAAAAAAGATGGGCTATAACCCAACTTTTTGAAATTCTGATTTTTTTTTAAATCCTCAAAAATTATGAAAAACGGCGTGCTATAGTATGCCATACGATATGGGCTATAGCCCATGGTCAAAAATGATGAAAAACGAGGATAAAAAATATATTCAAAAATTCAAAAAACGATGGGCTATAACCCAACTTTTTGAAATTTTGAATTTTTTTCAATTCCTCAAAAACGATGAAAAACAGCGTGCTATAGTATGCCATACGATATGGGCTATAGCCCATGGTCAAAAATGATGAAAAACGAGGATACTTTTTTTTTTGCAAAAATTAAAAAACGATGGGCTATAACCCAACTTTTTGAAATTTTGAATTTTTTTCAATTCCTCAAAAACGATGAAAAACAGCGTGCTATAGTATGCCATACGATATGGGCTATAGCCCATGGTCAAAAAAGATGAAAAACGAGGATAATTTTATTTTTCAAAAATTCAAAAAACGATGGGCTATAACCCAACTTTTTGAAATTTTGAATTTTTTTCAATTCCTCAAAAACGATGAAAAACAGCGTGCTATAGTATGCCATACGATATGGGCTATAGCCCATGGTCAAAAATGATGAAAAACGAGGATACTTTTTTTTTTCCAAAAATTCAAAAAACGATGGGCTATAACCCATCTTTTTGAAATTTTGAATTTTTTTCAAATCCTCAAAAATGATGAAACACGGCGTGCTATAGTATGCCATACGATATGGGCTATAGCCCATGGTCAAAAATGATGAAAAACGAGGATAAAAAATAAATTCAAAAATTCAAAAAACGATGGGCTATAACCCAACTTTTTGAAATTTTGAATTTTTTTAAATTCCTCAAAAACGATGAAAAACAGCGTGCTATAGTATGCCATACGATATGGGCTATAGCCCATGGTCAAAAAAGATGAAAAACGAGGATAATTCTTTTTTCAAAAATTCAAAAAACGATGGGCTATAACCCAACTTTTTGAAATTTTGATTTTTTTTCAAATCCTCAAAAATGATGAAAAACGGCGTGCTATAGTATGCCATACGATATGGGCTATAGCCCATGGTCAAAAAATGATGAAAAACGAGGATAAAAAATAAATTCAAAAATTCAAAAAACGATGGGCTATAACCCAACTTTTTGAAATTTTGAATTTTTTTCAATTCCTCAAAAACGATGAAAAACAGCGTGCTATAGTATGCCATACGATATGGGCTATAGCCCATGGTCAAAAAAGATGAAAAACGAGGATAATTTTATTTTTCAAAAATTCAAAAAACGATGGGCTATAACCCAACTTTTTGAAATTTTGATTTTTTTTCAAATCCTCAAAAATGATGAAAAACAGCGTGCTATAGTATGCCATACGATATGGGCTATAGCCCATGGTCAAAAATGATGAAAAACGAGGATACTTTTTTTTCTCCAAAAATTCAAAAAAAGATGGGCTATAACCCAACTTTTTGAAATTCTGATTTCTTTTTAAATCCTCAAAAATTATGAAAAACGGCGTGCTATAGTATGCCATACGATATGGGCTATAGCCCATGGTCAAAAATGATGAAAAACGAGGATAAAAAATAAATTCAAAAATTCAAAAAACGATGGGCTATAACCCAACTTTTTGAAATTTTGAATTTTTTTCAATTCCTCAAAAACGATGAAAAACAGCGTGCTATAGTATGCCATACGATATGGGCTATAGCCCATGGTCAAAAATGATGAAAAACGAGGATACTTTTTTTTTTGCAAAAATTAAAAAACGATGGGCTATAACCCAACTTTTTGAAATTTTGATTTTTTTTCAAATCCTCAAAAATGATGAAACACGGCGTTCTATAGTATGCCATACGATATGGGCTATAGCCCATGGTCAAAAATGATGAAAAACGAGGATAATTTTTTTTTTTCAAAAATTCTAAAAACGATGGGCTATAACCCAACTTTTTGAAATTTTGATTTTTTTTCAAATCCTCAAAAATGATGAAAAACGGCGTGCTATAGTATGCCATACGATATGGGCTATAGCCCATGGTCAAAAATGATGAAAAACGAGGATAAAAAATAATTTCAAAAATTCAAAAAACGATGGGCTATAACCCAACTTTTTGAATTTTTGAATTTTTTTCAAATCCTCAAAAATGATGAAAAACGGCATGCTATAGTATGCCATACGATATGGGCTATAGCCCATGGTCAAAAATGATGAAAAACGAGGATAAAAAATAATTTCAATTTTTCAAAAAACGATGGGCTATAACCCATCTTTTTGAAATTTTGATTTTTTTTCAAATCCTCAAAAATGATGAAAAACGGCGTGCTATAGTATGCCATACGATATGGGCTATAGCCCATGGTCAAAAATGATGAAAAACGAGGATAAAAAATAATTTCAAAAATTCAAAAAACGATGGGCTATAACCCAACTTTTTGAAATTTTGAATTTTTTTCAAATCCTCAAAAATGATGAAAAACGGCATGCTATAGTATGCCATACGATATGGGCTATAGCCCATGGTCAAAAATGATGAAAAACGAGGATAATTTTTTTTTTTCAAAAATTCTAAAAACGATGGGCTATAACCCAACTTTTTGAAATTTTGATTTTTTTTCAAATCCTCAAAAATGATGAAACACGGCGTTCTATAGTATGCCATACGATATGGGCTATAGCCCATGGTCAAAAATGATGAAAAACGAGGATAATTTTTTTTTTCAAAAATTCTAAAAACGATGGGCTATAACCCAACTTTTTGAAATTTTGATTTTTTTTCAAATCCTCAAAAATGATGAAAAACGGCGTGCTATAGTATGCCATACGATATGGGCTATAGCCCATGGTCAAAAATGATGAAAAACGAGGATAAAAAATAATTTCAAAAATTCAAAAAACGATGGGCTATAACCCAACTTTTTGAATTTTTGAATTTTTTTCAAATCCTCAAAA
Source organism: Protomyctophum parallelum (assembly GCF_964188405.1). Lineage (NCBI taxonomy): Eukaryota > Metazoa > Chordata > Actinopteri > Myctophiformes > Myctophidae > Protomyctophum > Protomyctophum parallelum. The sequence continues at coordinate 5,589,841 of NC_139697.1, forward strand.
ATGATGAAAAACGGCATGCTATAGTATGCCATACGATATGGGCTATAGCCCATGGTCAAAAATGATGAAAAACGAGGATAAAAAATAATTTCAATTTTTCAAAAAACGATGGGCTATAACCCATCTTTTTGAAATTTTGAATTTTTTTCAAATCCTCAAAAATGATGAAAAACGGCGTGCTATAGTATGCCATACGATATGGGCTATAGCCCATGGTCAAAAATGATGAAAAACGAGGATAAAAAATAATTTCAAAAATTCAAAAAACGATGGGCTATAACCCATCTTTTTGAAATTTTGAATTTTTTTCAAATCCTCAAAAATGATGAAACACGGCGTGCTATAGTATGCCATACGATATGGGCTATAGCCCATGGTCAAAAATGATGAAAAACGAGGATAAAAAATAAATTCAAAAATTCAAAAAACGATGGGCTATAACCCAACTTTTTGAAATTTTGATTTTTTTTTCAATTCCTCAAAAACGATGAAAAACAGCGTGCTATAGTATGCCATACGATATGGGCTATAGCCCATGGTCAAAAAAGATGAAAAACGAGGATTTTTTTTTTTTCAAAAATTCAAAAAACCATGGGCTATAACCCAACTTTTTGAAATTTTGAATTTTTTTTCAATTCCTCAAAAACGATGAAAAACAGCGTGCTATAGTATGCCATACATTGTGGGCTATAGCCCATGGTCAAGAATGATGAAAAACGAGGATAAAAAATAATTTCAAAAATTCAAAAAACGATGGGCTATAACCCAACTTTTTGAAATTTTGAATTTTTTTCAAATCCTCAAAAATGATGAAAAATGGCATGCTATAGTATGCCATACGATATGGGCTATAGCCCATGGTCAAAAATGATGAAAAACGAGGATAAAAAATAATTTCAATTTTTCAAAAAACGATGGCTATAACCCATCTTTTTGAAATTTTGAATTTTTTTCAAATCCTCAAAAATGATGAAAAACGGCGTGCTATAGTATGCCATACGATATGGGCTATAGCCCATGGTCAAAAAAGATGAAAAACGAGGATTTTTTTTTTTTCAAAAATTCAAAAAACCATGGGCTATAACCAAACTTTTTGAAATTTTGAATTTTTTTTCAATTCCTCAAAAACGATGAAAAACAGCGTGCTATAGTATGCCATACATTGTGGGCTATAGCCCATGGTCAAAAATGATGAAAAACGAGGATAAAAAATAAATTCAAAAATTCAAAAAACGATGGGCTATAACCCAACTTTTTGAAATTTTGAAATGTTTTCAATTCCTCAAAAACGATGAAAAACAGCGTGCTATAGTATGCCATACGATATGGGCTATAGCCCATGGTCAAAAATGATGAAAAACGAGGATATTTTTTTTCTTCCAAAAATTCAAAAAACGATGGGCTATAACCCAACTTTTTGAAATTTAGATTTTTTTTTCAATTCCTCAAAAACGATGAAAAACAGCGTGCTATAGTATGCCATACATTGTGGGCTATAGCCCATGGTCAAAAATGATGAAAAACGAGGATAAAAAATAAATTCAAAAATTCAAAAAACGATGGGCTATAACCCAACTTTTTGAAATTTAGATTTTTTTTCAATTCCTCAAAAATGATGAAAAACGGCGTGCTATAGTATGCCATACGATATGGGCTATAGCCCATGGTCAAAAATGATGAAAAACGAGGATAATTTTATTTTTCAAAAATTCAAAAAACGATGGGCTATAACCCAACTTTTTGAAATTTTGAATTTTTTCAAATCCTCAAAAATGATGAAAAACGGCGTGCTATAGTATGCCATACGATATGGGCTATAGCCCATGGTCAAAAATGATGAAAAACGAGGATAAAAAATAATTTAAATTTTTCAAAAAACGATGGGCTATAACCCAACTTTTTGAAATTTTGAATTTTTTTCAATTCCTCAAAAACGATGAAAAACAGCGTGCTATAGTATGCCATACGATATGGGCTATAGCCCATGGTCAAAAATGATGAAAAACAAGGATATTTTTTTTTTCAAAAATTCAAAAAACGATGGGCTATAACCCAACTTTTTGAAATTTTGAATTTTTTTTAAATCCTCAAAAATGATGAAAAACGGCGTGCTATAGTATGCCATACGATATGGGCTATAGCCCATGGTAAAAATGATGAAAAACGAGGATAAAAAATAATTTCAAAATTTCAAAAAACGATGGGCTATAACCCATCTTTTTGAAATTTTGAATTTTTTTTCAATTCCTCAAAAACGATGAAACACGGCGTGCTATAGTATGCCATACGATATGGGCTATAGCCCATGGTCAAAAATGATGAAAAACGAGGATAAAAAATAAATTCAAAAATTCAAAAAACGATGGGCTATAACCCAACTTTTTGAAATTTTGAAATGTTTTCAATTCCTCAAAAACGATGAAAAACAGCGTGCTATAGTATGCCATACGATATGGGCTATAGCCCATGGTCAAAAATGATGAAAAACGAGGATATTTTTTTTCTTCCAAAAATTCAAAAAACGATGGGCTATAACCCAACTTTTTGAAATTTAGATTTTTTTTTCAATTCCTCAAAAACGATGAAAAACAGCGTGCTATAGTATGCCATACATTGTGGGCTATAGCCCATGGTCAAAAATGATGAAAAACGAGGATAAAAAATAAATTCAAAAATTCAAAAAACGATGGGCTATAACCCAACTTTTTGAAATTTAGATTTTTTTTCAATTCCTCAAAAATGATGAAAAACGGCGTGCTATAGTATGCCATACGATATGGGCTATAGCCCATGGTCAAAAATGATGAAAAACGAGGATAATTTTATTTTTCAAAAATTCAAAAAACGATGGGCTATAACCCAACTTTTTGAAATTTTGAATTTTTTCAAATCCTCAAAAATGATGAAAAACGGCGTGCTATAGTATGCCATACGATATGGGCTATAGCCCATGGTCAAAAATGATGAAAAACGAGGATAAAAAATAATTTAAATTTTTCAAAAAACGATGGGCTATAACCCAACTTTTTGAAATTTTGAATTTTTTTCAATTCCTCAAAAACGATGAAAAACAGCGTGCTATAGTATGCCATACGATATGGGCTATAGCCCATGGTCAAAAATGATGAAAAACAAGGATATTTTTTTTTTCAAAAATTCAAAAAACGATGGGCTATAACCCAACTTTTTGAAATTTTGAATTTTTTTTAAATCCTCAAAAATGATGAAAAACGGCGTGCTATAGTATGCCATACGATATGGGCTATAGCCCATGGTCAAAAATGATGAAAAACGAGGATAAAAAATAATTTAAATTTTTCAAAAAACGATGGGCTATAACCCATCTTTTTGAAATTTTGAATTTTTTTCAAATCCTCAAAAATGATGAAACACGGCGTGCTATAGTATGCCATACGATATGGGCTATAGCCCATGGTCAAAAATGATGAAAAACGAGGATAAAAAATAATTTAAATTTTTCAAAAAACGATGGGCTATAACCCAACTTTTTGAAATTTTGAATTTTTTTCAATTCCTCAAAAACGATGAAAAACAGCGTGCTATAGTATGCCATACGATATGGGCTATAGCCCATGGTCAAAAATGATGAAAAACGAGGATTTTTTTTTTTTCAAAAATTCAAAAAACGATGGGCTATAACCCAACTTTTTGAAATTTTGAATTTTTTTCAATTCCTCAAAAACGATGAAAAACAGCGTGCTATAGTATGCCATACGATATGGGCTATAGCCCATGGTCAAAAATGATGAAAAACGAGGATACTTTTTTTTTTTCAAAAATTCAAAAAACGATGGGCTATAACCCAACTTTTTGAATTTTTTTTTTTTTTTTCAATTCCTCAAAAACGATGAAAAACAGCGTGCTATAGTATGCCATACATTGTGGGCTATAGCCCATGGTCAAAAATGATGAAAAACGAGGATAAAAAATAAATTCAAAAATTCAAAAAACGATGGGCTATAACCCAACTTTTTGAAATTTAGATTTTTTTTCAATTCCTCAAAAATGATGAAAAACGGCGTGCTATAGTATGCCATACGATATGGGCTATAGCCCATGGTCAAAAATGATGAAAAACGAGGATAATTTTATTTTTCAAAAATTCAAAAAACGATGGGCTATAACCCAACTTTTTGAATTTTTGAATTTTTTCAAATCCTCAAAAATGATGAAAAACGGCGTGCTATAGTATGCCATACGATATGGGCTATAGCCCATGGTCAAAAATGATGAAAAACGAGGATAAAAAATAATTTAAATTTTTCAAAAAACGATGGGCTATAACCCAACTTTTTGAAATTTTGAATTTTTTTCAATTCCTCAAAAACGATGAAAAACAGCGTGCTATAGTATGCCATACGATATGGGCTATAGCCCATGGTCAAAAATGATGAAAAACAAGGATTTTTTTTTTTTCAAAAATTCAAAAAACGATGGGCTATAACCCAACTTTTTGAAATTTTGAATTTTTTTTAAATCCTCAAAAATGATGAAAAACGGCGTGCTATAGTATGCCATACGATATGGGCTATAGCCCATGGTAAAAATGATGAAAAACGAGGATAAAAAATAATTTCAAAATTTCAAAAAACGATGGGCTATAACCCATCTTTTTGAAATTTTGAATTTTTTTCAAATCCTCAAAAATGATGAAACACGGCGTGCTATAGTATGCCATACGATATGGGCTATAGCCCATGGTCAAAAATGATGAAAAACGAGGATAAAAAATAATTTAAATTTTTCAAAAAACGATGGGCTATAACCCAACTTTTTGAAATTTTGAATTTTTTTCAATTCCTCAAAAACGATGAAAAACAGCGTGCTATAGTATGCCATACGATATGGGCTATAGCCCATGGTCAAAAATGATGAAAAACGAGGATTTTTTTTTTTCCAAAAATTCAAAAAACGATGGGCTATAACCCAACTTTTTGAAATTTTGAATTTTTTTCAATTCCTCAAAAACGATGAAAAACAGCGTGCTATAGTATGCCATACGATATGGGCTATAGCCCATGGTCAAAAATGATGAAAAACGAGGATACTTTTTTTTTTTCAAAAATTCAAAAAACGATGGGCTATAACCCAACTTTTTGATTTTTTTTTTTTTTTTTCAAATCCTCAAAAATGATGAAAAACGGCGTGCTATAGTATGCCATACGATATGGGCTATAGCCCATGGTAAAAATGATGAAAAACGAGGATAAAAAATAATTTCAAAATTTCAAAAAACGATGGGCTATAACCCATCTTTTTGAAATTTTGAATTTTTTTCAAATCCTCAAAAATGATGAAACACGGCGTGCTATAGTATGCCATACGATATGGGCTATAGCCCATGGTCAAAAATGATGAAAAACAAGGATTTTTTTTTTTCAAAAATTCAAAAAACGATGGGCTATAACCCAACTTTTTGAAATTTTGAATTTTTTTTAAATCCTCAAAAATGATGAAAAACGGCGTGCTATAGTATGCCATACGATATGGGCTATAGCCCATGGTAAAAATGATGAAAAACGAGGATAAAAAATAATTTCAAAATTTCAAAAAACGATGGGCTATAACCCATCTTTTTGAAATTTTGAATTTTTTTCAAATCCTCAAAAATGATGAAACACGGCGTGCTATAGTATGCCATACGATATGGGCTATAGCCCATGGTCAAAAATGATGAAAAACGAGGATAAAAAATAATTTAAATTTTTCAAAAAACGATGGGCTATAACCCAACTTTTTGAAATTTTGAATTTTTTTCAATTCCTCAAAAACGATGAAAAACAGCGTGCTATAGTATGCCATACGATATGGGCTATAGCCCATGGTCAAAAATGATGAAAAACGAGGATTTTTTTTTCTTCAAAAATTCAAAAAACGATGGGCTATAACCCAACTTTTTGAAATTTTGAATTTTTTTCAATTCCTCAAAAACGATGAAAAACAGCGTGCTATAGTATGCCATACGATATGGGCTATAGCCCATGGTCAAAAATGATGAAAAACGAGGATTTTTTTTTTTCCAAAAATTCAAAAAACGATGGGCTATAACCCAACTTTTTTTTCAATTCCTCAAAAACGATGAAAAACAGCGTGCTATAGTATGCCATACGATATGGGCTATAGCCCATGGTCAAAAATGATGAAAAACGAGGATACTTTTTTTTTTTCAAAAATTCAAAAAACGATGGGCTATAACCCAACTTTTTGATTTTTTTTTTTTTTTTTCAAATCCTCAAAAATGATGAAAAACGGCGTGCTATAGTATGCCATACGATATGGGCTATAGCCCATGGTAAAAATGATGAAAAACGAGGATAAAAAATAATTTCAAAATTTCAAAAAACGATGGGCTATAACCCATCTTTTTGAAATTTTGAATTTTTTTCAAATCCTCAAAAATGATGAAACACGGCGTGCTATAGTATGCCATACGATATGGGCTATAGCCCATGGTCAAAAATGATGAAAAACAAGGATTTTTTTTTTTCAAAAATTCAAAAAACGATGGGCTATAACCCAACTTTTTGAAATTTTGAATTTTTTTTAAATCCTCAAAAATGATGAAAAACGGCGTGCTATAGTATGCCATACGATATGGGCTATAGCCCATGGTAAAAATGATGAAAAACGAGGATAAAAAATAATTTCAAAATTTCAAAAAACGATGGGCTATAACCCATCTTTTTGAAATTTTGAATTTTTTTCAAATCCTCAAAAATGATGAAACACGGCGTGCTATAGTATGCCATACGATATGGGCTATAGCCCATGGTCAAAAATGATGAAAAACGAGGATAAAAAATAATTTAAATTTTTCAAAAAACGATGGGCTATAACCCAACTTTTTGAAATTTTGAATTTTTTTCAATTCCTCAAAAACGATGAAAAACAGCGTGCTATAGTATGCCATACGATATGGGCTATAGCCCATGGTCAAAAATGATGAAAAACGAGGATTTTTTTTTTTTCAAAAATTCAAAAAACGATGGGCTATAACCCAACTTTTTGAAATTTTGAATTTTTTTCAATTCCTCAAAAACGATGAAAAACAGCGTGCTATAGTATGCCATACGATATGGGCTATAGCCCATGGTCAAAAATGATGAAAAACGAGGATACTTTTTTTTTTTCAAAAATTCAAAAAACGATGGGCTATAACCCAACTTTTTGAATTTTTTTTTTTTTTTCAAATCCTCAAAAATGATGAAAAACGGCGTGCTATAGTATGCCATACGATATGGGCTATAGCCCATGGTAAAAATGATGAAAAACGAGGATAAAAAATAATTTCAAAATTTCAAAAAACGATGGGCTATAACCCATCTTTTTGAATTTTTGAAATTTTTTCAAATCCTCAAAAATGATGAAACACGGCGTGCTATAGTATGCCATACGATATGGGCTATAGCCCATGGTCAAAAATGATGAAAAACGAGGATAAAAAATAAATTCAAAAATTCAAAAAACGATGGGCTATAACCCAACTTTTTGAAAATTTGAATTTTTTTCAATTCCTCAAAAACGATGAAAAACAGCGTGCTATAGTATGCCATACGATATGGGCTATAGCCCATGGTCAAAAAAGATGAAAAACGAGGATAATTCTTTTTTCAAAAATTCAAAAAACGATGGGCTATAACCCAACTTTTTTAAATTTTGATTTTTTTTCAAATCCTCAAAAATGATGAAAAACGGCGTGCTATAGTATGCCATACGATATGGGCTATAGCCCATGGTCAAAAATGATGAAAAACGAGGATAAAAAATAATTTCAAAATTTCAAAAAACGATGGGCTATAACCCAACTTTTTGATTTTTTTTTTTTTTTCAATTCCTCAAAAATGATGAAAAACTGCGTGCTATAGTATGCCATACGATATGGGCTATAGCCCATGGTCAAAAATGATGAAAAACGAGGATACTTTTTTTTTTTCAAAAATTAAAAAAACGATGGGCTATAACCCAACTTTTTGAAATTTTGATTTTTTTTTCAAATCCTCAAAAATGATGAAAAACGGCGTGCTATAGTATGCCATACGATATGGGCTATAGCCCATGGTCAAAAATGATGAAAAACGAGGATAAAAAATAAATTCAAAAATTCAAAAAACGATGGGCTATAACCCAACTTTTTGAAATTTTGAATTTTTTTCAATTCCTCAAAAACGATGAAAAACGGCGTGCTATAGTATGCCATACGATATGGGCTATAGCCTATGGTCAAAAAGTATGAAAAACGAGGATAAAAAATAAATTCAAAAATTCAAAAAACGATGGGCTATAACCCAACTTTTTGAAATTTTGAATTTTTTTCAAATCCTCAAAAATGATGAAAAACGGCGTGCTATAGTATGCCGTACGGTATGGGCCATAGCCCATGGTCAAAAATGATGAAAATCGAGGTTAAAAAAGAAATTCAAAAATTCAAAAAACGATGGGCTATAACACATTTTTTTCATTTTTTTTTCCTTTTTTTTCGAATCCTCAAAAATGATGAAAAATGGCGTGCTATTGTATGCCGTACGGTATGGGCTATAGCCCATGTTCAAAAATGATGAAAAACGAGGTTAATTTATTTTTTCAAAAATTCAAAAAACGATGGGCTATAACCCATGTTTTTTTTTTTTTTTAATCCTCAAAAATGATGAAAAACGGCGTGCTATAGTATGCCGTACGGTATGGGCCATAGCCCATGGTCAAAAATGATGAAAAACGAGGTTAATTTTTTTTCAAAAAATTCAAAAAACGATGGGCTATAAGCCATGTTTTTTTTTTCTTTTTTTCTTTTTTTTCAAATCCTCAAAAATGATGAAAAACGGCGTGCTATAGTATGCCGTACGGTATGGGCTATAGCCCATGTTCAAAAATGATGAAAATCGAGGTTAAAAAAAAAATCAAAAATTCAAAAAATTATGGGCTATAACCCATGTTTTTTTTTTGTTTGTTTTTTTTCAAATCCTCAGAAATGATGAAAAACGGCAGTCATTTATACTGGTCAAGGTCATTTATACTTGTCAAGGTCATTTATACTAGTCAAGGTCATTTACTAGTCTTATGAAGGTTATTTATACTGGTCAAGGTCATTTATACTGGTCAAGGTCATTTACTAGTCTTATGGTCATTTATACTGCTCAAGGTCATTGATATTGGTCAAGGTCATTGAGCGGTGCGCTATAGTGCGCAATTCTTCATCATTGTTGAGGATTTGAAAAAAGGTGGAAATCAAGGAAAAGCAAAAGTCTATAGTCCATGGTGTCGGAGGGCATACTGGTCAAGGTAATTTATATTGGTGAAGGGCATTTATACTCGTCAATGTCATTTATACTTGTCAAGGTCATTTATAGTGGTCAAGGTCATTGAGCGGCACGCTATAGTGTCCGATTCTTCATCATTGTGGAGTTGTTTTTTTTAAAGGTGAAAATCCCAGGAAAAGCAAAAGTATGTAATTTTTTATGATTTCGGAGGATTTGAAAAATACATGAAAACCATGGAAAAGCGAAAGGCTATATATAGTCCATGGTCTCGGAGTGAACATAAATCATAAGTAATAAATAGACTTGGTAACCAAACTGTAGGGAGTACAAACACAGTAGAGAACCTGGGGGTTATCATCTATGAAAAGGCAACACAATGAGCAGAACATTTAAATAAACAATGTAAATACAACAAATTGAGCAGAGCACTGCAGGGACTTGAACCCCGTTCTGGTAAACCAGGAGTACCACACCAGTGCCTTAGTTTGTTTTGTTGTAATTTTACAGGTCAATTCAATTCAATTTAAACTTTTTCCTCAAATCCTGCAAAATCATGAAAAACGGCATGCGGTCTGAAACCATGGGCTATCGTATGTGGTTTTTTCATGATTTTCATCTATTTTCAAAACCTCCAAAATCATTAGCTTGTGAGCTTGTAGATCTGATTTGTTTTGCTAATGTTCCTCAGAAAGTGATTCTAGGGTTGATGTTAATGTAATAAATAAATACATGAATGAAAATGGATGGATGGATTTATTTATTACATTAACGATATGAACGAATGAATACTAAATGAAAAAAGTTGCAATCACAAAGATTTGGAACTCCTCTGTAGTAACGCTGAGGAAACCCCACACTAGGGGTCCGAGAACCATGTGATCAGAACCATCACTGGCTCCTGGTTAAATACAGAACCATGTGATCAGAACCATCACTGGCTCCTGGTTAAATACAGAACCATGTGATCAGAACCATCACTGGCTCCTGGTTAAATACAGAACCATGTGATCAGAACCATCACTGGCTCCTGGTTAAATACAGAACCATGTGATCAGAAACATCACTGGCTCCTGGTTAAATACAGAACCATGTGATCAGAACCATCACTGGCTCCTGGTTAAATACAGAACCATGTGATCAGAACCATCACTGGCTCCTGGTTAAATAGAGTTCATAGTCCTCCTCACCTACAAAGCTAACAACGGCCAGGGCACCACAATATCTCAATATCTCTCATCTTCTGATGATGTTTGGAAGGAAGCACTGGATAGGATACACTCCTCTTCAATCTGTCTAAGGCATACCATTATTCAGTTTAAGGTTACACATCGCCTCCACTGGTCCAAAGTAAAACTATCTAAGTTCGTTCCTACCATGGATCCTATCAGTGTTGTTTTTTTCAGAATATTTTGATTTAGTCTTAGTCTTTTGAATAGACACATTTAGTCTTTAGTCCCATTTAGTCTTCTGAAATTCTTTTTTGTTTGATCTAGTCTTAGTCAACGAAATATCAAAATAATTTAGTCTTAGTCTAGTCTTAGTCTTTTAGTCTTAGTCTTGCTTTTTTAGTCTTTTACTAAGGGGGGGGGGCACTGTCTGGGGAGGCATTGGGGGGACACTATGGGGGCACTGTCTGGGGAGGCACTGGGGGACACTGGGGGGGAACTTAGGGGTGCACTGTCTGGGGAGGCACTGAGGGACTAACTTTTTTGTTAGTCTAGTCTTAGTCGACGAAGTGTCAAAAACCTTAGTCGACTTAGTCTTTAGTCTTAGTCGACAAAATCAACACTGGATCCTGGCTATATGTGATCGTTGCAATCAAGATCAAGCTACCCTTGCACATGCTTTTTGGTTTTGTCCAAAGCTAAATACATTTTGGCAATCAATATTTAAAACATTTTCAGATGTATTAGAAGTGCCCATAGAACCCTCTGCCACTATTGCAGTGTTTGGAGTTATTTCCCAAGATCTACATCTTAGCCGGCAAAACAAGAATATGACAGCCTTTGCATCTCTTTTGGCTTGGTGGCTAATACTATTTAAATGTTGTATGCCATTTATGTGAAAATTAATAAAGAAACTTTGATTTTAAAAAAAAACAACCTCTACGACAAAGCCTATAGCTAGCCATCAGTACTCTGTCACCCGACAAAGAAAAAGGGTGAGAACTGAGTAAGGGGACCCCTCCACCCAACCCCTCACCTTTGTTGTGTTTGTGTGGGTTTGTCTCCCAGTAGTGCTTGTAATTAACTGTATAGGCCCCGGCTGTAAGGCTGTAATTAACCCATATACTGCCACCTGCTGGACACACAGCAAAGCCATGTTTAATGCTACATATTGTCAATGCTAAAATGAAGCAATCCTTGCTCTAGAAAGCGCCAATGTTTCCATCTAAACCACCGGATAAATCAGCAAAGACCTCCGAACATTGCACAGTTATTCAGCTTTTTAGTCAGCCTGTATAATGGGAGGTGGACGGCAGCGCGGTTGCGCAACCCGGTCTGGGATCGCTAAAGGAGGAAAGGCCAAGCCAAAAATAAATAAAAACTAGAAAAAGTGCCCTTCTGGGCACAGGTCTCCACCAGGATAGGAATGTAGGACATTGCAGCTTGCCTTCATCTGGTGGTTGGATAAAAGGGCAACAAAAGTAAACTAGATAAAGTGCCAATCGGCACAGGTCTCCACCAGGATTCTTCCTCAGCCTAGTGGGAATATGTGTGCACAGTTTCATCGCAATCGGACGCTGCATTGAGGAGTTGTGGCCATTTGCTACTCCTGAAAACTGTAGGAGCCAATCGTGGCCAATCAGGATGGAATATGAGAAATCAAACAAACCTGTCTTGATCACATGACTATGGAGATCATGTGTACCGATTTGCGTGAAATTTGGATAAAATGTGAAGGAGTAATAATAGAAAATGTGTTTTACATATGTCGGCCTCCTGGTGGCGCTATAAAGAGCAGATGTGAAAAATTCCAGGCAAAGGTTTTTCCTTGGCCTCTAGGGAGTTGGCATACAAAGTTATCCACAGATCCGTGCAGTTAGAGGTAAAAACACTTTTGGGCCAGTTATAGGCTGAGTTGAAATTGTTCATGTGGCATTTCGTCCTCGGCCTAGTGGGAATGTGGGTGCCCAATTTCACGGAAATCACGCGATGTGTTCATGATTTGCAGCATTTTGTTTGAAACTGAGCACTCCTGTGAATTTTGGAAGCCAATCTTAACCAATCAGGATGGAGTCTGAGAAATCTGAAAGACCGGTTTGGTTGAATGGCTCTAGAGAGACTGTGTACCAATTTGCGTGATGTTTGGACACAATCTGTAGGTGTACTGTGCAAAAACTTGTTTTGCACAAAGCGGCCTCCTGGTGGCGCTATAACAGGCCGTTCTGGAAAGTTTGGGGCAGAGGTTCATGGTTGGCATCCAGGGAGTGTGTGTGCTAAATTTGGCATCGACCGGGTTAACGGTGGCCGAGATTAGCTGCTCACGGACGGACGGACGGACGGACACACGGACACACGGACGGACGGAGTGCAAAACATACTCTCCCCCATGCCTTCGGCTGGTGGAGACAACTAGTGGGAATGTGCGTGCACAATTTCACAGAAATCACGCGATGTGTTCATGATTTGCAGCATTTTGTTTGAAACTGAGCACTCCTGTGAACTTTGGAAGCCAATCTTAACCAATCAGGATGGAGTCTGAGAAATCTGAAAGACCCGTTTCGTTGAATGGCTCTAGAGAGACTGTGTACCAATTTGCACGATGTTTGGACAAAATCTGTAGGTGTATTGTGCAAAAACTTGTTTTGCACAAAGCGGCCTCCTGGTGGCGCTACAACAGGCCGTTCTGGAAATTTTGGGGCAGAGGTTCATCGTTGGCATCCAGGGAGTGTGTGCAAAATTTGGCATCGACCGGGTTAACAGTGCCGGAGATTAGCTGCTCACGGACACACACACACGGACGGACGGACACACGGACGGACGGAGTGCAAAACACTCTCCCCCCATGCCTTCGGCCTGGTGGAGACAATAAACACTGCAGGGGACACTCGGGGGGAGGGGGCACCCCCGGCAGCACTGGGGGAGACACTGGGGGGCAGACACCGGGCAGATTGTGAAAAAAAAGGCAGACTATAGTATGCGGTCCGAGACTATGGACTATAGCCTTTCGCTTTTCCGTGAATACAAAACCTTTTTGAAAGACATTTTCGAATGCAGTCCCATCAGTGTCCGAGTTTCCAGTGACTGTAGGTTGTGACCCCACTCTACCCTTAGAGCACTTTATGTACTTAGAGCATGTTACGTAGACAGCACTAGAATTGCATTTTATGTAGTCCTAGCACTTTATAGTTATATATATATATATATATATATATATATATATATATTAGTTTCATTATATAAATATTCCACCGTTCCGTTCTTAGCTTATGCATGTTTCATGAAGACTACTTTTTATGCATGTCATTTATTGCCATGCTTTCCTATTGCTTAAACCATTCTTTTTTTAAATATATTTTTTATCCCACGATTTTGTTACCCATTTTTCACCCCTGCGTCAATCATCTAATGTGATCCTGGGCTCTACACACCCTCCACCAACCTAGTCCCCATATATGGGGGACAAGGGGAGAGCAACGGACTTGAACTCATGCTTCCTTCATGCCTGAGTGTCCAAGTTGCTCCTTTACACCTGACAGGGGGGAGTTTCCCTGGTTGGACGTAGCGCGTGGAAGGAACACGTTATTCCAACCAGTTCCTTTCCCCTCCAACAGGCACCCATTAATGTAAATCACTGGATTAAGAGTCTGATAAATTCCTAAATTGTATCATTCACCAGCATAATAGTAAATAAAATAGCAGATCTACAAAAGGTAATTTTTGGGGCATCCAATGATAAGATAATCCTCATACTGATCCATTAGGTCAAGTTATGACATGAGCACAACCCACAGGCAACGCAACGGTAGTCGTCGCCTGACAACTATACAGCTGTCTCCATTATCCATTCTATAACGGTTACAATAATTAAATAAACCAATTATAGCAAAAATGAGGGAGGTGGTGGGTCAGTTCAGAATAGGAATCAGAATCACTACAGAAATCAGTAAATAAGCTTAACAGTGATTTATTAATTCAAAACAAAATAAAGTTCAACAATAGTCACTTAATTAAATCAAAATAAACTGCCTCAAAAGGGATGGGTGTGAAGCTCAAGTGTCCTGGCACTGTCCAAAGCTAAACTTAAATGTCCAAAAAGAAATCCAAAATGGAACCCAGTCAATGCTGTGTAGTGGTAAGTCTCCTCTTACCACCCTTCACACAGTTACGCAAAGTCGGTCCTCGATCGAAATCCAAACTCCAGAAATGGGTAGAAGGTCTCTTAATCCAAAGGTAGAATCCAAATTAAGGGAAAAATCCAAATGTTCCTCTTGCCTCCTCAGTAGACTGTCTGTCTCTCTGCACCTCCACTCCGGACTGACAGAGTCAATCTCTCCAGGTGGCTCAAACAATGTGATTGCCCCGCACCCCAGGGGGCAATCACATGAAATGTAATTAATTTGACAGTTTGTAAATGCCAAAACACAATGATTAGAGCGCAGCAGGGAATCGAACCCCATTCCAGTAAACCAGAAGCGCCATGCCTGTGCCTCGTTATGTGTTTTATTTATTATTATAATAAGTTCTTTATAAAAACTGGAAGACTCACTCCACAAATACCTTAACTCCTAGACTTAAACTAAGAAAATATATTAATTGTATTTGTTCATGCTCATAAAGTGCTGCAAAGTGCTAAAAGTGAAAAGTGCAGCAGAAAACGTTTGGGTCATAGGCCCATTGTCAGTGCCTCGCCTACTGACAGGCGTGAATGACGACGTTTTAACTGCAAATAGAAGCATAAATCACATCAATACACATCACATACCGGGCCTGTGTTCATATGGTATGTGTACAGACGCAACGACACTTCACTCGCACATTATAAAAGACATACATCAATCCACATCACATACCTAACCCTAACCTAACCCTGCGTTCATTATGTGATGTGGGGATGACATGATGAAGCTTTACTCACAAAGTGATCTGAAATCTGGTGATATAACAGACAATGGTCTTATGACCTAGATGTTTTCTGCTGCACTGTTGACTTTGAGCACTTAGAGCGCTTTATGAACATGAACAATAAAAATATATTTTCTTGGTCTCTGCCCAAGTAGCAGTATTTTTTCCAGCCAGTTGTCCCACGTTTCCTACATTTTTACAAATAAAAACATTCACAGAAATAAGTGAATGAGAAAAGGAGAGAAAGACTGTATAATTTATGCCATTTGTGGATGATTGACATAAATTATACAAGGTGAAAATTATGCAATGGCAGCAGCATTCTTATTTGCTCCATGTTCTTTGTGCCCCTGTATTTGTCAGCAATACAGCAACACTATGAACATTAGTACACAACATACAACAGCAATAAACTAAATTTGTATGGCGTGAACGATGCGCTTACATCACTTCCTGTTCCGAACGAAACTGTGTACCTCGCCTAAATAAAATGAGGCCGACCGACGTGAATGGCGAGCTATCCGCAATTGCTGTGAAATCACAAAAATAAATCACATAAATGCACATCACATACCGGGCTGTATTCATATGTGATGTGAACTGATGGGATAACGCTTTACCGGCAATTAAAATGACGAGACGTAAAACGATACAGTTCCAATCAATTGATGAGAAACTATGCGAAACACGACCCCGAATCACGCACCACATACACTAGTGAAGAACTAGTGTGATAGATAGGAAAGAAGAAATGAACAAAAAAAAATGCGATTAAAAACTCAGACCACAAAAACAAATAACTTTATTAAAGCAAAGAATAGAGAAGAGAAAAGATGAAGGTAGGGTAGAAACCTTGTACATCCAAAACAGTTACTATTGTCCAATGATATTATTTATTATTATTATAATAATCTGTTCAATGTAAATATTTAGTTACAAGCTCTTGTTGATACATCACCGGATCAATATTAAAAAATGCAACATACTGTATGTTATATTAAAAAAATCAATAATGTCCCAGGCCGTAGCGTAACGGTCTGGGCACCGGACTGGTAATCCAGTCGCAGTGTGCCGCGGGTTCGACTCCCGGACCCGACACGGCCTTTACTGCATGTCATCCCCCCCATCTCTCTCCCGTTTCCTGTCAGCCTACTGTCTGTCCCTTCAAAAATCAATAAAAGGCGTAAGCCGCAAAAAAAAAAATCAAAAAAAAAAAAAAATCAATAATGGATTATCTTTGCATCGTGAGCTTGTAGATCAGCTATTTTTGCTACTTTAGTGTGTGACACTGTAGCATGACCAAGTAAGGAAATTAATTTACAAAGGTTGAACTATGGATATACAAGGTTTCTTCCCAGCAGCCAAAGATAATAAACTACGCTCACTTACCTTCAATATAAGCCAGTAAACTCAACACACACTAACCAAGGAACAAAATGACACATCGGCTATCATTTTGTTCCTGTTAGTTTGCACAGATCTACAGCATAGAAGGCTGTAAACATGTTAATGTTTGTAATGTTCAGGGGTGTAACGATACGTATCAAGGTTAAATGGTTGATGATACAATGATTTGAAATTGATAAGTAACCATTTAAAATACATTGACATTTTAAATTTAAGTAAAGTAATTAAACCCCTTTCATTTTTCTTCAAAGAATTGCTAAATACCACACAAAAATGTAGTATTGATACAATCGATACATAGTCAATGTTACCGTTGTCA
This sequence comes from Protomyctophum parallelum, assembly GCF_964188405.1. Taxonomy (NCBI): domain Eukaryota; kingdom Metazoa; phylum Chordata; class Actinopteri; order Myctophiformes; family Myctophidae; genus Protomyctophum; species Protomyctophum parallelum. The sequence continues at coordinate 5,606,910 of NC_139697.1, forward strand.
TGTTTCGATTCTTGAAATTAAAATAGATTTTTTAATGCAGTTACTATATCGTTACACCCCTAGTAAACAGTGTTAAGCAGGCTACATGCTACCATAATGATACAGACATAAATCACATACCTCCAAATAACATTTGCACACACAAAGTCCACTAGTGAAGAACTAGGGCAATCGATAGGCAAGAAGAAAGAAATTACTAAAGAAAAAATAAATAAAGCGAAATGCGATAAAAACTCGAGACAAGAAAAATAAATAACTTTATTAAAAGCAAAGAATAGCAGAGAAAAGATGAAAGTGAAGACAAGAATCGGCCTGGCATTATACACACAGCGCGAATGACAACATACGGTATGGTAGCATGTAGCCCACTTACACATGCAGCAGGAATCAAAAGGTTAAATTACTAACCTTCACTGCTAACAGCAAGCAGCAGCAGCAGCAGATGAAGACATCGGTATTAGGTACAAACTCAGCTGTCAGCTTCACGTTCTGAAATGACAGGGGAAAAAATAAAAACTAATTTAGTTGTCGGGCTACAGGATGACATTTTGGAAGTCATAACAGTCACTGACAGGGCTGTGTCACCATTATTTTACTGTATAATAACAGTCACTGACAGGGCTGTGTCACCATTATTTGACTGTACAATAACAGTCACTGACAGGGCTGTGTCACTATTTTACTTTATTAAAATTGTCACAAATTGTGATTAACGATTCACCCCATTAAAGTTGCCTTTTGCAACCAGAGCTTATCTTAATGTTTAGGACACAAGGAACACTTTCCTGGGGGTTTTATGTGTGCAATAAGTTATTTATTTCTCTCCACAAGGAGAGGGGAGCAGCGTAGGAATTCAGCAATCAAGTCAAACACTGCGTGCAAATTTCAAATTGTGCTATGGTTATCTATTAAAAATACTAATCATTCACCGCTGGAAGAAACTGCAGTCTAACCCTTTGTACACCAAGTTACAATTTGGTTCAATTTGTATACTCCGAATTACAACCCTTTAAAAAAAATGGAAATAGCAGATCTACCAGCTCACGTTTTTAGCTTGTACATCCAAACATAAGTCCTATATCCAATTGTATTAAACAATGTCTAAAGACCCTCAAAATAAATTTATGTAACAATGTCAAACTCACCAACATTGCAGCTGTGCTGCAAAGTGTTAGTTTCATAAAAATCCACCATAGACATGGTACGAGCGTCTTCCTGTCAGAGAATAATCATCTGCAAGGAATTCCTTAAGTATCAGAGTTTGGAAGCACTCGTTATCAGTAAAGCAACCTCCTGCTGCCTCCTGTCATTATATGCCAAGTCAAAACAGGTGGTACACATAAGCCGTCAAGTGATAATCAACGAGCACTTCCAAACTCCAACACTTGGGAGAAAAATTCTCTTGACAGGAAAGTGGCTCATAACATGGCTCATAACATGTCTATGGTGGTGATTTTTATGAAACAAAGCACCCAGTTATCACCTTGCTGGTAAGATGGCTGCGGTCTGAATAAAGTAAATTGGGACACTTCACGCCTTTTGCAACAAGATCTTATTTTAATGGTGTTTGAGAGACAAGGAACGCTTTCCTGGGGGTTTTTATGTGGGTAATATATGTTTAGATATTTCAAAGTGTCCATGGAGTCATGGACACTGGGCTCACTTCCTTCCTGGACTATTAAAAGTGGACAGGGAGCAAAGACCGTGCAGTGGACTCCATGTTGCTCCCTGGAAGGGATGTCCATGACATCATGGACACTTAAAATATCTAAAAACACATAAAAACCCCAATAAAGTGTTTGTCTCCCAAACATAATTAAAATAAGATCTGGTTGTATTTTTGGCAAAGTATAAATGTAGGCTAATGAATGCATACTGCCTCATACAACTTTTCTTATGAAGCCTAAAATCCATAAAGAAATTTAAACTTTGTATTGATATGTTCAACGTCAACCACAAAATTGTTAATCCCAATCATATGTATGACAATGAAAGGGTCAATTTAACATGTAATGGTGACACAGCCCTAGTTTCTACTACAGCCACATGTAATCCAGGTACGTACCGTGGGGGGCCTTCCACCGCTCAGGGTGAAGATAGCTGGTATTAATAGAGCCGTGTAGGTTGTACTGCACAAGCGTCCCAAGCAACGTACACCTCGTAATCTCAGGAAGAGCATTCGTTGACACCGTTATTCGTTTCAGCTCAGCCGAGTAGACTCTATTACCAGCTATCTCCTGATGACTGCAGCCAAAGTCACCGCATGACACCATGAAGGTCACATGATTAACCTGTAAGACACATACATGAACCAACATTAGTCTTTTTCCCCAGATTTCACACATTGTAGAAGTCATATAATCTTAAAATGTTAAGATTTATACAACTTCAGTCAAATTAAAAAAGGTATTGGCATCAAAATGTACTTCAAAATGACCAAAAGTATGCAGAATGTCCCATTTGAAATGTTTAATGTTGACATGACCCTAAGATACTTTTTTTTATATCTTTGCATCTGCCACTTGAATTAAAATTATTTGATTGACATTAAAAAAGGGCCTTTCAGCTCAAACCCACAATGCAAACTTAGTTTCAATATTGTTGCTGTGCACTTAAACATGTTATGTAGCATTACAAATTAAATACAAAAAAACAGCAATGGTAGCCTACTCTGTGGGTAGAGCTTGCTGAGCTGGTTATTTTTAAAGTAGCTCTCAAAGTAAAAAAAAAAAGCGTGGGCACCCTTGGTTTAGAACAATGTTTAGTGTGTTTGCTTCATTCTCAAGAAGGACATAGTATTGTCCATTTCTCCCACTATAAACAACCAACAGTCCCATAAAACACACCTGTTTAAACAATAACAGTGTTAATAGTAGATAAAAGCGTGCTCAGCTCAAACAAACATACCTTGAACAGCAAGTTGCCCCAAACACAGACAGCAGCTGCGCGCGCACGCTACTTAAATCTAAAGCCCCGCCCACTAGATTTGGCCTGTTCAACCACGTCACATCCAAGTGATTGGTTATTTGGTTCGTCGCACACACACACACACACACACACACACACACACACACACACACATACACACACACACACACACACACACACACGGGGGGGGGTTTTATTGATTCAAGATTGATTGATTGATTGATTGAAATATTTATTAACAGTTTGTAGAATTTACAGTACATTTTAAGCACAAACTCAATACAAAGACTGTTAACTGTGAGTGGACGACCCAATTAAGCATTACACTTGTTTACAACAGGGTCCACATTGTTCAATTCATCAAAAAACCAAGAAACCAAGAAACCAAAAAGAACAGATACAGCCTATATTATACTAGACATGTGATTCTTCTTATAGCAATTTTATGTTTCATGCATTTTTGTAGGTTATAATTATTTGAATAAATATTATTACACTTAGTAAAAACAATGGACACATGATGGAGTCGCTATGAAGCAGCTAGGGGTCCTTGGGGAGGTTCCAGGGGTCCTTTAGAAATATAGTGCTTTAGTGGACATGTTTGCCTAAAAAGAAATCTTTGAAATGTTTCATAGTTTTAGAAATATAAGGCTTTCAAATTTGAGACATTTATAATGGGGCTCAATGGCAGCTCTATATGGCACAAAAAGTAACTTTCACCTATTAGCTCCATTCACACTTTTTATAATTCAGCTTACTACGTGGGCACACATGCTGGAACTTTTTACTTTGAAATGTTTTGTAGTTTCTCAGTTATTTAACTTAAACGCCCAATGCATTCTCAATGACAATAGCACAAACTTTGGCACGCTACTAGTCCTACATTCTTACACCTAGAAACCCCATTCAAAACTATTTAGATTCATCTTAAGGTGGACATGTTTGCCTAAAAAGGAATCTTTGAAATGTTTCATAATTTTAGAAATATAGTGATTTCAAATTTGAGACATTTATAATGGGGCTCAATGGCAGCTCTATATGGCACGTCAAAAAGTCACTTTCACATAGAAACTCCATTCACACTTTTTATAATTCAGCTTACTACGTGGGCACACATGCTGGAACTTTTTACTTTGAAATGTTTTGTAGTTTCTGAGTTATTTAACATAAACGCCCAATGCATTCTCAATGGCAATAGCACAAACTTTGGCATGCTACAAGTAAGACGCGAGAACGCGGGAAGCGAACGCAGTGTGTGTTACTGTGAAATTAGTGAAAACAGGGCCGCCACGAGAAGGCTCAGCACCGCTAACCCCATAATAAATATAAATATATATATATATATATATATATTTATATATATATATATATATATTTTTTTCTTTTTTTTTAAAGTTTCTTTTTATGTTTTTTTTTTTTTTTTTTTTATGTTTTTTTTTTGTCTTTTTTTATACAGGTTTTTTGTGATCCAGCTTGTGTGGTAGTGAGAGGGTCTATGGAAAACGTAGTTATACTTGTTCGTTGGCATGTTCCAGCTTGTTGTCCATTCGAAGCAGGGCCTTGTCCACGTTCCTGCGTTCATCATTTGTTGATTTTTTCCACGGCTCATACAATGTATAGCATAGTAGTATAGATATATAGTTTATATGTATAGTCTTAAAATATAGATATTCCACTGTTACTAGCCCTGGAACATGACTCTCGTATTCATACGAGAGTCATGACGTAACTTCACCCTGGTTTTTGCGAACGCTACATTTACAAATAATTAAAATATATAAACATTCGCATTTCAAATATAAAGTACTCACAAAGTGTCCCACGGGTGTTAGTTAGTAGCAGCGCCAGCGATTAGAATTTCTGCATCCCGCGTTGTTTAATAAAAAGCATTTTTATCCGAGCTGTTCTTTTGCCATTGGCTTTCAACTACGCGCCCCTATCGGTCGGGAGGAGGGTGGCACTCGGTGTGTTCGATATAGGTAGGCTGACCGCCCTGCCAATACAGACTAATAGGCGAGTGCGCTCCCGGTGTGCAACTGTGGATTTCCCAAACGAACCCCGTTTGAAAAAAGTAGCCGGAGAGCTCGGACAAAAATGCTTTTTATTAAACAACGCGGGACGTAGCAATTCTAATCGCTGGCGCTGCTACTAACTAACACCCGTGGGACACTTTGTGAGTACTTTATATTTGAAATCTGAATGTTTATATATACGGAAATCTTGTAAATGCAGCGAGCGCAAAAAACAGGGCAAAGTTACTGCATGACTGTCATGATAATCATCATGGCAGTCATGTTCCAGGGCTACACTGTTACTTTCTTAGTTTACGCATGTTTCATGATAAATGTTTTTATGTGATGTATTCCCATGCTTAATTTGTTCTTGCTTAATGTAAGTCGCTCTGGATTAAGAGCGTCTGATAAATGCCTACATTGTAAATTGTAAAATTATAATAGGTCAAATGTGGAGAACAAATTCCACTGCGATAAACGTGTGTAACTATAATCTCATTCTCAAGTGTCTACTCTTCTCTTCTCTTTGACTCTCAAAGGGCCCCTACGGACAGTAAACTGGCCCCCGTAAAATCTGAATCCCCCCCACCCACCCCACCCCTTTTCCCCCTCACTGTAGGCTATTATGTTTCTGTCCCGTTTTGCTATATAGAAGTGTATGTACGTCTCTAAATGTTTTGATGAATTGAACATGGTGGACCCTGTTGTAAACAAGTGTAATGCTGTATGGTGTCGTCCACTCACAGTTAACAGTCTTTGTATTGAGTTTGTGCTTGAAATGTACTGTAATTCTGCAAACTGTTAATAAATAGCCTACTTCAATCAATCAATCAATCAAAACTCAAATCACTTATCAGACCCTGCAGTGTTACATTTTTAATACATAAAGGTTTAATGTTTGTCCATTGGTTTGTTTTACATCATCATTAGATCACCTAATCATACCAAGATATACCGAATTCCCTCCTCGATGTTGTAAGATCATAAGAGCGCCCCTCACTTCACATGGGTGTGATTTCTTTCAGCAGATTTTTGTTCAGATTTAGTTTTCGTCTTTTTTAATAACAAACCATTGAGTCTTCTTAGGCGGGCCTATAGTCCTATATGTCGTCTTCTGAAAATGTTTAGTCTTAGTCTAGTCTAAGACGACTACATCGTCAAAAACCTTTATATCTTTAGTCTTGTAGTAGTCAACAAAAATAACGTTTAATTGATATTGTTGTAGTTCAGATGTTTGGTCTAAATGAAGCCTCCTGAACCACGGGACAATATTATAACTATGTTCCCAACTCACTGACACCATCTGCTGGACACAACGAGAAGTGCATCCAAATACTAGCACTGTACATTTGTATGGCAATGTAACCTGACGCTGCCAGATGAGGGCGGTATTGGGTAACCATGTTCCCCCTGTGAAACAAATTTGTGTAGCAAGCTTCTTGGATCTGGCAGCGTCAGGTTAATTAAAATGTTCTGTTGAATTGAATATTATGATGATGTACCACAATGGGAACAACAAGCCATAGTGCCTTATTTATAAATCCTCTTAACAGACCTTGTATTGAACTGGACTTTACTGTGCTTTTCTTTTCTCTGCAAAGTGTTAATAAAGTATTCCATCAATCTGATTAAATTACTGCTATTTTTCCGTTCCATATATGGTTACTAGGGCCGGGACTAATTGCGATTAATTTAGATTAATTAACTACAGAAAAATTAATCGCGATGAACTACAAATAAATTAATCGCACCTTTTTGTTTCCCCCATCATAAAGTTGTTTTTATTTGTTTTCTCATGCCCAGCCATGTAAAGCACATTTGAGTATTCATATACACACTGAAGGCACTTGCTGCCTATATATATCAGCTGCCTATATATCACTGTTGGGATAAAACACATTTTTCTATGGAGTTGTGTGCACTGGAAATAATAAAAAGTCCCCCCATTCTGTGTTGCCTATACAGAACTGGAGGTCTGAAAGAAACAGTAACATTATGAAGTACATTTTTGTGATGTCACTGAGATGTACTTCATAATGTTACTGATTTTACTGACAGTAAAATGTTGAAAATGAGTGGAATCCCGTAGTCACTATTCACTGGGATACCAAAAACATTTGAAAAAAAGGTTCTCACTGTTCTCGGGTTAAATATTGATATGCGATTAAAATGCGATTAATCGAGATAAATTAACTACAAAGCCTCTGATTAATTAGATTATTTTTTTTAATCGAGTCCCAGCTCTAATGGTTACACTTGGTCTATAAATACATATTCTCTCTGTGTGTTCATGTCAAGGTTTCTTCTATCATGTGTTCAAATATAATGTCTGTGTTTACCATGCAGAGAAACACCGTGTTTAGCCTGTAAATGAACCCAAATAGTGTCTGAAACACAGAATCAGCCTTCTATAAACAGTGGTTCACAAAGTGGGGTCCGGGGACCCCCAGGGGTCCTTGAGGCAGTTCCAGGGGGTCCCCAGCTAAATTGACTTTTTTACCGGGCCAGTTTTGAACTGCAGCCACCTGTAAGGGCTCTTTGAGAGCGGCTTTGAAGGAGTCTAGGGATTCACATTTCTTTAACAACTGTTGGTAGCGCCCCACCAACAGTCGTAAAGGAATGTGAATTTCCGTGGCATGGGAGAACGAACTCAACCCCTTGTTGTTTGAGCCAAATCTGGGCTGCGATATTTAATAATAATAATAATAACTTTATTTATATAGCACTTGTCTGGACAAAGTCACAAAGTGCTTAAATAGATGCGGCATAGGAAATCAACAACTTACAGCCAGCTGGCCAACAGTAGAAAGCATATTTAAGGATGCAATATAAAAATAACAACAATGTAATAGATAAAAAATACCGACAGAGTTCAGTGAACAAACATTCAACGGGGCTGAAGGGGGGGGGGGGGGGGGTGCTTTTCTGAACAAGTAGGTTTTGAGAAGAGATTTAAAGGATGCAACGGTGTCTGCTTGTCGGATGGTTTTGGGACAGAGAAGGCTCTTTCTCCCTTGTTTATGAAGGGTGTTCAGACAGAGAAGGCTCTTTCTCCCTTGTTTATGAAGGGTGTTCGGACAGAGAAGGCTCCTTCTCCCTTGTTTATGAAGGGTGTTCAGACAGAGAAGGCTCTTTCTCCCTTGTTTATGAAGGGTGTTCGGACAGAGAAGGCTCTTTCTCCCTTGTTTATGAAGGGTGTTCGGACAGAGAAGGCTCCTTCTCCCTTGTTTATGAAGGGTGTTCAGACAGAGAAGGCTCTTTCTCCCTTGTTTATGAAGGGTGTTCGGACAGAGAAGGCTCTTTCTCCCTTGTTTATGAAGGGTGTTCGGACAGAGAAGGCTCTTTCTCCCTTGTTTATGAAGGGTGTTCGGACAGAGAAGGCTCCTTCTCCCTTGTTTATGAAGGGTGTTCGGACAGAGAAGGCTCTTTCTCCCTTGTTTATGAAGGGTGTTCGGACAGAGAAGGCTCCTTCTCCCTTGTTTATGCGATGGAATTTCTCGCGAACCTTTAAGGTTGTTTCGTCATTTCATAGTTTCACATCTTAACCCTTTGACTGCTGCCATTTATTGAGAAATTAGGACCTAATTCATGCCAGCATTTTTTTAATTTGAGCTCTTATTTTGAAAAGCCACATTTTGCCTCAACCGGAAGTGAGCTTATCCCTGCCAGCTTTACGTTGCCAAGACAACCTTTGTTTACATGATCGAATCAATGCCGGTACATTTTAGCACTCTACAACGTCGGCTCGTGCCGTCAAAGAAACGCTGTTTTGACCAAAAATGCCATCTGGGACAAGGAATAGGAGATACAGGCGATTGAAAGAAACGGATAGAATGGATTCTTATGGCGACGGTGAATTAATATGAACGATCCAGTGCAGTGCTAACAACACTGCTAGCTAACCGGCTAACGTGAGTAGCATTATGGCTTGATCAATCATATGCACTATAAAAGCGCAATTGCCGAAGGGCTTCGGCAATGGCGGCAAGCGTTAATATCAAATGAATGCTTCAATTGCCGAAGGGCTTCGGCAATGGCAGGAAGACGGTTAATGTCAAACCCTGACCAATGAGCTGTGGCCAAACTGTCATGTGACAACACTATGAATAATTAATACACAACAACAGAACCACAACAGACTTTTCAACAATACGTTTATTAAATGAAAACAATTACAGTTTATCATTTAGGCACTTAGCAATGTATCCACAGAGCCATTTACAGTAACATGTTTTATCATTTAGGGCACTGAGCCATTTACAGTAACATGTTTTATCATTTAGGCACTTAGCAATGTATCCACAGAGCCATTTACAGTAACATGTTTTATCATTTAGGCACTGAGCCATTTACAGTAACATGTTTTATCATTTAGGCACTGAGCCATTTACAGTAACATGTTTTATCATTTAGGCACTGAGCCATTTACAGTAACATGTTTTATCATTTAGGCACCGAGCCATTTACACTAACATGTTTTATCATTTAGGCACTGAGCTATTTACAGTAACATGTTTTCAGAACACCACAAAGTTGGTACGGTGACTTTAAATTAAAATACACCATGAAATAAAATACGCCATAGAATAAAATCCACCATTGGGCCAGCCTGTAACCGGAACATCTGTTACACATGTCATCAAAAAGAGAACATGAAAAAAATCAAATACAAGAATCAAATATCAGTAAAACAAAACAAAAAACACCATCATCAGTCTTGAAGGAAAGTCATTCATGAAACGTAAATGTGTGGAGATCTGATCTACTCTAACCTAACCTAATCTAATCTGTAAAGCTCCCTGTGGTGATGACTGGTTCAAACACAGAGGGTCTAGTTAACTAGTGTTAACCCATTCTGACCTGAGATCAGATTCTAAAAATGTCAGTCGTTCTTCGATTTTTCAAAAATAGCAGACCTACAAGCTGCTATGAGCTTGTAGATCTGCTATTTTTCAATAGCTAAAGCATAACATGATGCTAACACCAAAATGGGTTCCCGTTCAAAATGGGTTAACTAGTGATAACTAGTGATAACTAGTGATAACTAGGAGCAGTAACCAGGCAGGCTGCATGCTACTAGATTGGTTGAGACGGTTGTGAGTTTGTTGATCTGCTATTTTGAAACACATTTGAAGGAGATGAAGAAAAACAAAGACCCAAAAAATCTTAAAATTCACAAATAAACCTGAGATGAGGTATAAATCTACATATTCATACGTCAATGAGGTATGAATCTACATATTCATACATTAACCTGAGATGAGGTATAAATCTCTATATTCGTACATTAATGAGGTATGAATCTACATATTCATACATTAACCTGAGATGAGGTAGAAATCTCCATATTCGTACATTAATGAGGTATACATCTACATATCCGTACATTAATGAGGTATATCTACATATTCATGAACCTGAGGTCAGACATGAAGTAGCAGCAGGTGTACGCTGTGCATTATATCAGTTAAAACTCTTTCACTGCCACCTGCTCTCTCCTTGCCACGGTCTTTGTTTTAACCCATTCTGAACGGGAACCCATTTTGGTGTTGGCATCATGTTATGCTTTAGCTATTGAAAAATAGCAGATCTACAAGCTCATAGCGCGCCACCGAGTGGCGCGCTATGAGCTTGTAGGTCTGCTATTTTGGAAAAATCGAAGAACGACTGACATTTTTAGAATCTGATCTCAGGTCAGAATGGGTTAATCAGACCAGTGTGTGTCCAGTGGAAACCTCATATGAATCTGATCTCAGGTCAGAACGGGTTAAAGGTGAAAATTACCCCGGGTCGTCACCAGGAAGTCAGCAAACGGCTAATGGATTCACCCGTGATGAAAGCCTGAGGCATTGTAACGCTGTCCAATGAGACGTGGGTAAAGCCTGAGGCATTGTAACGCTGTCCAATGAGACGTGGGTAAAGCCTGAGGCATTGTAACGCTGTCCAATGAGACGTGGGTAAAGCCTGAGGCATTGTAACGCTGTCCAATGAGACGTGGGTAAAGCCTGAGGCATTGTAACGCTGTCCAATGAGACGTGGGTAAAGCCTGAGACATTGTAACGGCGTCCAATGAGACGTGGGTAAAGCCTGAGACATTGTAACGGCGTCCAATGAGACGTGGGTAAAGCTTCCATTCTAAACGTGCCGTCGGCCACCGGCCGACTTGGGAACGATGCAAGTTGGGAACCTAGCATGGACACTGTGGAACGCCTGTGTCACCACTAGAAGTCAGTGGGGCGAAGAGTTCTCGAGTTACGTGGATGTGCGTACACACGTGCACACAGACACAGACGTAGACGTGCGTACACACGTGCACACACACAGAGACGTAGGCGTGTGTACACACGTGCACACACAGAGACGTAGGCGTGTGTACACACGTGCACACACACAGAGAGACGTAGGCGTGCGTACACACGTGCACACACACAGAGACGTAGGCGTGCGTACACACGTGCACACACACAGAGACGTAGGCGTGCGTACACACGTGCACACACACAGAGACGTAGGCGTGCGTACACACGTGCACACACACAGAGACGTAGGCGTGCGTACACATGTGCACACACACAGAGACGTAGGCGTGCGTACACATGTGCACACACACAGAGACGTAGGCGTGCGTACTGGAATTCTACTGGAAACACAATATGTTCAGCTGGAGGTCAGGGGTCAAACCCTATCAATGTGAGGTCAGGGGTCAAACCCTATCAACCTGGAGGTCGGAGGTCAAACCCTATCAATCTGGAGGTCAGGGGTCAAACCCTATCAATCTGGGGTCAGGGGTCAAACCCTATCAACCTGGAGGTCGGAGGTCAAACCCTATCTTGGGGTCTTTAGCACATCAAGGTTTGATTGACAGATTGTCACTGTGCTTCTTACTGTATATACATCGTCAGTGTGATGTCACCATGTCATGATGAGTCACTCATGACCAAATATGGAGTCCATGATGTCAGGCGTACTGGCGGCGGTGGTAACCATGACAACCTGGACTCATTCAGACATGTGGAGTAACCATGGCGACCTGATGTGACCCTCGCTCACATGGAGACTCTATCTCTGCTCACACAGAAACACTGAGGAGCCAGACCCCCACAACCCGAACCCAACGCAGAGGGGTTCAGTGGACGTGGTCTGGAAGGTGTGCAGGTGGGTCAGAGTGTCCTCTGAGGACACCTCATAGAAGGACAGAATCCCAGTGGGACGGTCCACATACACTGCTACTCTGTAGACCCCGTCCTCCCAGTCCTCACGGTCAGCATCCACTGCTGCTCTGATGGAGCGTCTAGAGGGACCGACAGGGAGGACAGTCAGCTCCCTATTGTGTGCGACATAGTAACTGACACGAGCACACTTCAGACTCCATGACATGCCATTCCATCCAAGCCCACAGTCAGGACCATCTCCTTTCCTGCCGATTGCTCTGTCAGTCCCTGCTATATGAACCCCTCCACTGCACTCTACCTCAGAGTAGCAGCGTTCGCTCACACTCTCTGCACTCAGAACCTGATGACATCCATCGAACCTCTCTGTATGGTCAGGATACCGATGACGTTGTCCCTCCACCAGTGTGACCTTCCTGTTGTCCTCAGACAGAGTGAGGTCACGGTGTGCTGTGTTTGTGTCCAGTGAGAGACGCTGGGAATCTGATGAGAAAACACACAGTAACCATTAAGTACATCATTCACTGACACACACACACACACGCACGCACGTGCGCACACACACACACACACATGTGCGCACAAGCACACACGCGCACACACACACACCCGCATGCACCCACACACACCCGCATGCGTGCGCACACACGCGCGTGAGCAAACACACAAACACATTTGCGTTTGCGTTTTTTAGACCCCAGTCTCTTACACGCACGCACACACACTGGTGCACACACTGGCGCACACACAGGCGCACACACACACACACACACACACACACACACACACACACACACACACACACACACACACACACACACACACACACACACACACACACACACACACACACACACACACACACACACACACACACACACACACACACACACACACACACACACACACACACACACACACACACACACACACACACACGTCATAAACAAATGTGATGAGGTCAGCACATTTTGGGCAAGTGGCTATTTGACATGTCACATGCTACTTCATGGCTCCACCCCCCCCCCCCCCCATCTGAAAATATGTTGTTCCAGTGAACCCCCCCCCTCAAAGATTTGAGGCACATTTTCACGATTTTTCTAAAATAGCAGATCTACAAGCTCATAGCGCTATGAGCTTGTAGATCTGCTATTTTTCAATAGCTAAAGTATAACAATGCTTTAAAACACCAAAAGGGGTTCCCGCCCAGAATGGGTTAAAACATAATGGAAGTTTGACATCTTTGACATCTTTGCCTGCCATAGGATGTTAACGGTCACAAGAAACCCCTATAAAAAAGCCCAATACTTTCAGCCGGTCAGCAAGTGGATTCATGAATGTATGAATATAGACAATATTTTAGGCCAATAAAAAAGACTATATTCCCACCCGTCAACCTCGACTGCCGGACTACTAGACAAGGAGGTTAAATGGGAGGCTATTGTGCAGTCAAAGTTACCAATACAAGCTAGTTAATTCAGCATTATTTTATTGAGCGGTCAGGCCGGTATGGTAGGCCTCAGGCCTAGCAATATAGGCCTCAGGCCTACCATATCTGGCCCACGTTCAAATATGTGAGTGAGAACATGTGAGTGAGTGTTTCTGTCATTCTGATCTCCAACATATTTCTATTGACTGGCTTTATCTCTCAGCCAAGGCTGTAGTTGTCTGCAACGTGTCACTAAGGAGTATGAAATCCTTGTTTGACCAACACGCACACGCCTGAAGATGCACTGTGTGCGCGCCAGACTGCGTGCTTGACAAACTACAATGTGAAAGCAAACCCAGCCAACAATGTTACAACTGCAGCCCTGAAGTCTACCAAACTATACAGTAGGTGTTAAAAAAACTCTGTATAAGATGTCAATAGTGAGAGATACTCACGTCCTTGAATGAGATGAGGATTGAACCGATCTTCTCCACCATGTTTCACTCTGTAGGAAGTAGAACAACAATGCATCAATGTCTGACTGTCTAACACAACGTCTCCACTAGCTGACAGACACTACAGTGTTTCACTCTGTAGGAAGTAGAACAACAATGCATCAATGTCTGACTGTCTAACACAACGTCTCCACTATAGCTGACACTACAGTGTTTCACTCTGTAGGAAGTAGAACAACAATGCATCAATCATCACATGTCTGAAACTAGTAAAATTGTGGTGATGCCCCACAAACATTACCCACACATAGTAAAGGGTTCTGCTGTAAACCGGGCCCCACAACAGGGTCTACTCACTTGAGATTCTCCAGCCCAGCAGAGAGCAGCATCTTCATTCCTGACTCATTCACCATGTTGAGACTCACGTCCAATTCTCTCAGATGGAGGGAGGGATTAGAAGTTAGAGCTGAGGCCAGAACTTCACAGCATCTCTCTGTCAAGAAGCAGTTCTCCAGTCTAAATGAAGAATACATGTTGAATTATTGCATGTGAATCATATTGAATGTGGATAACAATGGCATGTTGTAAGCGACCACTTGAATTTTTGGAAAAGGGGGGCATGAAGGAAAATAGGGGAGGGTGATGCCTTTCTAATTGTAGTCAGAGGGAGGGTGAGCTAATAGTATTTAGAGTCTAAGGGAGGGTGAGCTAATAGTATTTAGAGTCTAAGGGAGGGTGAGCTAATAGTATTTAGAGTCTAAGGGATGGTGAGCTAATAGTATTTAGAGTCTAAGGGAGGGTGAGCTAATAGTATTTAGAGTCTAAGGGAGGGTGAGCTAATAGTATTTAGAGTCTAAGGGAGGGTGAGCTAATAGTATTTAGAGTCCAAAGGACGGTGATCCAATTCTGATAATAAAATAGTCTGGGTTTTTATATATACATGTTTTACTGCAGCTTTTTAAAATTCAGTCGAACTTTGTCTAATAATACCCCTCTGTTGCTTTCACTTGCAGAACACACACACACACACACACACACACACACACACACACACACACACACACACACACACACACACACACACACACACACACACACACACACACACACACACACACACACACACACACACACACACACACACACACACACACAGTCGAGTCTACAAGTCCGTCCGTCTTTCTCTCTCTACTCTGCCGATGTGAACGTAAATAAAAGCCTGTCTACTGAAGGATAGTCTGTCTCAGTCCCTCATATCTCTGGACACTTTCTTCATACTGAGCAAGCACAGAAACGCTATTGGCCCATTTTGGACTGAGGTCGATTAAAAAAAGGCTTCTAAATCCTAACATTATTCTGAAAAACCCATGTTTCTATGTCAGTGGTGCTCAACCTTTTTCATGTCAAGGACCCCCAGAATTATCTCTATTGGGCCACGGACCCCCATCTGAAAATATGTAGTTCCAGGGACCCCCCCAGAAGCAAATATTTTAGTTAAAAATGTTTGCTCTGAAATATATATTCAATGATTTGCGCCACATTTTAACGATTTTTCAAAAATAGCAGACCTACAAGCTCATAACGCGCCACTCGGTGGCGCGCTATGAGCTTGTAGATCTGCTATTTTTCAATAGCTAAAGTATGACATAATGCTTAGTTAAAACACCAAAAGCGGTACCCGCCCAAAATGTGTTAATTATAAAGTAAGCTGTGCTACTACGCTTTCATATTTATGGAGTATACGGTTGTCTACGCACATACTGTATGTGTAGTTAGCACCATTAGGTACCGTTAGCCTCGCTACTTTTATAAACGTAGATAGCAGCGAAAAAGTTAATATAAATATTCAAAACTCGTGGATGACACTGACAACATAACACATTGAACCACTCAGAGGTGTTTAGGTTTTAAATGTGGTATCTCAGCATAAAGACTACATACATTAGTCACTGTATCTTATCAATATTATGGTCAGTGTGAGTTACCATGATATTAACCTCATCCACACTCTTCAAATACTACCACCATCATAACTACATCATAATCACTTACTATAACAGAACTTTACTTAACCAAATACAAATAAAAATGTTAAATTAATCTGACCTGAGAGTCTCCAGACAACAGTTTGGGCTCTTCAGTGCAGCACAGATGAGATCCAGTCCAGAATCCTTCAAGACGTTTCCACTCAGGTCCAGTTCTCTCAAATGGGACGGATTGGAGCTGAGAGCTGAAGCCACAACTTCAACGTCTTCCTCTCTGAGGTCACAGTCAACAAGTCTGTAATTACAGATTAAATGTAAAATCAGAGATGATCAAAACAGAACAGACCATGTTCACTGTCAAGGAGGTTCCCTGTGGTGCTGACTAAAATGTGTGTGTGTTTGGATACTTTTCCAACTAAGCAAATAGCGGCAGTGAGTAACACATATTTAATTTAAATGTGCTCACAACTTTCCACTGTTGTGCGAACGTAAATAAAAGCCTGTCTACTGAAGGATAGTCTGTCTCAGTCCCTCATATCTCTGGACACTTTCTTCATACTGAGCAAGCACAGAAACGCTATTTGCCCATTTTGGACTGAGGTCGATTAAAAAAGGCTTCTAAATCCTAACATTATTCTGAAAAACCCATGTTTCCATGTCAGTGGTGCTCAACCTTTTTCATGTCAAGGACCCCCAGAATTCTCTCTATTGGGCCACGGACCCCCATCTGAAAATATGTAGTTCCAGGGACCCCCCAGAAGCAAATATTTTAGTTAAAAATGTTTGCTCTGAAATATATATTCAATGATTTGCGCCACATTTTAACGATTTTTCAAAAATAGCAGACCTACAGTACAAGCTTGTAGCACGCCACTCGGTGGCGCGCTATGAGCTTGTAGATCTGCTATTTTTCAATAGCTAAATTATAACATAATGTTTAACCCATTTAGGCCTGACGTCGAAATAATAAAAAAGTATTCTGAAAAAATATATATTTAAAGATCTGTGTTGCATTTTCATGATTTTTCAAAAATAGCAGACCTACAAGCTCGTAGCGCTTGTAGTGTGAGTTACCATGATATTAACCTCATCCACACTCTTCAAATACTACCACCATCTCTACATTATAATCACTTACTATAACAGAACTTTACTTAACCAAATCAAAATAAAAATGTTAAATGAATCTGACCTGAGAGTCTCCAGACAACAGTTTGGGCTCTTCAGTGCAGCACAGATGAGATCCAGTCCAGAATCCTTCAAGACGTTTCCACTCAGGTCCAGTTCTCTCAAATGGGACGGATTGGAGCTGAGAGCTGAAGCCACAACTTCAACGTCTTCCTCTCTGAGGTCACAGTCAACAAGTCTGTAATTACAGATTAAATGTAAAATCAGAGATGATCAAAACAGAACAGACCATGTTCACTGTCAAGGAGGTTCAATGTGGTGCTGTCTGAAATGTGTGTGTGTTTGGATACTTTTCTAACTAAGCAAATAGCGGCAGTGAGTAACACATATTTAATTTAAATGTGCTCACAACTTTCCACTGTTGTCATTTGATTGTAAAACAAACATTAAATAATGAAAACGATCCCAACTCGCTGCTGTTGTTCCACTCTATGGCAGTGAAGTAAAGAAATGTTCTGTCAACAGATGAACAGTCTGTACGACCGCATGCCATGGCAAAATCACCCTGATGTCACTAAATCATACTATCATCATATCATACTATAATTCAGTCAATGTCTGAATGTGTGTCTATGTGTCACTGTGACTGCCGTATCTCCTCACCGCCTGCACCAATCGCTCCCACTTTTCACACAGGCATTGACCATAATATGTTTTTCCAATTTAACAAATTATGAATTAATAATTAATTTATTAGTGCACTCTGTCGAGTGCATACTTGCTTGTTGCACACTAGTAGGCCATAAATGGCCAACTAGTGCGCAAGCAGAGCGCGCAAGTACTTTCGACCACTGTAAACTGTCAAATCTCAGTATATATGTGAAGGAACGTTTGAAATGTATAATTATTAGGTGTAACTATTTGCTACCTACCTACTTTATGCATATACACACCTAGTATTATTAACTCTTTGAGGGTTTCAAGTCAAATCCCATTTGTTGTTAGACTTATCTATGGGAGAAATGCGTTTTTGAATGATTTATTGAAAATTCTCTGTTGTGACTGTGCGACAATAAAAGACCTTCAGAGAAAGCTTGACTTGTCTGCTTCCAGGAAAAAAATGAACTGAGTTGATACAATGTTTAGTTTTTGTGGAAGCCATTTAAAAGAGCCTGCATTTCCCCCCGTTTAGTGTTTCTAGCACAACAAAAAAAGATATGGCTGTTTTAAGTTTTATTTTCCTAACAACTTTTTTTCTACAGGGAGTACATACCTATGACATATCTCATTTTAAAGGGTGAGTTGTCTAGTTCAATAATAAAAAAATAAAAAGTTTCCCACATGTACCACTGTAGATATTTTGCCATCTATCTATCTAAATAGCATGGTCAGTCATGACCAAACTGGCCATTCCAGCTAAAACTGCCTACTGCCCCCTACTGGAACAAGATAGAAACTCAAAGTTCTCTTTTCATGAAACTAGACATTCTAACGAACATTTTGATATATACCATGTTTACATAGTCTTACCAGTACCCTAGTCTATTCATTCATGCATCTCAAAAACCTGTTATGAAGAAACACAGTTTTGATAAAAAACACATCCAATGACATTGTTTTGATGACTTGGTGCCTATGATATGTATAAAATATAGACTTGAATGTATACTGTATTATATTAAAAATATTAACCTCATCCACACTCTTCAAATACTACCACCATCATAACTACATTATAATCACTTACTATAACAGAACTTTACTTAACCAAATACAAATAAAAATGTTAAATGAATCTGACCTGAGAGTCTCCAGACAACAGTTTGGGCTCTTCAGTGCAGCACAGATGAGATCCAGTCCAGAATCCTTCAAGCCGTTTCCACTCAGGTCCAGTTCTCTCAAATGGGACGGATTGGAGCTGAGAGCTGAAGCCACAACTTTAGAGCGTCTCATTGACAAGGAGCAGTTCTCCAGTCTAAATGAAGAATACAACCAGATGGAGAGAGACAGAGAGAGAGAGAGAGAGAGAGAGAGAGAGAGAGAGAGAGAGAGAGAGAGAGAGAGAGAGAGAGAGAGAGAGAGAGAGAGAGACAGAGAGACAGAGAGACAGAGAGACAGAGACAGAGACAGAGAGAGAGAGAGAGACAGAGAGAGAGAGACAGAGAGAGACAGAGACAGAGACAGAGAGAGAGAGAGAGAGAGAGAGACAGAGAGACAGAGAGACAGAGAGACAGAGAGAGAGAAGGGGGGGGAGGGGGTGATTAAAACCAATAAAATACATATTACTCGATAGATAATAATACCCCTCTGTTGCTTTCACTTGTAGAACGAACACACACACACACACACACACACACACACACACACACAAGTCCGTCCGTCTTTCTCTCTCTACTCTGCCGATGCGAACGTAAATAAAAGTCGGTCTACTGAAGGATAGTCTGTCTCAGTCCCTCATATCTCTGGACACTTTCTTCATACTGAGCAAGCACAGAAACGCTATTGGCCCATTTTGGACTGAGGTCGATTAAAAAAGGCTTCTAAATCCTAACATTATTCTGAAAAACCCATGTTTCTATGTCAGTGGTGCTCAACCTTTTTCATGTCAAGGACCCCCAGAATTATCTCTATTGGGCCACGGACCTAGCCTGGTTAATAAACCAGACCGAATCAGCCGTTGGCAAAAATAAATTGCCTGCCGGCGGATTACGGTCTGGAGAGGCTCAATTGTACGCCCATTTCCTACACCAGAGAAATGGGGCGGCCAATCGGGACACGGTATGGAATATGGGCAGGCTTTGGTACAGTGACTTTCAATGCTTGAGACCTTTGACTGACAGTAGCTCTGACCAATTGCGTCAAAGAGAAAATGTTTCAACCCGCTCCCCTGGAAATGAAATCCAAACTGAGCCTCCCCAGACTAATATCCCGCGGTCCGTGCGATATTAGTCTGGTTTATTAACCAGGCTACCACGGACCCCCATCTGAAAATATGTAGTTCCAGGGACCCCCCAGAAGAAATATGTAGTTCCAGGGACCCCCCAGAAGCAAATATTTTAGTTAAAAATGTTCGCTCTGAAATATATATTCAATGATTTGCGCCACATTTTAACGATTTTTCAAAAATAGCAGACCTACAAGCTCGTAGCGCGCCACTCGGTGGCAAGCTATGAGCTTGTAGATCTGCTATTTTTCAATAGCTAAAGTATAACATAATGCTTAGTTAAAACACCAAAAGCAGTTCCCGCCCAAAATGGGTTAAAACACCAAAAGAGGTTCCTGCCCAAAATGGGTTAAAACACCAAAAGAGGTTCTCGCCCAAAATGTGTTAATTATAAAGTAAGCTGTGCTACTACGCTTTCATATTTATGGAGTATACGGTTGTCTACGCACATACTGTACGTGTAGTTAGCACCATTAGGCACCGTTAGCCTCGCTACTTTTATAAACGTAGATAGCAGCAGAATAGTTAATATAAATATAATTCAAATTAGGGGATGACACATTGAACCACTCAGAGGTGTTTATGTTTTAAATGTGGTATCTCAGCATAAAGACTACATACATTAGTCACTGTATCTTATCAATATTATGGTCAGTGTGAGTTACCATGATATTAACCTCATCCACACTCTTCAAATACTACCACCATCATAACTACATTATAATCACTTACTATAACAGAACTTTACTTAACCAAATCAAAATAAAAATGTTAAATGAATCTGACCTGAGAGTCTCCAGACAACAGTTTGGGCTCTTCAGTGCAGCACAGATGAGATCCAGTGCAGAATCCTTCAAGACGTTTCCACTCAGGTCCAGTTCTCTCAAATGGGACGGATTGGAGCTGAGAGCTGAAGCCACAACTTCAACGTCTTCCTCTCTGAGGTCACAGTCAACAAGTCTGTAATTACAGATTAAATGTAAAATCAGAGATGATCAAAACAGAACAGACCATGTTCACTGTCAAGGAGGTTCCCTGTGGTGCTGACTAAAATGTGTGTGTGTTTGGATACTTTTCTAACTAAGCAAATAGCGGCAGTGAGTAACACATATTTAATTTAAATGTGCTCACAACTTTCCACTGTTGTCATTTGATTGTAAAACAAACATTAAATAATGAAAACGATCCCAACTCGCTGCTGTTGTTCCACTCTATGGCAGTGAAGTAAAGAAATGTTCTGTCAACAGATGAACAGTCTGTACGACCGCATGCCATGGCAAAATCACCCTGATGTCACTAAATCATACTATCATCATATCATACTATAATTGTCAATGTCTGAATGTGTGTCTCTGTGTCACTGTGACTGCCGTATCTCCTCACCGCCTGCACCAATCGCTCCCACTTTTCACACAGGCATTGACCATAATATGTTTTTCCAATTTAACAAATTATGAATTAATAATGAATTTATTAGTGCACTCTGTCGAGTGCATACTTGCTTGTATACAGTGCATACACTAGTAGGCCATAAATGGCCAACTAGTGCGCAAGCAGAGCGCGCAAGTACTTTCGACCGCTGTAAACGGTCAAATCTCAGTATATCTGTGAAGGAACGTTTGAAATGTATAATTATTAGGGGTAACTATTTGCTACCTACCTACTTTATGCATATAAACACCTAGTATTATTAAGTATGGTTCAAGTTTCTATCTATATAAGAAATACAGTTTTATCGATGTAGATGTATTCTAGATCCCTTTTTAGTTTTTCAAAGAAAAATAAATCATTGATATGTGATGAAAAAAGGTATATAAACTGAATTTAAATATATTATACAGTATAATTATTTTATTATTTATTGTAAATTGTCAATTGTTTTAAATGTATTTCATCTTGGATTATAGTGATATTAATACTAAATCATGATCAGAGTAATATGTGTCTCTAACTTCAATTTCTGTAATAATACTTTCACATTTGTTAAAATGTACATGATCTACAATACTTCCGTAATCTGTAGTTGGATTTGCATTTAATTGTTTAAAGCCTAATCTTGACATGAAGGTCTTTATACTTCTATCTTTCTCAGTATAATGGTCTTCATTGAAATCTCTTATTATCATAATTGCAGACGTTGGTGATGATGGATACTTTACCATGTTTTCGAGAAATGTGTTTAACTTCAAAAGGTCTGTTTTAGGTGATCTGTACATAAGAATGATATATAGATCTTTACCTTTTACATGTATACATACGTGTTCTACTCTTTCTAATATCCTAATTTTATTTTGAATTATTTCAATGGAAATATCTTCTTTTATAGCAAACATAACTCCCCCACCTATATCATATTCTCTGTCATTCCTGATTGTATTGTAATTCGTGTTCATTGTAATGTAAAGTAATGTTATTATTTTTCTTTAAGTGTGTTTCAGTAAAAGCTATTAGATTCAACATTTCGAGTTGGGAATCTGAGTTTATATCTTCTAAATGTGTTAGATAAACTCTGACGTTCAACAATCCAATTTTTAATGAATGTTTTATTGGTAATTGAATTATCTTCCGTATATTTGGATTTTCTAGAGGTGATTGTCGTAATCGTATCATTTCTCTCTCTACATTTTTATCCACTTTGATCTTTTTAGGATTAAAGTCAAGTATATATAGATCTCTTATCCTTTTCACTCTACTGAATGCTACATAGGCTTGTCCCGGGTTAAAATGTGAGCCCTTCATAGATACGACAATCTCTTGTATAGTTAAACCTTGAACCTTATGAATAGTTAATCCCCAAGCTAATGTCAACGGGAATTGAAACCTATTTGTTGATCCTGTTCTTCTGCCTCCATGGAAAATGATAGCTTCATGTCTGTAGATTGGAACTGCTTCTGGGTAATCTTTATAGTTACTATTAGACTTTGCATTAAGACCAACATCTTTGTCTTGGAATCTAACGAGTATTACTGTAACATAGGTGCCGTTTTTCTTAAAGTCAATATACTCAACAAATCCTCTGATACCGTTGACTAATCCATCAGATACCATTACATTAGTAGTCAACATCACTTGTGAAACAATTGCTATACTGAGAGTAGTTGGTAAACCTCCTGTTTGTGATAGTTTCCTTTTTGTGCAATGCAGATCAAATAGTCGTGTATCTTTATCTTTTCTACTATCTTCTGCCTTTATATGACAAATAGTAATATTCAATTTATCAAGTTTGTACTTATTGTGTTCATCGACAGATGTATTCTCTGCAAAGACATGAAGTGCATCTTCTGGGTAATTATCATCATTAGGATTTATTTCTCTTGATTGTAACTGTTGGATATTCTCATTTGTTATTTCTCCTTCTCATTTGTTATTTCTCCTTCTCTGACTAGATTCAACATTACAGCAAAGTTCATATCATCTTTCTGTCGCATTACTTCATTAAGTTCCAACAATTTAAATGAATCCCATCCATTACCACATATATTAGCCATTGCATTACTTGTACCTTGAAAGATGTATTTTTGCATTACTGGTGGTAATTGGAATAGATCTCCAACGGCTAAAATAGATACATTGCCAAACGGTTCTTGTACCTTTGAGCCATTTTCAATAACATTTGTGCCTTTAATTTGACTCAATCGTTTGTGTACTTGGAGAAAAATGTCTGCACCAATCATAGAAATTTCATCTATAATTAATAATTGCAGATTTTGTAAGGAATTTTCTAGTAATGCTTCCTTTTCTTGATTCAGTGGTAAGAAAGTATTTCCAAATCTGGATGATTTTAAAGATAAAGCTGAATGGAGTGTCACACCTCTAATATTAAAAGCTGCTATTCCCGTCGATGCCGTAATCATAGAAATAGTTTCATCAGGTTTTATGTAGTTAACTGATTTGAATAATCTCATGCAGTCGTAATGGATCAGTTTAATAAGATGACTCTTTCCTACCCCACCTGATCCACTAAGGAAGATATGATATGGGACAGATTTCTTTCCTTCCTTTAAATCAAGAACTGTATTTTTACACCATTGACGATGGAAATCCATTAGTTGTTTTTGTTTCTGGTTCTGGTTCAATATTCTTGATGAGATAATATATCTCTCTTAACTTCTTGTTTGTAAAGATCCCCTGTGTAGTTTATTTGATTCTGTATTAGCATCCAGGTCCTCTTGACTTATTTCTCGTTCCGTCTCTTCATCCTCCTTTCGTATAAGTATTTCTTGATTTCTTCGTGTTCCATACAAGGAGCAATATTTTCCCAAGCATGTTCCGGTGGACCATTAGTTTCAAGGTTCCTTATAGCTGCATCTATTGCTTCTGGATTTATACTGTATTTCTTCTAATTTTTGAAAATGACATCAATCTTGGCATTATAATGGTTTTCATAATTAATGTATACACTTATTAGATCATCTTCTTCGTTTCGCCAGGGTAAATACAACATTAACTCAGCACGGAAGTGTTTTTCCTTCTCTGTTTCTTTATTGTATTTATGAAACCGAATGACAGCTTCTTTACATCGTTTGTACATAATACCGAGTCCATGTTTTAGAATTATGAAATAATTCCTTTGAGTTTCTTCCTTTTTTTCAATTTCTATTTTCTACATCTTCTATTATGTCATTGTTATTCGTTTTTCTATTGTAATTAGCAACACATTCGATGATAGAACTATATACTTATACTTAGATATATACTTAGTTTTTGCACACTGTCAATACTAACGTTAAGCTTTATGGTCAACTCTTTGACAGTATCGTTACTTTTATACACCCCAGAAACATAATGTTGTATTACTTACGTCATCATTGAGAGCAGTTATACATATACTATATAGAGTATGTAGTTGTAAGTTGATTAGCGGTATACTGTGGTTACTTTGCGCCAAAAACCGTGACAGCCAACCCGCCATTTGATGCGTATGCAAATAAAACAGCAGATTTGTGCCTGATTTGCTGGGACCAGATTACACAAATGACCATATTTCTTACATCATCATTGAGAGCTAGTCATACATATACACACCACGTACTCTGGTCCCAGCAGATCAGGCACAATTTGCTATTTTATTTTACTGATTATGTATATAGTATACGTATGACTGGCTCTAAATGATGACGTAAGACATACGTATACATATACATATACTATATAGAGTATGTAGTTGTAAGTTGATTAGCGGTATACTGTGGTTACTTTGTGCCAAAAACCGCGACAGCCACCCGCCATTTTATGCGTATGCCAATAAAACAGCAAATCTGTGCCTGGTGTTACGTGCCACGTAGGTAGGGTTCTCTGTAGGGTCTCTGTATTCCTCCCCTGTCCCTCCTTCCCTCTCCCCTCTGCCTCTCATTCTCTACAGATCCATAACCACCAATGTGAATCCAGCAGCCCTCATTGGCCAGCCGTTGATTCCCTGGCTCCGCCTTCGACCAATCACACACACCTGTGCCCTATTCACACTTTTCCCCGCCAACGCACTGGGGACAGAGTCGTGTGTGCGGCCCATCCGGTGGGATGCTACCACGGATGTAGCGTCACACTGTTTACACTTTACACGCTTGCATGGCCAGACTGTCGCCTCCCACTGTCCCACCCACATTCACAATAACAAATAGTAAACAACACTGACATTCATTGATTGATTGATTTAGGTACATTTCACATGAAACCTAGGGTGGCCAGACACTCAGCACATAACGATAAGACGTACAGGTCTGACCACCTCTTAAATGCAAAAAGCACTGTTTGATTTTACACTTGAGCGGCTCTGAGAGGCTGCTGTAGTGTTGCCATGTCTGTTTATTATAAGCGGCTTCTTTTTCTGTAAAGTTGCTTGTAAATATTGGTAGTTGTACTAGTTGCTTTTTTTGTTTCTAAAATGGTTATTTGGGCTTTTCTCCCAATGTTGTTTAAACCAGTGATCCTCACACAGCACATTCCCATGTCAAGGATCCCCAGATGAATGCATTTGCCCAACTAAGGACGGCTAATCCAAAAATGTAATTATTTTTTTCCAAGATTACTTTTGAAAATAGCAGATCTATACCAGCTCACAATGCATCACATTCATTCATTAAAACTATGAACTCTGACTGCAGGGGGATATATAATGATCATTATAACAATGTGCAAGAAAATATTTAAAAATAAGGAGGAACTTATAACCACTATATTTGTATTTGACAATCAAATTGACAATCAAAATATGTTTTTTATTTTATTGTGGTGTCATTAAAATTAATCTGGATATGGCAGACTCACTATCTAGAAAATAAAAACATGGCACTTTATTTAAAATAGGTTACAGACCCCTGTTATATGCGCTTCTTTTGGGATTATTTTTATATACCTATTTACTTGTTTCTATGAGACATGGCAACAGCGCTCTTCACTTTTGCTTTCTTAATAAAATGTTGAGATTAGAAACGGCCATAATTCTTTCATTTCTCAACCTTTCAAAAAAATAAAAACATCTCCATAATCCTTGGGAAGTTTGCTTTCATACGCTGTATCACACCAGATTCAAGTCTTCTTCAATAAAATGCTACGAGCGAAGACTATATACCATCGGGGCCACAGCATTACAGCACGCATTCAACTCATTGACTCATGACTCATGACTCATGACTCATGAATAAAATATAATAAACGTTATTTTCCCATGTGCTTGTGCAGAGATAGATTAAAAAAACAAATATGCCGAAAAGAAAGACTTCATTTAATGAGGAATGGATCAATGAACTAGAGTTCATAAAGAAAAGTCGGATTGACAGTTTCCATGCATTTTGCACTTTGTGTAGAACGGATATTGACATCAGCAGCAAAGGTAAAGGCTCCATTGAACGGCATGCACTGACAGATAAACACAAGGCAAATGTGAAGAGTGCAGGAGCATCAAGCCTTTCAGTATTTTACCACCCTAACACCTATTGAGAACAGACTAACAGCAGCCGGGAATGTGGGATGGGGTGGGAGGGAAGCCTCTCCCCCGTGGGGGCGAGGCTTCCCTCCTCGTCACCTCCCGCGACCCCTCCCCGTGTGCAACCGGAACTGCCGCACACACAATCGCAATGCATTATGGGCTGTATGAAAAGTGTGAATAAAAGGGCTGTGTTGGGCTCATTGCAGGAGCTCTCCCTTCAACAACAGCAGTCTTTGTTTGTAGACCACAGACCTGTTCTTATTGTTCTGCTACCAATGTCTAGCGCATATGCCCTGCCTTGGGATAGGTAAGATGGGGGCCTCTTTACATAGACCACACGTAGGCAGAACCTATGTTAAACCACACTAGGTAAGGGATGGTTGCCACTTTTGTATTTATCCTCATTGGACAGTGTAGTTAGGCAGGCTTTTGTTTTCTTGTCAGTCAGTTAGACAGCATTGTGTTCACCTTAGCTGCTTAGTTTATTATTTTGGCAACATCCGTGTCCCCTGGCAGTGGCATACTTTTGTTTTGAACTCTCTGAACTATTTGTAAAACTTGTACATATTCACTTGCTTTAACAACACTAAAATGCCATAAGGTAATTTTTGCCTCGAACCTTGTGTTTGTCTCCATTTATTTGCACCTTTTAAATGCTTGGTATCCCATACAAATTATGTTGTGTTACTCTAGCCTCTAGACTCCGCTAACATAAGGGTTTCGTAACACTGGTTTGCTGGGACCAGATTACACAAATGACCATATTTCTTACATCATCATTGAGAGCTAGTCATACATATACACACCACGTACTCTGGTCCCAGCAGATCAGGCACAATTTGCTATTTTATTTTACTGATTATGTATATAGTATACGTATGACTAGCTCTAAATGATGACGTAAGACATATGGTCATTTATGTGATCTGGTCCCAGCAAACCAAGCACAGATTTGCTGTTTTATTGGCATACGCATACAATGGCGGGTGGCTGTCGCGATGAACGACGACCGGGCGAAATTATTACTTGCGCGCTCTGCTTTTGCAAGTAATTAAAAATGCAAAAACGCACCCAGGGAGCAGTACCCCCCGCGGCCACAAGGGGGGGGGGATATCTCACAACGGGTAAGGGCTAGTATATATATAAAGGGGGGGGGGGTCTCTCTCTCTCTCTCTCTCTCTCTCTCTGAATGAAGTATATAGTGATCTAACATGTTAACATCCACACTACTAACCTGGCTGATTTGCAGTTATTCACAGCTGGGATCAGTCTCTGTCGCCCCTCCTTTGATGTGTTGTATTTCTGCAGGTCCAACTCCTCCAGAACCTCCTCTGACATCATCAGCATGGAGGACAGAGCTGAACACTGGGGCACAGAGAGTTCTTTCCCTGAGCTGTTCTCTGACTCCAGGTACTGTTGGATCCCCCGACTGACTGACGGGTCGTTCATCTCCATCAGACAGTGGAAGATGTTGATACATCTGTCAGGAGAGGCATGGCGATCATTCATCTCCTTCAGGTTGTCGATGACTCTCTGGATCTCCTCTGGACTGTTCTCTGTCTTACCCAGCAGACCTCCTAACAGACTCTGGTTGGACTGCAGTGAGAGACCATGAAGGAAGCGGACAAAGAGGTCCAGGCGACCACTCTCACTCTGCAGGGTTTTCTTCATAGCAGCCTTCAGGAAGTCAGACAGGGAACTGTCACTGTTGAAACGGCTGTCTATCAGGAATGCTTTCAGGACCTCAATGTTCTTGTTTCTCTTTGTGAACATTTGCCTCTTGTTCCTCTGTGTGAAACAGTGGGACAGGTAGACTGCAGCCAGAAACTCCTGGAAGCTCAGATGAATGAAGCAGTAGACCGTTTTGTGGAAGAACACATCGTCTTCTTTGAAGAAGGTTGTGCAAAAGCCCAGGTTTTTCAAGTCCTTGTTCACATCAAGACCACACGCCTTCAGGTCCTCCTTATAGAAAATGATGTTGCCTTTGACCAGTTGGTGAAACGCCAGCTTGCCCAGCTTCAGAAGAACTTTCCCTGCATACTTTATGAGCTTCTCTTGGTCTTCATCGTTTAGTGAAGGATCCTTCATCTTCTCCCGCAGTGTCTCACCCATCAGGAAGTGGCAGAACAGCTCAACCAGGGTTTTGGGCAGCCTGAATGTCGTCCCCATGTTCTTCACCATGTTCTTCACAACGGTAGCAAGGATCCAACAGAAGACTGGGATTTCACACATGGTGAGGAGCATCTTTGATTCTTTGATCTGTGAGAGGATTGAGCTGGCCTGGGTCTCATCACTGAACGTCTTCTCGAAGAAATCCTTCTTCTGGTCATCTCTGATGAACCCTCGTACTTCTGTCATCCTGTTTACAAACTTCTTAGGGATCTGATTGGCTGCTACAGGTCGCGAGGTTATCCAGATGCGAGCAGAGGGGAGGAGCTCTCCCTTGATGAGGTTTAGAAGGAGATCTTCCACTGGGTAAGAGTTGTTGACATTCATGAGGCCAATTTCTTTGCTGAAATCAAACTTGAAATTATTTTCATCATAACCATCCAGAACAAACATGACTTTGAAGGGGCTGTTGCTGTAGTCTCCTGACTTCTGCAATTTAGTGAAGATAAGATTAAGAACGTCTTCCTCAATAAATCTGGTTTCCTTGATGCAGCGGTGAATTAGCTGTGCCAAAGTAAAGTTCTGTCCCTTGAGCATATTTAACTGGCGGAACTTGAGCGGGAACACGAGGTGTGGGTCTTGGGGGAAACATTTCTTGGCCCAGTCGAACATAAATTTGTGTACGAGGATCGTTTTCCCAATTCCTGCACAGCCAACGGTCAGCACTGTTCTTATGATTCGTCCAGAAAGGTCTTTGAACATCTGAACCAGTTGGATTTCCTCTCTTGCCTTCTTCATCTCCATCTGTCTGGCCTCATGATGGCTGTGGATGTCTGTTCGTTCGATGTCTACATTGTAGAGCGGAGCGAAGACGTTTTCAAACACGACCTCAGTCTGTGTGCCCAAATCTACACTCAGATAGGTGCTGTTCATGTTGCGTTGAAGCTGCTCTTCATAGTCAGTGATGTGACGATATCCAGGTGTTCTCTTCAACAGACCTGTAGCGAACAAAGCAATTCTATGTTTAACAGCCTTGTCTCCACACACACACACACACACACACACACACACACACACACACACACACACACACACACACACACACACACACACACACACACACACGGTGGGTGAAGAGACCATTTCCTTACCTCTCAGTTTGGCGGCCCTCTTCCTCCCTCGTCTTTCCTTCTCTTCTCCTGTCAAAGCTGAGATGTGAGACAGTGATTGGTCAGTGAGATGTGAGGCAGTGATTGGTCAGTGAGATGTGAGACAGTGATTGGTCACTGTTGTAAATAAATCTAGTTAAAAATAAATTAAAGACTCACGAGGTTTCTTGTTCCAGATTAAAGTTGCCAGTGCTACTGCGTACATGGAGAGAGTAATAATAAGCCCACGTCTTAACCTGCCTGGTGGTCCTTTAGGAGCTGAAAGACAGAAATATAAAACATAAATAGAAAAGAAAATCTCTGAACATTTTTTAATTCCCCTGCGAATGCTTCCTAGTAAAACAGGAAGTGAACAGATCCACGTCCTGGTTCCACCATCTAGCTCCACCCCCCTCATAGAGTTGTGGGAGGAGTTTCAAGTCAATCAGACAAACCGGAAGTAGGAATTATAGTTTCATGAAAGTGGAAGTCCGTAAGGCTTTCCACTTTAAAAAACAATAATTCCTACTAACCCACCCACCAGGTTTGGGACCTTTAGCATGCTGCAAACTGGAGTTATGGCTGTTTGAAGCCCAGCCAATAGGATTCAATAATGATAGTCCCCCTAGCAACCCCTCAAGGACCCCTTGGGGGTCCCCGAACCGCACTTTGATAACCACTGGCATGGCTGGCAAATGGAAGGAGAGATGGACAGAACCCCTGGGCAATGGGATTACATACATCCAGGCTATGGGATATAAAGTAAAAGCCAAAAATCTGAACTAACGCTTGCACACACACACACACACACACACACACACACACACACACACACACACACACACACACACACACACACACACACACACTAAACTATACGTACCTCTGTAAAGCGGGTTGTCTACAGCGTCGCTCTGCTCCACACTGAACCGGTTCTTTATCGCACAGGATATTCTTTTAGCTTTTCTCCCTTCCTCGTCGTCGCTGATCGTCACCGTCCGGGAGTCAGGCCCGATCCATTCCTCATCGTTGTAGATCCTGGTCTCGTTGGGTTTAGGTCGAGTCCATTTCTTACCGTGGAACCTCCATCGATAGACGACCACGCCCCACTCTGTGACGTCTCCCAATACGCTGCACTGCAGCGTGCAGCTGCTGGAGTTGGAGTCACATGGTGCCACGATGGATAGCTCTGGATGTGGGACTCTCTCTGTTGAGGAGACAGAATGAAGACATGAAGAATTAACCCATTCTGGGCCCTTTTGGTGTTTTAAACATTATGTTATAATTTAGCAATTGATAAATAGCAGGTCTACGAGCTTGTAGATCTGCTATTTTTGAAAAATCGAAGAACGACCGACATAGAAACATAGCTTTTTCAGAAAACTGTCAGGATGTAGAAGACATTTTTAGAATCTGATCTCAGGTCAGAATGGGTTAATGCAACACACATCTATTATGAGCACAAGCACATGCACATGCGCACATGCACACATGCACACTCGCACACGCACACACAAGCCGGGGCAACTGACTGAAGACGAGATGTTAACATGCCTCCTGCTGACCCTGAACTGACCTCATGCTTCCTTCTATGCATGAGGAGTCCAAAGCCCCTTCTTTTCACCCGACAGGAGAGGGAGTTTCCCCAGTTGGAAACGCAGCGCGTGGAAGGAACGCAAACACGTTATTCCTTTTTTCTTTTACTTACATTTTTATCCCACGATTTTGTAACCCAGTTTTTTCTTTTCACCCAGTGCCAATTATCTAATGTAATCCTGGGCGCTACACTTCCTCTGCCAACCTGGGGGGGCAGCGGACTGACCTCATGCCTCCTTCTATGCATGAGGAGTCCAAGCTGCTTCTTTTCACCTGACAGAGGGGAATTTCCCCGGCCGGACGTAGCGCGTGGAAGGGACTCGAACCCAGGACCTTCTAGCTGTGAGGCGACAACACTACCAACTGTGCCACCGTGCCCCCTCGAACACGTTATTCCAAGCAGTTATTCCTTTCCCCTCCATCAGGCGCCCCGGCTGGCCAGAGGGAGGCGGTATAGAGACCAGTTCCTTTCCCCTCCATCAGGCGCCCCGGCTGGCCAGAGGGAGGCAGTATAGAGACCAGTTCCTTTCCCCTCCATCAGGCGCCCAGCTGGCCAGAGGGAGGCGGTATAGAGACCAGTTCCTTTCCCCTCCATCAGGCGCTCCGGCTGGCCAGGGGGAGGCAGTATAGAGACCAGTTACTTTCCCCTCCATCAGGCCCCCCGGCTGGCCAGAGGGAGGCAGTATAGAGACCAGTTACTTTCCCCTCCATCAGGCGCCCCGGCTGGCCAGAGGGAGGCGGTATGAGCCGGATCTCGATGACATCTTTAGCCCAGCCCGATACTGCACCACATCAACATATCTACAGTTTCCGTTACAATTGAAATAAAGTATCCCCTCGCACTACCCCCCTCCCCCCCTGGAGGGAATCGACGCCCCTTTATTTCGTTGTTGTAGTTGGTAGCGTTTTTGGGGGCTTCTTTCTAAAGTGTAGGCCCCTAGTTGCTTATTTGGGCTTGTTTCTAAAGTGTAGTTGTTTATTTGGTCTTGTTTCTAAAGTGTAGTTGTTTATTTGGGCTTGTTCAGGCCGAGTACTTTACTGTACTGAGTAAGACTGTCCCATTCAGACACAGAAGTAGGCCTACAGGCCTGTGTCTGCATAAAAAAGGAAAAAACAAATACCTCATGCCACACAGTTGTTTCAGTTCATTTTAAGCTCTGTATAGGGAATCTAAATGTTTCTGTTGTTGTAGTTGCAGTGTCTGTTGTTGTAGTTGTAGTGTCTGTTGTTGTAGTTGTAGTGTCTGTTGTTGTAGTTGTAGTGTCTGTTGTATCAACATGTATAGGGAATCTAAATGTTCTGTTGTTGTAGTTGTAGTGTCTGTTGTAGTTTGGTAAAGACGTTGGGAAGCGACCGCGTCATCAACTAATCCATGCCCAGCTGTGCGTATGGGACGTAAAATACTGCCGTAACGCTTGTTTTGCGACACGACGATATAAACGACAGAACATTTTTCACGACAGACATTTTCTATCGTCTATACGATATATATCGTCATATCGCCCAGCCCCAACTGAATCTGGAGGAGTGATCTCCAAAAATGTGTTTTTCCAGTCGGCCTCCTGGTAGCGCTATAACAGGCGGTTCTGGATTTGGCATGGACCGGGTTAACTGACGGAGATTAGCTGGTAACAGACGGACGGACACACGGACGGAGTGCAAAACATAGTCTGGTCTCTCCCCATGCCTTCGGCCTGGTGGAGACAATGACGAGTCATACTTACTCATCTCTTTAAGCACGTAGACCTTGTGGTGAGGTCTTTCGTTGATCTCCACAGAATACAGCCCCATGTCTTCTACGGTCATGTTGTCGATGACCAGCCGTCCAGTGTGTGTGTCCAGTGTTGTGCGGTTTTGAAACGTCCCGTACAAATCCACACCAAAACCCAGTTCCCAGTCTGCTGCTAGGTTGGCTGTTAAATGACCACAAATCAAAGGTTATTGATACCTGCCTACAGTTTCTATCTGGTCATCGTAGCTTAGTAAAACATATAAAGTAAAACACTCTATGGCTCCGAGACATGGACACTTTCAAAGAAACTAGAGAAACGGTTGGATGGCACCTTTACACCCGCCTTCTAATGAGAGCACAAAATCTGTCTTGGAAGAGAAGAGCCACCCATCGACTGATCTAATATACGGTAACCTTCCCTGTGTTTCTCCCTCCCTCCCTCTCTCTCTCTCTACCTACCTCCGTGCTTCCACAGGATGAAGGTGACGTTCGGAACAGAGCGGATGTCTGGTTGCATTTCCACTCGGATGCCTCTGCCTCGTGGTGGAAGGTACGTCACCTCTTGGTCTGTGGAGAGACACGTAGGTCAGCCAAGTTGAAAAGTTAGTTATATTCAGTGGTTCCACTTTCACATTCAAATATCACTTATTTCTTTGAGGTTTAATGTTTGTCTTTAGTTCCATGTTTGTTTAGTAAACGCCGTTGACAATGAAGGGAAAATGTACGTCATAATGTAACTCATTACGTCGTATTGTCTCTTTATTGTTAATGTTTGCACCGTTTGTTTTACATCACCATTACATCACCTAATCAACATGAGTTAGACTTTAATATATTAGCGCCCCCCCCCCCCCCCCAGAAGCAAAAATGAGAGTTAAAAACGTTCGCTCTGAAAGAATATATATATTCAAACATTTGGGCCAAATT
This sequence comes from Protomyctophum parallelum, assembly GCF_964188405.1. Lineage (NCBI taxonomy): Eukaryota > Metazoa > Chordata > Actinopteri > Myctophiformes > Myctophidae > Protomyctophum > Protomyctophum parallelum. The sequence goes on from NC_139697.1 coordinate 5,641,397, forward strand.
TTCACGATTTTTTTAAAATACCAGACATACAAGATCTGCTATTTTTCAATAGCTAAAGCATAACATAATGCCTAAAACACCGAAAGGGGTTCCCGCCCCAAAATGGGTTAAAACAAGCCCAACACTGGTGATGATTATGAACATTCAATCTTACCAACAAGGAGCTGGATCATACTGTAGTCTTACTGTACTGTAGTCATACTGTAATCTTACCAACAAGGAGCTGGATCATACTGTAGTCTTACTGTACTGTAGTCATACTGTAATCTTACCAACACGGAGCTGGATCGTACTGTTGCCCATGTATGGAACGAAACAGCGGTAGGTCCCTTCGTCCGAGAAGCTCACCCTGGTCAGCCTCATTGAGACGTCACCACGAGACAGCTTGTCATGGAGCAGGGACGTCCTCTGTTTGTACCACGGGTGCAGGTATCCACTCCTGGTACGTCCGTCTTGGAGAGTGCAAACGTCTTTTGGATCCAGGTCAGCTCTGGTCCAAAACACTGACCGTGTCTCCATGTCGACCGGAGGGTGAACGTGACACGGAAGGATCGCCTCGCCTCCCAGTCTGGCCAGCACAGGTTGAGAGGACCCGTTGACCTGGTGTTGTCCTAAAAACACAACACAGGTTGAGAGGACCCGTTGACCTGGTGTTGTCCTAAAAACACAACACAGGTTGAGAGGACCCGTTGACCTGCTGGAGTCCTAAAAACACAACACAGGTTGAGAGGACCCGTTGACCTGGGGCCTATTTCACGAAACTTGGATTAACTAATCCAGGATTTAGGCCAAAGCCAGGCTTTTTAAATCCTGATCTTTACAGCCTGGTTTATTCCGTTCCACTAAAGCCAAGCGAGGCTCAGAATTGGTGGATTTGGCGAGCCGGGATCAGCAAGCCTGGCTTAATAGACAGTCTGGCTTTTTGTCTCTAGACCCCTTATGTGGATCATAGATTTACTGATCCTTCTTCTTCATGCGGTATTATGGCAGTTTGCATCCTTAATAGTTGCATTACAGCCCCCTTCTGTATATCTCATTATCTTTACTAATCTATTCAAGACTTACTGATACAAGGACTTAAGCTTCTAAAATAAATACTGCTGCTGTAATTAAAGAGAGAACATACTCTCAATAGTGGATAGACTGAATGATTAACTACCCCAAAAATATAGTTTACATTTTACCACTACTATTAACTTAAAACAGAATTCTTAATATTGTAAGCATAATGATATTGTCGCATTGTGATATTTGGCCATAACTCCCTCCTCTGAGGGAGCTACCTTTGGGGAAGGGGGTCCGGGTCATGGTCCGGGTCATGGGTTCATGTAGCATGCCAAAGTTTGTGCTATTGCCATTGAGAATGCATTGGGCGTTTAAGTTAAATAACTCAGAAACTACAAAACATTTCAAAGTAAAAAGTTCCAGCATGTGTCTCCACAGTAAGCTGAAATTTACAAAGTGTGAATGGAGTTTCTAGGTGAAAGTGATTTTTTGAAGTGCCACTATCTGCCTATAAATGTCTCAAATTTGAAAGCACTATATTTCTAAAACTATGAAACATTTCAAAGATTCCTTTTCAGGCACACATGTCCACCGTAGGATGAACCTAAATAGGTTTGAATGGGGTTTCTAGGTGTAAGTAGTGGGTGAAACGTTACAATGGTAATATGTTGTAAAACAATGAGTAATGGTAATATTTAGTGGTTTTCACTTTTACAAATAATATAATATATATATATAATATATAATTCTTCTTAACCGTGCACTTGCACGACAGCAAACCTATTCATGGGGAACATTCACCAAAAGCAGCTGATCTACAAGCTCACAAGCTGTCATGATGTTGTGCAGCCTATATATTTTGGTGATTTGATTTTATATAGTGCTTAAATTAGTCCTTTAATGCAGACCGATACAAATAAGGCAACATAAACCCATAATAATTGAATAAATCTGGAAAACATCATTGGTTTGTGATCAGTTTGACTGCGTAATGAACAGTAAAGACATCAGGATTAGGTTAAACCTGGCTGTTAGCCTGGTCCGGAGCAGGCTAAATCCAAAGCATTAGTTTCCATGGTAACTAATGTAGCATCACTTTCATGAAACCGAATCAAGACTCAACATATCCAGGTTAACTGGTTAAATTAATCTGGCAAGATCAACCAGCTTTCATGAAACCAGTTAATCACTGATCCAGGATATATTAACCCTTGGACTACCAATCCCAATTTTTTTGTTTGGGTAACAAATTGGCATATTTTTAATTAATCATTTTCACATTAATAGAAAGATCTGGTGGTTTGAACAGATGTTTTTTTTCATTGCTAGTGTATTCTCTCGAATTGCCACCAGATGGCGGGAACGCACCATTATGCTGATTTTGGCCAAAATAGACGAATCTTCCTAAGTCACTTCCGGTTCAACGATCGACAACATCCGGTAGTATTTTGACCCTAGTCACTAGCTTGGCTGGTCGGGATTGCTAAGCTAATACTATATTTTTCATAACTAAGTCAAATTAACCTCAAATCAACCCCAAAACATAGCAAAATATCACATTTTTTACAGCGACGCACATAGAGACGGCGCACGTGCACGATATAGCAACGATCACGCGGATTTCGGCCGTTTTTTGGTCAATTACATCCAACATTAGGCATATTAGCGAAAAATACAAATTTTTGCTCCGTTGAACCCTAGATAACTGACATTTATTGACATTCCGTTAATTCCGTGAACGGGAGGTTTGTATTTTGAGCAATAATCTGTTTTTTCCGTTAATTGTAGCCCAGGGGTTAAGCCAGGATACGTGTTAAAGCCCGGCTTAATCTCTAATCCAAGTTTCGTGGAACGGGCCCCTGGGTCCTAAAAATACAACACAGGTTGAGAGGACCCGTTGACCTGCTGGAGTCCTAAAAACACAACACAGGTTGAGAGGACCCGTTGACCTGCTGGAGTCCTAAAAACACAACAAAAAAAGGCCCAACACTGGTTATGGTTATGAATATGAACATTCAATCTTACCAACACGGAGCTGGATCGTACTGCTGCCCATGTGTGGAACGAGACAGCGGTAGGTCCCTTCGTCCGAGAACCTCACCTCGGTCAGCCTCAGGGAGATGTTACCGTGTTGCAGCTCTTCCGAAAACAGGAACGTCCTCCATTTGTACAAGAGGTTCACGGCGTTGGCAATGGGACGTCCATCTAGGAAAACGTAAACGTTTGGTTCGTCCAGGTCAGCTCTGGTCCAAAACACTGACCGTTTCTCCATGTTGAGCGGAGGGTCAACGAGACACGGAAGGATCGCCTCGCCTCCCAGTCTGGCCAGCACAGGTTGAGAGGACCCGTTGACCTGGTGTTGTCCTAAAAACACAACACATGTTGAGAGGACCCGTTGACCTGGGGCCTGTTTCACGAAACTTGGATTAACTAATCCAGGATTTAGGCCAAAGCCAGGCTTTTTAAATCCTGATCTTTACAGCCTGGTTTATTCCGTTCCACTAAAGCCAAGCGAGGCTCAGAATTGGTGGATTTGGCGAGCCGGGATCAGCAAGCCTGGCTTAATAGACAGTCTGGCTTTTTGTCTCTAGACCCCTTATGTGGATCACAGATTTACTGATCCTTCTTCTTCATGGGGTATTAAATAGTTGCATTACAGCCCCCTTCTGTATATCTCATTATCTTTACTAATCTATTCAAGACTTACTGATACAAGGACTTAAGCTTCTAAAATAAATACTGCTGCTGTAATTAAAGAGAGAACATACTCTCAATAGTGGATAGACTGAATGATTAACTACCCCAAAAATATAGTTTACATTTTACCACTACTATTAACTTAAAACAGAATTCTTAATATTGTAAGCATAATGATATTTGGCCATAACTCCCTCCTCTGAGGGAGCTACCTTTGGGGAAGGGGGTTGTTGTCCAGACAGGGCCGGGTCATGGGTTCATGTAGCATGCCAAAGTTTGTGCTATTGCCATTGAGAATGCATTGGGCGTTTAAGTTAAATAACTCAGAAACTATAAAACATTTCAAAGTAAAAAGTTCCAGCATGTGTCTCCACAGTAAGCTGAATTTTACAAAAGTAAAAAGTTCCAGCATGTGTCTCCACAGTAAGCTGAATTTTACAAAGTGTGAATGGAGTTTCTAGGTGAAAGTGATTTTTTTAAGTGCCACTATCTGCCTATAAATGTCTCAAATTTGAAAGCACTATATTTCTAAAACTATGAAACATTTCAAAGATTCCTTTTCAGGCACACATGTCCACCGTAGGATGAACCTAAATAGGTTTGAATGGGGTTTCTAGGTGTAAGTATGTATAGGACTAGTAGTGGGTGAAACGTTACAATGGTAATATGTTGTAAAACAATGAGTAATGGTAATATTTAGTGGTTTTCACTTTTACAAAAATATATATATATATATATAATATAATATAATAATTCTTCTTAACCGTGCACTTGTACGACAGCAAACCTATTCATGGGGAACATTCACCAAAAGCAGCTGATCTACAAGCTCACAAGCTGTCATGATGTTGTGCAGCCTATATATTTTGGTTATTTGATTTTATATAGTGCTTAAATTAGTCCTTTAATGCAGACCGATACAAATAAGGCAACATAAACCCATAATAATTGAATAAATCTGGAAAACATCATTGGTTTGTGATCAGTTTGACTGCTTAATGAACAGTAAAGACATCAGGATTAGGTTAAACCTGGCTGTTAGCCTGGTCCGGAGCAGGCTAAGTCCAAAGCATTAGTTTCCATGGTAACTTATGTAGCATCACTTTCATGAAACCGAATCAAGCCTCAACATATCCAGGTTAACTGGTTAAATTAATCTGGCAAGATCAACCAGCTTTCATGAAACCGGTTAAGCACTGATCCAGGATATATTAAGCCAGGATATGTGTTAAAGCCCGGCTTAATCTCTAATCCAAGTTTCGTGAAATAGGCCCCTGGTGTTGTCCTAAAAACACAACACAGGTTGAGAGGACCCGTTGACCTGGTGTTGTCCTAAAAACACAACACAGGTTGAGAGGACCCGTTGACCTGGTGTTGTCCTAAAAACACAACACAGGTTGAGAGGACCCGTTGACCTGGTGTTGTCCTAAAAACACAACACAGGTTGAGAGGACCCGTTGACCTGCTGGAGTCCTAAAAACACAACACAGGTTGAGAGGGCCCGTTGACCTGGTGGAGTCCTAAAAACACAACACAGGTTGAGAGGACCCGTTGACCTGCTGGAGTCCTAAAAACACAACACAGGTTGAGAGGGCCCGTTGACCTGGTGGAGTCCTAAAAACACAACACAGGTTGAGAGGACCCGTTGACCTTTGACCTGGTGGAGTCCTAAAAACACAATGCTGTCACGTGAGCTAGAGCAGTGGTTCCCAAAGTGGGGTCCGGGGACCCCCTGGGGTCCTTGAGGGAGTTCCAGGGGGTCCCCATCAGCTAAATGATAGTTTGGAACCAAATGGACCCTTATGGGTCTGTAACTCTGAGTGTACAAATGGAACCAAATGGACCCTTATGGTTCTGTAACTCAGAGTGTACAAATGGACCCTTATGGGTCTGTAACTCAGAGAGTGTACAAATGGAACCAAATGGACCCTCATGGGTCTGTAACTCTGAGTGTACAAATGGACCCTTATGGGTCTGTAACTCAGAGAGTGTACAAATGGAACCAAATGGACCCTTATGGGTCTGTAACTCAGAGTGTACAAATGGAACCAAATGGACCCTTATGGGTCTGTAACTCAGAGTGTACAAATGGAACCAAATGGACCCTTATGGGTCTGTAACTCAGAGAGTGTACAAATGGAACCAAATGGACCCTTATGGGTCTGTAACTCAGAGAGTGTACAAATGGAACCAAATGGACCCTTATGGGTCTGTAACTCAGAGAGTGTACAAATGGAACCAAATGGACCCTCATGGGTCTAACTCAGAGAGTGTACAAATGGAACCAAATGGACCCTTATGGGTCTGTAACTCAGAGAGTGTACAAATGGAACCAAATGGACCCTTATGGGTCTGTAACTCAGAGAGTGTAAAAATGGAACCAAATGGACCCTTATGGGTCTGTAACTCAGAGTGTACAAATGGAACCAAATGGACCCTTATGGGTCTGTAACTCAGAGTGTACAAATGGAACCAAATGGACCCTTATGGGGTCTGTAACTCAGAGAGTGTACAAATGGAACCAAATGGACCCTTATGGGTCTGTAACTCAGAGAGTGTACAAATGGACCCTTATGGGTCTGTAACTCTGAGAGTGTACAAATGGACCCTAATGGGTCTGTAACTCAGAGAGTGTACAAATGGAACCAAATGGACCCTTATGGGTCTGTAACTCAGAGAGTGTACAAATGGAACCAAATGGACCCTTATGGGTCTGTGACCATGATAGTGTACAAATGGAACCAAATGGACCCTTATGGGTCTGTAACTCTGAGAGTGTACAAATGGACCCTAACGGGTCAGTTAAATTAACATTGATTTTACAATATAAATTGGGGGTCCCAGAGATAGAAATGCCATTCAATGGGGGTCCGTAGACTAATGCATGTCAAACTGGGGGTCCTTGACAACCAAATGGACCCTTAAGGATCTGTAACTCTGAGAGTTGGAACCATCCATTTGTACACTCTCAGTTAAATTAACATTGATTTGACAATATAAATTGGGGGTCCCAGAGATAGAAATGTGTTTAAAGGAGAATTCCATACTTAAAAGGCTTTATACCTTTCTTTGTAGTCGTTACGTCCCCACCAAAGAGGTCCAGGTGTTATTTTATGCAAAAGCTCCTTATTGGCCATTTCCCCTACCATAAGCCCTAAATGAATTGCATTGAATTGAATGGGATGTATGGGGTGTTGTGCTAATTCGCTTATTTCCATCGAAATAAGTAGTAAAGTGTGCCGCTTGGGATATTATTTACATTATGAAGAGAGGATATATACAAACAAATATATAATTTTGAGCGATGGAAATAAGCGAATTAGCACAACACCCCATAGCCCCATTCAATTCAATACAATTCATTGAGGGCTTATGGTAGGGGAAATAGCCAATAAGGAGCTTTTGCACAAAATAACACCTGGACCTCTTTGGTGGGGATAGCTTTAATCTTCTCTTATGGGGGTCCCTGGCATAGCTTTAATCTTCTCTTATGGGGGTCCCTGGCATAGCTTTAATCTTCTCTTATGGGGGTCCCTGGCATAGCTTTAGTCTTCTCTTATGGGGGTCCCTGGCATAGCTTTAATCTTCTCTTATGGGGGTCCCTGGCATAGCTTTAATCTTCTCTTATGGGGGTCCCTGGCATAGCTTTAATCTTCTCTTATGGGGGTCCCTGGCATAGCTTTAATCTTCTCTTATGGGGGTCCCTGGCATAGCTTTAATCTTCTCTTATGGGGGTCCCTGGCATAGCTTTAATCTTCTCTTATGGGGGTCCCTGGCATAGCTTTAATCTTCTCTTATGGGGGTCCCTGGCATAGCTTTAATCTTCTCTTATGGGGGTCCCTGGCATAGCTTTAATCTTCTCTTATGGGGGTCCCTGGCATAGCTTTAATCTTCTCTTATGGGGGTCCCTGGCATAGCTTTAATCTTCTCTTATGGGGGTCCCTGGCATAGCTTTAATCTTCTCTTATGGGGGTCCCTGGCATAGCTTTAATCTTCTCTTATGGGGGTCCCTGGCATAGCTTTAGTCTTCTCTTATGGGGGTCCCTGGCATAGCTTTAGTCTTCTCTTATGGGGGTCCCTGGCATAGCTTTAAACTTCTCTTATGGGGGTCCCTGGCATAGCTTTTCAATTGGTGCTCAATTAGTGTCACTTTTGGGGGCTATACAAGTGATGTGGGGGAGAGTAATTTAACCCATTCTGACCTGAGATCAGATTCATAACGAGGTTTCCACTGGACACACACTGGTCTGATTAACCCATTCTGACCTGAGATCAGATTCTAGAAATGTCAGTCGCTCTTCGATTTTTCAAAAATAGCAGACCTACAAGCTCGTAGCGCGCCACTCGGTGGCGCGATATGAGCTTGTAGGTCTGCTATTTTTCAATAGCTAAAGCACGACATGATGCTGACACCAAAATGGGTGCCCGTTCAGAATGGGTTAAAACGGATAAACAAAGAGTATGTATTAAATGTAGTATAGCATATAATAAAATAAATTTTATAGTAACGATTCACCGATCCAGGATGACTTGATTCTAAGCTTAAAATAATTTATATACGGTAAATATTTTTTGAAAATCTCACGGGGGAAAAATGAATGGCCTATTTTTAAGTGGAACCACCACAAAATGGCCTATTTAACTTTGTGTTTTAGGAACTGAGGGACAGGGCGGAGGGGATCGGCCAATAGGAAAGGTGTAGTCTAGCAGTTTGTCAATAATCTGACCTTTTCAGCATTTTGACCTTTTTACCTCCTCTATGATGATTTCCTGTTTTGACTTTATAGTCGTGTATATATTCGTACGTCTCTAAATGTTTTGATGAATTGAAAATGTTCAAAACTCACGTCTGGTCGGGAGCTGTCATACGCTTAATTGTCCTCACCAGTTTTTCTGTCGTAGAACAGCGGAGCAGCATTGTTTGACCAGCTGAGAGGCTGTCACAGGCATCTAAACATATGTTTTCACTCCTAAAATGTATAAAACTAATAATAGCCTACATGTGATTTTTTTTTTTTTTGTAAAGGCATGTCATATGCCCCCCCACGGACCTCCACCACTACAGCCTACCACCAGTACCACATAAGGTTTAGGCTGCGAGGCACGCAGCCTAATATACAGTAATGTCATAAACGTGCATGCAGGTCACGACAGTGACAGACAGAACAGGAGCGGAGGAGGAGATGCAGAGTTGCAAAACAGCATTTGTCACGTGCGTGCATGCATGCGGGGGGGGGGGGGGGGGGGGAGCAAGGGTTCATGCAGGTTTATTTATTTAAGATACAACAAGTTGCAAGTTGCGTTTTTTTTCTTCCTGTAACCATGGTTTCAAAATCGTAATGCCGTTCATCCTGTCGCATGAAATGCAATGCATTTCTCCCATATGATTTTATTTAAAGTATTTATTTAAAGACGGTTACGCCACGGACAAAGCCAACTCGGATCGTGACAAATCATGACAATGAACACACTATTTTGGGGCCGATCAAATCATTAGAAAGAAGAAAATACAGGCAGGAGACAACACTATTTGTTTCGTTTTTCTCCTTATAAATGATTTGATCGGCCCAAAACATTGTGTTCATTGTCGCGATTTGTCACGATCCGAGTTGGCTTTGTCCGCGGCGTAACCGTCTTTAAATAAATACTTAAAGAAAAGCCTATGGGAGAAATACATTGCATTTCATTTCCTGGGCCACTCCAAGGACTGTATAAAGAGGACAGGAAGCGAAGACCGTACGGGTGCCGCCATGTTGCTACATGGTGCTCCATGGAAGGAAATAAACATGCACAGTTGAGACCAGGAAGTTGGACATGCATATGGCACAAATGGCCCAGCAGATGGCGTGAGGTGACTAAAGACCTTGCTGAATGTAGGGACGCTTGTAAAGTTGTATCTCACTCTTCTGCCAGCCTATATGCTGAAGCCAGCTTGGCTCAGTGCTCACCATGAACGGACTGAGACAGCCGTGTCATGATCAGTGCAACTATAATATCTATATAATTTTATGTAATACAGTGGTTTTCAACCTGGTCTGGGGACCACCAGCACCCTTGAGGGGGTTTCAGCTAGGTAGTCCCCAGCTTGGTAACCAAATGGACTCTTATAGATCTTTAACTCTTGAGAGCGTAACCCGTCCATTTGGTTTCATTTTAAACTCTCAAGAGTTCAATTATTGTTAAAGATCTGCATAATAAGTCTACACAAGATAATGTAGAATAATTGTTATTTTGATCAACTATGGCCAGCACTAAAGTGTTATTTATTTATATACACATACATTTATTATACCATTTGTCAATGGTAGGCTACCTTTCCAAGTGTCTCCCGTTATGGCACTATTTCCTATTATGGCCAGCATGATTTTCGTTTAAAAGAATGTTATTTATTTTGACTGTTTTTCCGACCATCCTTGGGATTGTGGGTGGGGGGGGGGTGGGTGGGATAGGGGATTGAGTTTTATTTTTTATTTTCATATTTGATATGTCTACTCTGTTTAATACTTGCCCCTGGGTTTGTCACAAAAACTTTAATAAAAGATTTTGAAAAGAAAAGAAAGAAAAATGTTATTTATTGCATGCTCACGTCAGCCTACTTTTATTTATCTGTTTGGAAATGTGTCTGCATTTATCAAATAAATGACTGGATGTGCCACAAGTCCCTTTTTTGTACTTTTATGTCTACGCAATATAGGCCTACATGTTGTATGGTCTACTCTAAACTCTAAAGGTTTCTCCTAAAGTCCACGAAGTGCAGTAGGCTAGCCGAATGATATTATAAAGGCAATTATTAGGGTTATGTGCTCTCAAACTATTATAGGCTTCAACTCTATTCCTTACAATGTGATGGTAGGCGTAGACCTATAGGGCTTCTTCTATTTTCTACTGAATGTCATGCAAATGATACCATGCCAAGCCTGCAATGAATGATCACACCGTGGTACCCTCCGGGGAATCCAGGCACATGCTACAGGAGGCTTCAATTATTTTGTACAATACAATGGGCAAAATCAATTTTACATGTTGATTTATTCATCGGGCATTCAGTTCGGTTTGAATAGTGTGTCCGGGACTGGCCTACTGAACATATTATATTCCTAAACATACGTTTTGATTCACTCTTGTCCCCTTAATTGATTATTCTATTATATAAATATTATAGTTGCACTGATCATGACACGGCTGTCTCAGTCAGTCCGTTCATGGTGAGCACTGAGCCAAGCTGGCTTCAGCATAATAGCTGGCAGAAGAGTAAAATACAACTTTACAAGCGTCCCTACATTCAGCAAGGTCTTTAGTCACCTCACGCCATCTGCTGGGCCATTTGTGCCATATGCATGTCCAACTTCCTGGTCTCAACTGCGCATGTTTCTTTCCTTCCATGGAGCACCATGTAGCAACATGGCGGCACCCGTACGGTCTTCGCTTCCTGTCCTCTTTATACAGTCCTTGGGCCACTCGTCGTTCTGAAAGGGGGAGGGACTGCGACGCTCTAGAGTCTAGTCTATACACATTTCAAACAGACAGTCATTCGACACCCATGAGACCAAATGGTCAAAATTCTCTCCATATTGGGTGTGGTCAGGTCATGGACATACAGGACATACAAATGTATGTCTTTAAATGTTTTGATGAATTGAACAATGTGGACCCTGTTGTAAACAAGTGTAATGCTTAATTGGGTCGTCCACTCACAGTTGACAGTCTTTGTATTGAGTTTGTGCTTAAAATGTACTGTAAATTCTACAAACTGTTAATAAATATTTCAATCAATCAATCAAGAGTTCAAGCTGTGAATATGGTGACTGTGCGTCTGTCCTGTTGGCTCTCTCACCCATGCATGAGGCAATGAGACCAGGGTAACACTTTTAGTTTAAAACAATTATCTAGACTATATTAATGGAATGTGGTTCCATCAGATACGACACAAGTGTAGGCCTAATGCTTTATGGTGTCGTCCACTCACAGTTGACAGTTTTTGTATTGAGTTGTACATGAAATGTACTGTAATTCTGCAAACTAACTTAATAAAGCCCACTTCCAACATATATGAATAATAACTATAAAAATGCTTTAGACTGATGGTCCGATTGTGCAATGTTTTAGTCCGTAGTTTTCAATACAGAAGTGGTTTATAATGTCAGAGAGGCATACGGGGTGCTTGTGCAATGTTTTAGTCCGTAGTTTTCAATAAAGAAGTGGTTTAATCCAGTTTGTGGCCAAACGCCATTTCCCTCCCCTCGTTTACTTCCCGTTTACATTGAGCGTCTTTCACAGTTTCGCTCCCTCCCCCACTATACGGCCGTTGGGGAAGTTCCGACAGAAATCGGCCACAGCCTGGATTAAAACACTCCTTTATAGAAAACTACGGGCTAATATTTATACATTGTACAAGCAAAACATGTCAAAATCCATCAACTTCATCTACGATAAAAACAAAAACAAAAAAACAATCTAAATCTTAGGCTACCGTTAGCGATAGTAGCACAAGCCCAGGTCAGGACTACAACAACGCAGTGAGTCGAGTGTAAATACAGTTGACAGTTGTATACAGTAGGCTATCGTTTAATACCTCTCACAGGTAATGTGTAGTAACCGCTGGGTCTGCTCCCCAGCATCATCACCAACATGTAGAAATACAGCCTCATCGTCCAACAGCAACAACCCGTCTTTGTGACCGAGAGAGAGAGAGACGCCATCGTTACACTCCCGACCCCCACTAAACCAAAGAAGAATGTCCGTCCGTCCAAACACACACACACACACACACACACACACACACACACACACACACACACACACACACACACACACACACACACAAAACGCAACAAGTAAGACAAGTGGTAACAGGCCCCTGTTCAGCTGTTCTGTTCCATCTCGCCCCACTATCTACCTGGCTGTAAATAACAAACATAATTCATGTTGGTGATTATATAAAATAAAAGGTATTATCATATTAATTTATCATTGTTAAATTCACCCTGTATATCCACGGGCATAATTATAATAGCATGATGATGCCATTACAAGACATGGGCTACACATGGAATAAATGTGTTTAATAAAACGAAACTGCAGTCACCGTCTCTGTGTCATGTTATTCTTTCTTAACTTTACAGAGTATAGAGATCGACTACTATACAATCAAATAAATCTGTATACAAGATCATTTCAGATTTCAGAGAGGGAGGGAAATACTAAATTAACTGTTAACGACAAAAATCGTAAAGTTGGTAAAGGGCGAGTCGAAGTAGGCTAAACTCCGTTCACTTTGTGTGACCGAGAGAGAGAGAGAGAGACGCCATCATTACAGAGGAAGGTACATGGAGCAATCTGTGTTATTCTAAAACCGTTTTAATAAACATGGTTAAAATAATATGACATGTGGCATTAGTGTTATTTCTTCATTCAGAGCATGCCAACACATTACACACAGCATAAGAGAGGCGATGGAGCAATCGGTGTAAATGTATGACAGCTATAATTTCAATAAACATGGTTATGACATGCAGGCGTTGTAGTGTGAAGGATCTATTGAATGTGTCAAACTGACATATTGAGCCTATACACACAGTATAAGCCTTCCCCCTATAGGCTATACCTTCACATTCAGTAGATCATGTGATCTTCTGTGGCCAGATCTCCTGGGGTTTATTAGGACTATAGTAAATAATAAATAAACTAGAAAAAGTGCCCTTCTGGGCACAGGTCTCCACCAGGAGGATAGGAATATTTAGGAGTAATATAAACATGTTTTTTGTTTGTTTGTTCCAATCTTTGCCAATCAGGATGGAATATGGGAAATGGTGCAGATCCGTGTTGATGGCACGCATGCACAATCCACCTGTTGGTGGCGCTATAACAGGGCAATGTGAAATGGGTGGGCTATATTCCTCAGCCTAGTAGGAAAGTGCGTGAAAGATTTCACGTGAAATTGCACGCTGCGTTCATGATTTGAGGTTTTTTGTTCAAAACAGGCCAATCCTGCAAAATTTGAAAGCCAATGTTAAGCCAATTAGGATGGAATATGAAATATCAGACACATCCGTCTTGAGCACATGACTATGGAGATACTGTGTAACGATTTGCGGGATTTTTGGACAAAATCTGTAGGTGTACTGTGCAAAAACTTGTTTTGCACAAAGCGGCCTCCTGGTGGCGCTATAACAGGCCGTTCTGGAAATTTTGGGGCAGAGGTTCATCGTTGGCATCCAGGGAGTGTGTGTGCAAAATGTGGCATCGACCGGGTTAACGGTGGCCGAGATTAGCTTGTCACGGACGGACGGACGGACACACGGACACACGGACGGACGGACGGAGTGCAAAACATACTCTCTCCCCATGCCTTCGGCCTGGTGGAGACAATAAATATTTGGTAAAAAAATACATATTTAGCCCCATGCTCGAATGCCCCCGCCCCCCTGTCAAAAAGAGCTAAAATCCCTAAAACGAAAGAAAGCAGCAAATGAAAGAAAATTAACACTCACCTTTTAGTTTCTCTAATAACAACCTAAAACATGAACCTTGGTTGAAAAAAACTAAAGTTGTCCTTTAAGTTAGTTTTGACTAAAACTCCGTTCACTTCTTGGGGCTTAATTCAGTCCAATGGAGGCTCTTGACAATTTAATGTTCTGAAGCAGAATGCACTGGACTCAGGGCAACAGCCTTGATTGATCGATTGAAATATTTATTAACAGTTTGCAGAATTACAGTAGCAGACATTTCAAGCACAAACTCAATACAAAATGCATGTACCTACCATAGCCCAGAGCGGTCATCCGGGGACCCCCAGGGGTCTTTGAGGGAGATCCAGGGGGGTCCGGGGACCCCCAGGGGTCTTTGAGGGAGTTCCAGGGGGTCCCCAGCTAAATGATAAACCAAATGGACCCTTATGGGTCTGTAACTCTGAGAGTGTACAAATGGAACCAAATGGACCTGTTAGGGTCCATTTGTACACTCTCTGAGTTAAATTAACATTGGTTTCACAATATAAATTGGGGTCCCAGAGATAGAAATCCCATTCCCTTCTCTTATGGGGGTCCCTGGCATATCTATTCTAATGGGGGTCCACGGGGCTGATAAGTGTACATGTGGGGGTCCACAGGGCTGATACGTGTACATGTGGGGGTCCACAGGGCTGATACGTGGACATGTGGGGGTCCACAGGGCTGATACGTGGACATGTGGGGGTCCACAGGGCTGATACGTGGACATGTGGGGGTCCACAGGGCTGATACGTGGACATGTGGGGGTCCACAGGGCTGATACGTGGACATGTGGGGGTCCACAGGGCTGATACGTGGACATGTGGGGGTCCACAGGGCTGATACGTGGACATGTGGGGGTCCACAGGGCTGATACGTGGACATGTGGGGGTCCACAGGGCTGATACGTGGACATGTGGGGGTCCACAGGGCTGATACGTGGACATGTGGGTGGGGGTCCACAGGGCTGATACGTGTACATGTGGGGGTCCACGGGGCTGATACGTGGACATGTGGGGGTCCACAGGGCTGATACGTGGACATGCAGGGTAAGTAACGTGCGATGAGCATCTCTTCCAAGAAGGTAAGGTCAGAGAGCTCAGAGGGCACGTGTGCGTCTGGCTGCATGCCGTTGTCGGCACTCCATTTTTTTGGGTGCTGCTTGTCAGAGTGGCAGTTGAGACAAAGTCCTTGGCGGTTGAGCATAAGCGTCAGGCGTTTGCGGTGACAGCAGGCACACTCTTGAAGTGTCAGTTTGCGTTCAGCTTCTATGAACTCCTGCTGAGGTGTGAGAGGAGTTGGTGCGGCTCTCGACTGCTGTTGCTGCAGAGCATCTCGTTCCCGCAGCTGGGCCCGGCTGTCCTCATCTAGTCGTTGGCAGTGCTGCTGCTTCATCTCAGCATCTCGTTGCCGCAGCTGGGCTCGGCTGTCCTCATCCAGTCGTTGGCGGTGCTGCTGCATACTCTCAGCATTTTGTTGGCGCAGCTGGGCCCGGCTGTCCTCATGCAGTTGTTGGCGGTGCTGCTGCTTCATCTCAGCATCTCTTTGCCGCAGCTGGGCTCGGCTGTCCTCATCCAGTCGTTGGCGGTGCTGCTGCATACTCTCAGCATTTTGTTGCCGCAGCTGGGCTCGGCTGTCCTCATGCAGTTGTTGGCGGTGCTGCTGCTTCATCTCAGCATCTCGTTGCCGCAGCTGGACGAGCCTTTCGTCTGTGTGTTTTTTGCGTTGACGCTGCTTCCGTTCCCTGGCGAGACGTCGGCGACGGTCTTCTTTACTCTCCTCTGGCCTATCTGCACATGAGGGCATTTGGCTGTTTGATGGTGATGTGCTGATGGAGGGCTGGTGCTGTGACATGCTGTCGATGTTAAATACAGTAGAGTAGAAGTGGCAATAGATATGTTGAAATGCTATGTTATGTTATGTGATTCGCCCCTTTACCAAGTCTCCCCTGCTTAGTGTAAGGTTGACACTATTATTTTTATGTTGGGGTAGTATCGACACACATACAGTTTTGGCCAGCTCTTTTTTAAAGTTTTTTATTTATTTATAGTTTTTTTAATTTTATGTAAGTTTGTTTTTAAGTAACGACACACATACAGTGTCGTCGTTAAGCAGCAGTAACAGACTGTTACGTTAGGACTGTGACTACTTAGCTAACGTTAGTCCATACACACACTAGTACACATAGCCTAGTTACAGACAGTGTCGTTGTGACAGTATTATTTTTATGTTGGGCCTAGTACACCAAGTTACAGACAGTGTCGTTGTTAAGCAGCAGTAAACAGGACTGTGACTGCTTAGCTAACGTTAGCCTATACGCACACACTAGTACACATAGCCTAGTTACAGACAGTGTCGTTGTGATGTACGTGTTTTTTTCCTTTTTTTTTTTTTTTTTAAGTTACGTTTTTTTTTTTTTTTTTTTTATGTAAGTTTTCTTTAAGTTAATTTTTTTTTCTAATTTTTTCTTTTTTTAAGTAAATTTTTTTTAAGTTAATTTTTTTATGTAAGTTTGTTTTTAAGTTAAGTTTTTTTAAGTTAAGGTGTGTGTGTGTGTGTGTGTTTGTGTGTGTGTGTGTGTGTGTGTGTGTGTGTGTGTGTGTGTGTGTGTGTGTGTGTGTGTGCTACAGCTGCGCCCTCTGGTGGCGGGCTTGTGGTGTCACAGCGGGACAGACACACACAGACACGATCTGCAGGGTCTCATAGTTAGTGCTTATTGCATTCGCAATCACTGCGTTCGCAAAAACATTTGAAAATGGAAGGGTGACTGCTCAACTGCTCTGGATCTCATTATTTACATCACAAGTTATGAGCTTTCTATTTAGCACCTCTGCTGGAACACTCCATCATCGCGGTTCCTTCAACCTTTTCCGCCTTTTTCCTCCTCTTCATGCTATGGATTACGGACGCATACTTTAATCCAACATGGACCTTACACCACCAAGAAGAGATGGAACGTCACGGAATCGAAGCGGAGGAGTTTCACAGCGATTTTTACCTTCTAACTGGCATTGAATGTAAACACATTTCTTTTGGATCAGCAGCGATTCATGGCCTGTTAACAGCAAACCCGAATCGCAAGTACAAGCCCCCGACTGGCAAGATGGATCGCAGAACTGTGATTATTCTTTTCTTGTTACTATCGGGAGATATTCACTTCAATCCTGGACCGGTTACCCGATCACAAGCAAGACTGCACTCACAGCAGCAACTGTTGCTTCCGCAAACAACGGCCGTTCCCATCGCAACGCACCACGGCTTCCACGCCTTCCAGAGCGCCGCGAGCGCCGCGAGCGCCTCGAGCGCCTCCCCCACGGAACGGACCACGGACGCAACTTCAAGATCAGCCCATGAACTGCAGACAACCAACGCCAGCGGACCCCCACATACCACCGCAGGCGTCTTGTTCGCCGAAGCCACCCCAGCGGCAGTGATCATGGAGCTGAACGAGGAACACCACCCCCTCCCCCATACCCACAGTCAACCCAGGACTACAGAGGATAATAGACCACCCATTCCCACCCCAGCCACTGACCCAGACACCAGGATGGATCTGACCTGGCCTACAGACATGTCCAGACATGTTCAGACATGTTCAGACATGTTCAACGGCGCCACCCCCCACATTCCACCGCCCCTCCCCACTCACACCTCAACCACGCCCATCCTCGGTCACACCTCTGACTACTTCAACACAGACGAAATTAACACAATCGTCGCATCCAACGGCCTTCACCTGTTCCATTTGAATGTGAATAGCTTGAGTCCCAAACTAGCTGAGATCAGACATCTGTTCCAGAACGGTAAGGCAAACATACTGTGTTTCTCTGAAACTTTTTTTGATTGATTGAAATATTTATTAACAGTTTGTAGAATTTACAGTACATTTTAAGCACAAACTCAATACAAAGACTGTCAACTGTGAGTGGACGACCCAATTAAGCATTACACTTGTTTACAACAGGGTCCACATTGTTCAATTCATCAAAACATTTAAAGACGTACAAACATTTAGAGACATACAAATAGACATTTCTATGTAGCTAAAGTACAGAACAGGAATTCATCATATGGGAAGCAAAAAAGGGAAAAGATACAATATACAGTGAGGGAAAATGGGGGGTGGGGGGGGTGGGGGGATTCAGATTTTACAGAGGCCAGTTTCGAATTGCAGCCATCCGTAGGTGCCCTTTGAGAGCGGTTTTGAAGGAGTCAAGGGATTCACATGTCTTAATGACTGTTGGTAGGGCGTTCCACATTTTGGTGGCATAGGAGCGAAAATAATTTAGTCCCTTGTTTGTGCCGAATCTGGGTTGTACATGGTTTGTTGCACTCCCTCTGGTGTTGTGGGTGTGGACTTCGTTTACATTAAGGAAGTATTTAGACAGGTACATGGGTATCTTGGTGGTGTATCGAATCTTGTGGACCAGACCCATTGCAAGATGCTGTACTCTGTCGTCGACCCTAAGCCATCCCAGCCTGTCAAAGTGGGCAGGGGTGAGGTGGGTTCGGGGGGTGAGGCCAAGTAGGAGCCTGACCAGTTTGTTTTGGGAGGTCTGGAGCCTTGTTTTAAGGGCCTTTGAGGTGCTGTGGTACCAAGAGGTGGATGCATAGTCAAAGAAACCTTGTACGAGGGCTCCTGTTAAGGTCTTCAAGGTGTTTTTGCTGACCAGTGAGGAGATCCTGTAAAGGAATCTTGTTCTTTGATTGACTTTTTTGATTACGTTGGTGGCCATCTTATCACCGGAAAGATTGGCCTCCAGGATGGAACCTAGGTAGGTAATTTGATCTTTTCGTGTGATAATATTGTCACCCACTCTAACCAAGAAGCCATCTGCCTTGCTGAGATTACTATTTGATCCGAAGAGGATGGATTCAGTTTTTCCCAGGTGTAAGGATAGTTTGTTATCAGCGAGCCAGGTGCAGATTCTACCGAGTTCAGAGCTGAGGGTCTTTTCAACCTGCAGTTTGTTCCTGTCCGAGACCAGCAGTGCTGAGTCATCTGCGAACAGGAACAAGTTGCAGTCACAAGCTGAAGTCATGTCGTTAACATATATTAGGAACAGTAAAGGCCCTAGTATGCTTCCTTGTGGGACGCCACAGCTCACTGGGAGGGGAGGGGACAGTGTTCCGTTCACCTCCACCATCTGTTCTCTCCCCTCCAGGTAGGATTGCATCCAGCTCACTGATGTGCTATCAAAACCAATAGCTTTAAGCTTGTTAACCAGTATGGAGTGGTTCACGGTGTCAAAAGCCTTTTGGAGGTCCAGCATGACCATGCCGCAGTATTTTCCAGCGTCCACCTCGTGTTTGATGTGGTCGCTCAAATCCAGAATCTATAGACCCCCTGATCAGAATGAGTTCTATGATATACTTGAGGGGTGCTTAGCTGGGGAGGAATGTGTAGAGAAGATCCTGATTGGCGACTACAATACGGATATGCGTCATAAGGAAGCTCCTGTGTTCAAGTCATTTAGTCGGTTTTGTGATCTGCATAGTATCAGTCAGCTAATTACCCAACCCACAAGAGTGTGTGATTCTTCTCAAACTGTCATTGATCTCATTCTGACCTCGGACAAATCCAGAATCTCAAAGAAAGGGGTTATTGTATGTGGGCTCAGTGATCATTTTATGATTTTCTGTACCCGCAAAATACAAAAACTAAAGTTTGACTGTCACAAAACACAAAACCTTTAACCTTGAACTGGAGAATCTGGATTGGTCCGATGTGCTCAGGAGCTCACTAGTCGAAGAAGCATGGCTTGGCTTTAAAACCAAATTTACATCAGTACTAAACATCATGGCTCCTTTGAGAACCGTCAGGGTCAAAACCCGCTCGGAGCCATGGATGAATTCGGACATACTGACTGCAATGAAAGCCAGAGACAACAAATGCTCTGAACTTCTTAAATGCAAGTCCAAACTAGCCAAGTGCAAGCGCTTCGACAGTGATCTCCAAACCAAACTGTGCAACCTAAAAGCCCAGTGTAACAAGCTAAGAAACAGTGTAATTGCCATGACCAAATCAGCCAAATGTAACTTTATCAATGATAAAGCCGAGGAAATCAAAAACAATCCTCGGGAGCTATGGAAGTTACTAAACAATCAACTAGGCTGTGGTCGGAAACTAAAAACCAGGTTTACTAACATAAACATCAAATCGAATAACACCCTCATCACTGACAAACTCGATGTAGCCAACCACTTGAACATCTTCTTTACAAACTAAACTTGATGAGTCTACTAAAGACCCAGAGATTGAAATAGAAAATTACTCAGTCATTAGAAATGACAGAAACAGGCATGGTGGTGGCGTGTGCATGTATATTCACCAAGATACTGAATACATTACTCCTACTGACTTGCAGCATGATGAAATTGAAACTGTGTGGGTTGAATTAATTTTCAAAAATGCTAAATCGGTATTAGTGGGCACCGTCTATAGACCCCCTGATCAGAATGAGTTCTATGATATACTTGAGGGGTGCTTAGCTGGGGAGGAATGTGTAGAGAAGATCCTGATTGGGCTCCTGTGTTCAAGTCATTTAGTCGGTTTTGTGATCTGCATAGTATCAGTCAGCTAATTACCCAACCCACAAGAGTGTGTGATTCTTCTCAAACTGTCATTGATCTCATTCTGACCTCGGACAAATCCAGAATCTCAAAGAAAGGGGTTATTGTATGTGGGCTCAGTGATCATTTTATGATTTTCTGTACCCGCAAAATACAAAAACTAAAGTTTGACTGTCACAAAACACAAAACCTTTAACCTTGAACTGGAGAATCTGGATTGGTCCGATGTGCTCAGGAGCTCACTAGTCGAAGAAGCATGGCTTGGCTTTAAAACCAAATTTACATCAGTACTAAACATCATGGCTCCTTTGAGAACCGTCAGGGTCAAAACCCGCTCGGAGCCATGGATGAATTCGGACATACTGACTGCAATGAAAGCCAGAGACAACAAATGCTCTGAACTTCTTAAATGCAAGTCCAAACTAGCCAAGTGCAAGCGCTTCGACAGTGATCTCCAAACCAAACTGTGCAACCTAAAAGCCCAGTGTAACAAGCTAAGAAACAGTGTAATTGCCATGACCAAATCAGCCAAATGTAACTTTATCAATGATAAAGCCGAGGAAATCAAAAACAATCCTCGGGAGCTATGGAAGTTACTAAACAATCAACTAGGCTGTGGTCGGAAACTAAAAACCAGGTTTACTAACATAAACATCAAATCGAATAACACCCTCATCACTGACAAACTCGATGTAGCCAACCACTTGAACATCTTCTTTACAAACATTGCAACAAAGCTGGTTAGCAAACTGCCCTCCCACTCTGGGCGTTTTGGTGTAGAGCACATCAAAGCCTTCTACAAAAACCTTGGTGTTTGTAAAGATGATTTTAAAATGACAATGGTAACAACCGAGGAGGTACTTAAAAAACTGAGTGCCCTCCAACCTCACAAGGCCACTGGCCATGACAATATTCCCTCCAAATTTCTCAGAGACTCAGCCTTTTCCATAGCTCCAGTCATCACCCACATAGTTAACCTCTCCATCAAACAGGGACAGGTCCCCCAAGATTTGAAACTGGCCAAAGTAACCCCCTTGTACAAAAAAGGGAGTAAATTAGAACCCGGCAACTACCGCCCTATTTCTATTCTAAGCTCCATCTCGAAAGTGATGGAAAAAATAGTCTATGAACAGGTTGAAAAGTATCTTGCCTCTAATAAATTGCTGTACGAGTTCCAATCTGGTTTCAGAACATCCCACTCCACTGACACATGCCTCCTCTATTTGAGCGATCACATCAAACACGAGGTGGATGCTGGAAAATACTGCGGCATGGTCATGCTGGACCTCCAAAAGGCTTTTGACACCGTGAACCACTCCATACTGGTTAACAAGCTTAAAGCTATTGGTTTTGATAGCACATCAGTGAGCTGGATGCAATCCTACCTGGAGGGGAGAGAACAGATGGTGGAGGTGAACGGAACACTGTCCCCTCCCCTCCCAGTGAGCTGTGGCGTCCCACAAGGAAGCATACTAGGGCCTTTACTGTTCCTAATTTATGTTAACGACATGACTTCAGCTTGTGACTGCAACTTGTTCCTGTTCGCAGATGACTCAGCACTGCTGGTCTCGGACAGGAACAAACTGCAGGTTGAAAAGACCCTCAGCTCTGAACTCGGTAGAATCTGCACCTGGCTCGCTGATAACAAACTATCCTTACACCTGGGAAAAACTGAATCCATCCTCTTCGGATCAAATAGTAAACTCAGCAAGGCAGATGGCTTCTTGGTTAGAGTGGGTGACAATTAACCTGACGCTGCCAGATGAGGGCGGTATTGGGTAACCATGTTCTCCAACACAGCAATCATCTGGGATCTCTCAGGCAGTTGAGCTGACAAAAATCCGTTCCGTACCGGACCAATCAGCGTGAGCTAAGGGCGGGACATGGGCGAAACCGGATGTGAAGCTATATAGACACGTCAATATGATTGGTTGTGTTTGCACGCCCACACGGTGATAGACAGACGGTCCCATCCAATCATCTACCAAGTATCTTGAAAAAAAGGAACAGCCCCGTCATAGAATTTGCTTCCGCGATCCCAGATCCCAATAAGCTGTGAAACAAATTTGTGTAGCAAGCTTCTTGGATCTGGCAGCGTCAGGTTAGGTGACAATATTATCACACAAAAAGATGAAATTACCTACCTAGGTTCCATCCTGGAGGCCAATCTTTCCGGTGATAAAATGGCCACCAACGTAATCAAAAAAGTCAATCAAAGAACAAGATTCCTTTACAGGATCTCCTCACTGGTCAGCAAAAACACCTTGAAGACCTTAACAGGAGCCCTCGTACAAGGTTTCTTTGACTATGCATCCACCTCTTGGTACCACAGCACCTCAAAGGCCCTTAAAACAAGGCTCCAGACCTCCCAAAACAAACTGGTCAGGCTCCTACTTGGCCTCACCCCCCGAACCCACCTCACCCCTGCCCACTTTGACAGGCTGGGATGGCTTAGGGTCGACGACAGAGTACAGCATCTTGCAATGGGTCTGGTCCACAAGATTCGATACACCACCAAGATACCCATGTACCTGTCTAAATACTTCCTTAATGTAAACGAAGTCCACACCCACAACACCAGAGGGAGTGCAACAAACCATGTACAACCCAGATTCGGCACAAACAAGGGACTAAATTATTTTCGCTCCTATGCCACCAAAATGTGGAACGCCCTACCAACAGTCATTAAGACATGTGAATCCCTTGACTCCTTCAAAACCGCTCTCAAAGGGCACCTACGGATGGCTGCAATTCGAAACTGGCCTCTGTAAAATCTGAATCCCCCCCCACCCCCCATTTTCCCTCACTGTATATTGTATCTTTTCCCTTTTTTGCTTCCCATATGATGAATTCCTGTTCTGTACTTTAGCTACATAGAAATGTCTATTTGTATGTCTCTAAATGTCTGTATGTCTTTAAATGTTTTGATGAATTGAACAATGTGGACCCTGTTGTAAACAAGTGTAATGCTTAATTGGGTCGTCCACTCACAGTTGACAGTCTTTGTATTGAGTTTGTGCTTAAAATGTACTGTAAATTCTACAAACTGTTAATAAATATTTCAATCAATCAATCAATCTGTTTACACTGAGCATACATGTGCAAACATGGTGCAAACCAAGGTGCTTACCTCCCGCAGGAGACCGGGCCACACCTCCGTGCACATTCCTCTTTATTTTTCCTAGCACGCAACCCGGAACCACTCCTCCAAAACAAATATCCATTTCGTGACTGTACTCTTAAGTCTTTGTAGCAAAATCTTTGCCATACGCATGAGAACGATCTCAGTCAGTGCACAAGGATTGGCCAGGCCTACTGGATTTGTTTTATATGAACATGTGTGTGAACTGTAGGTGTTGTTTATGAGAGCCACATAACCACAGCAGCCAGGACAATGTCAACTGTAACAGCACCGAGTCCTGAACCAATGTCAACGTCTACAGCAGCTGCAGCAGGTCCACCCGCCGCACCTACAGTACCGCTGTTTAAGAGCTGCTGGAGCTGTCGGATCCTCTCCGGCGGCGCCTTGCTTCTGTCTGCCGCGTATGTCTACAGTGGAGCCCGCAAAGGGATTCTCCGAGGCGGCCAGACCAGCCCGGGCACAGTGTTTCAGATTAGTTTCGCCATGGGTGAGTGAGCGATTGACTGAATTCCTCTGCCGAGCGTTTGTTTGTTTGTTCTAGAGCCCTATAAACATTAAGCAATCCATGTCTTATTTATGCCATCTCCTATGTATACTTTGTGCAGCATTTCATAGCCAGTGTTAATTGCCTGTCCATAAAAACCTAATTCGCAAGATTACATTAAAGCTTGTTCGGAACAATAACACTGCGACACACACCGGAAAATGATTGTCTCCACCAGGCCGAAGGCATGGGGAGAGAGTATGTTTTGCACCCCGTCCCGTCTGTGTACAGCTAATCTCCGGCACCGTTAACCCGGTCGATGCCAAATTTTGCACACACACTCCCTGGATGCCAACGATGAACCTCTGCCCCAAAATTTCCAGAACGGCCTGTTATAGCGCCACCAGGAGGCAGCTTTGTGCAAAACAAGTTTGTGGACAGTACACCTACAGATTTTGTCCAAACATCATGTAAATTGGTACACAGTCTCACAGTCTTTCAGATTTCTCAGACTCCATCCTTATTGGCTAAGATTGGCTTCCAAAGTTCGCAGGAGTGCTCAGTTTCAAACAAAATGCTGCAAATCATGAACACATCGTGTGATTTCCGTGAAATTGTGCACGCACATTGACACTAGGCCGAGGAAGAAATGCCACATGAACATTTATGCCTCAGGGATATAACCGACTGGATGAGCGCAAACCTATTAAAACTAAACGAAAATAAAACAAGAGGTGCTACTGGTAGGCCATAAGTTAAAAAGAGATCAGGTGATGAACTCTCTAGGACATCTAGCCGCGTGGGTTAAACCACAAGTAACCAGCCTCGGAGTAATAATAGATTCAGACCTCAACTTCACATCCCACATCAACAAAATAACCAAAATTGCACTTTTTCATCTCAGAAATATAGCCAAGATCGACCCTTCCTAGCACAACCAGATGCTGGAAAAAAATCATCCACGCTTTTGTCACTAGCCGCCTAGATTACTGCAACGCTTTATTCACAGGATTACCAAAAATGGCCATAAACAGACTACAACTCATACAAAACTCTGCTGCTAGATTATTAACGAAAACAAAGAAAAGAGAACACATAGATTTTAAGGTACTACTTATAGTTTACAAAGCACTCAACAGCCAAGGCCCTGCATACATAACAGATTTCTTATCATACACTCCATCTAGAACGCTAAGATCCTCAACAGCAAGTTTACTAACCACAAAAGAAAAAAATAAACCACGAAAGAAAATAGGAGAGGCAGCATTCTCATATTATGCACCAAAATTATGGAATACAATTCCTCAGGAAATCAGAGAGACCAACTCCACCAACATATTCAAACACAAACTAAAAACACACCTCTTCAGATTAGCCTTCTCCACCCTGCCGTAGCACTTTATTGAGGCTTCCCATCATGTATTTTATTATTATTCTATATATATTTTTCTCTTAACAAATATCTTAAATGCTGGACCTTCTCATGCCTATTTTTTATCTCAATGTCTTGTGTTTAACCTACTGTATATGACCTATCTGTAAAGCACTTGATGTATATCCTGCCTGTGAAGCACTTTGAACTGCAACCCTGTATGAAAGGTGCTATATAAATAAAGCTTATTATTATTATTATTTTCAACTCAGCCTCATGGTGGTGCATTTTCACGCAAATCGGTACACATGCTCTCCATAGTCGTGTGATCAAGACGGGTTTGTTTGATTTCTCATAATCCACCCTCATTGGCTACGATTGGCTTCTAAACTTTTCAGGAGTAGCCTGCTTTGTACCTGTTTTGTACAAATCGCCACAACTACTCAACGCAGCGTCCGATTGTGGTGAAACTGTGCATGCATATTCCCACTAGGCTTTGGAAGAAATGCCACTTGACAGTTTTCAAATCAGCCTCATGGTGGCGCTACAAGAGGCCAAGCCGCGACACACACAAACGTTTATATTGCTCCTATACATTTTGCCAAACATCACACACACTCCTATCCTCCTGGTGGAGACCTGTGCCCAGAAGGGCACTTTTTCTAGTCCATATCTTGATTCACAATGGCAAAATATACGGATCACCATCAATAAGGGTTCACATTTGAATGGTTTCATTTGGCAGAATGAATGGCACATATTTACATAACTGTTGTAAAGTAGCCTACAGAGAACGGTAAAACTCTAGTATTAAATTACGAGATTTAAATAATTCCTCCTGTCTTTCAGCATTGGCTTCCTGGGGAATCGTCGTCCTCGCAGACCCAGT
Organism: Protomyctophum parallelum; assembly: GCF_964188405.1. Classification (NCBI taxonomy): domain Eukaryota; kingdom Metazoa; phylum Chordata; class Actinopteri; order Myctophiformes; family Myctophidae; genus Protomyctophum; species Protomyctophum parallelum. The sequence goes on from NC_139697.1 coordinate 5,668,046, forward strand.
AGGAAAATCTCACAGGGCTGACGGGAAGACATGAAGATTAAAATCTCACAGGGCTGACGGGAAGACATGAAGATTAAAATCTCACAGGGAAGACCTGAAGATTAAAATCTCACAGGGCTGACCGGAAGACATGAAGATTAAAATCTCACAGGGAAGACATGAAGATTAAAATCTCACAGGGCTGACCGGAAGACATGAAGATTAAAAGTGCATTGTGAAGACATGAACTGAATAGATAGAACAACTAAACACAATTCTTTACAGATGATCACAGGCCAAGCAGATTGACACAACTTCCAGACTGATGTCCTACAATGACTGTAAATAAACTGCCTACCACATATTAATCTTTGTCACTTGAATATCAATCTGGGAACGCATTCGGTAATAGTAAACCATCCTGTTTTAAAGCTGTTATTATAATTTCAGTTAGACCCTACACCAGGCCTCTGCTAGCCCCTCTCGGGACCCCCTCGGTTGAGCTCTTTTCATCACCCGTAGGGTCCCATGGACAGCTGTACATATGCTCCGCTCAACCCATTCTGACCTGAGATCAGATTCATACGAGGTTTCCGACGGACACACACTGGTCTGATGAACCCATTCTGACCTGAGATCAGATTATAAAAAATGTCAGTCGCTCTTCGATTTTTCAAAAATAGTAGACCTACAAGCTCGTATCGCGCCACTCGGTGGCGCGATATGAGCTTGTAGATCTGCTATTTTTAAATAGCTAAAGCACAACATGATGCCGACACCAAAATGGGTGCCCGGTCAGAATGGGTTAAGTGGTTTTAAGTATTTTTACTTTTTTTCAGAGAATTTCAGAGCAGCCAAAACTGGGGGAAAAAAGTACAAAAAAAATACTTAACGGCATCTGCGCCAAATGAAAATTCTTCCACGTTTCCGTTGTCTCCTATTCCTATAGCAGTTTTATGCATCTTTGACACATCTCACCACCACGTCTTAAGCGGAGCGCAGATCGGCCTGAACGGAGCATATGTACCACCAATCATTTTCCAATAAAAGAGTAAAACTTCACGAATTCTCCAGGACACAGGAAATAACATCTACTCTTTAGTCGTAAGGCTTCATGGGGTGTGTCATTGAAAGAAAATACGTCATTTTAGGGTGAACCTGATCCTTTGGCTACTTTGGGGAAAAGCGTTATATAAACTTGAGCTATCATCTCTAAATTACTGATGCTCAGATTAATACATTTATTGTAAAATTAATTATATTAGTAGCCTGCCCAAGTCCTGGACTTCAGAAAAGGTGTGATTTGTATTTTGTACCCATCCCCTTTCTATTGCAGCTTAGAAATAGGTGGCATTTATTTGAATTGGTGGGAAAGAAATGTCAAAATCATCACCAACATCAAATTTCCTTTTTACTGATTCTTGACACTCCTGGGTTTGTCCCGCTTACTGTTGTCACCGGGATGAATACAGGTCTAGTTGATCTTAAACAGCTTGCATAGATGTTAGGACAAAAGGTGAAATTGTGCAAACACAATGAGGATAACGCATACACTGTGGATCAGTTAGTCTCAGTTATTGTTTTATTAGTGTTATACTGATCTGAGCTGTTCCAAAGGAAGTTTGATAAGCATGATGCAAAAAACACCCTAAAATCCTTTTCAGTCGCGTAAAATGACCATGACATTCTGATAGATTTTTTTTAGATAAAGAAAAATATGAAAATAGAGTCGACAGTACATTTAGGCACACTATTGACACATACTGTACACAGATATGCACAAATTTCATTATCATAGATTCATATACTAGAAATAAAAAAAACTAAACAGAAGCCTTCCTGTGAGAAGAGGTGATTGGATACTAAGGGTAAGTTAGGGAATTTTAGACCTACATTATGCAGTCTCTTACATACCTGTAGTGCATGTACCTGCAGATAATATTGGCTCCCTTGTCGGCTGGAACAGGATGCTAGCATTACCAGTGTCTTGCTTCTAAACGCATTCCAAACTGGTTATTTGGAAAGAACACACACACCACCATTCTGTAAAGCAGCTTGGTAACCAACCACTCTCTTTACCACCACAGCTAGGAAAGCAGCATGACACCATTTTCACTCAGTGAGTGGACTCTCATTCCACATTCAAATGGACTCAATGTGTTTACAATCTGACCTGATTCCCCATGACACACGTACATTACAGTATGCTTTCAATTCACAGCAGGCTGTGCTTCTGAAGAAGAGAAAAATAGTCCTGTTATTTCTTTAGTACAGTATGTGAAAACAGAACTCAATTATTCTATGTACTTTTCCATTTACTCCTAAACCCCTGTAGCACTACACACACACACACTCTTTATTTATATATATATATAATCTTTTTGAGTTACCCTCTTTGGAATGCTTGTTGACGGCAAGACGCTTAACACCATCAGCTTACCATTCCAGCCGACGTGATAATATTCTCTGCTGGTCAAAGTAGCACAGATATGCAAGAAACAAAATGATACGTCTAAAATCACACAATGTACCCTTAAAAAAAAGGTGAATTCACCTCCCTTTAACAGTAAAGTGAGGTTCGTTCGAGTCCAAGTCCTCACACTCGGCCACTCAGAGTCCACCAGGTCTGCTCAATGCAAGCAAATCATGGCAGGCGATGGGAGTTCCATCCAATGACTGCAGCAGAATGGGACTCTGTTCTGCCAATGGGAGTGCACCACCAACAGTCGCTACGGTATTAAGTGCTCTTCAGCAGTCACTCTTGGGTCACAGCACACGGCTCTCCTTTGATTCCAACGAACAGGAGGGGAGGGGGCTATTCCTCCTGATATTTGTTCATAAGAGTTCTGTTCACAGTCAACAGAACAGGCTCGTATGCATAAACCCCTCTAGTGGATCGCCGCGATATGCTGGAGTCTTGTGTTCCGAGGTTAACCAACAAGTCATCAGGCTATGACTTAGAACAGCCGCGCCACAAACCACAGAATCACAAGGAGTGAGTTGAGGGGGGGAAAATAATAATAATAACTCAGACTTATAAAACAAGTCTGTAAAATAAAGTACTTTTACAACAACGGAATGTATGTTGTTGGGATAAAAAGACATTTCTGGGGAGAAGTATTTTATATTTCTTCTATAATTTCATTTCTCAAAACAGTATGGTTTACTTTTTCTGTATACAGTTATTGAAACACATGCACTGGGGAAAGAAAATATTGCACAAAAGTAAAGACTGAATAAAAGTGATGAACTGGGGATACAGCTCCATATCTCTATCTTTGTAATGTTCAGTCGAGTGTGAAAGGAAAGCTACCACTAGCGTGACTCTCTTGGTCTGTATGGGTAGTATTAAGGCTGGTTTACTAGCTCACACCGGCATTCTGGTTTCCTTTGTTCACATGGTGCACGATATACAGTAATATTGTCAGTATCTTCACATCACATAGGTACACGTACGGAAGAGCAGGAGCTTTGGTTGGCAGGAGTTACAACAGTGGCATGATTTCATTTAAAAAAAAGTCCTCGAGTCGTAGCTGGGGGGGGATTCTGACAAGAAACCTACAGACCTATATTGATTCTAATAGGCCACATTTTAAAACCTGGGACTTTCTGATGTAGTGCTACTGACATACTTGGTTAAAATGACTTAGCATACTAGTTTAGACGAATTATTACAGAGAGTATACTGTGAGGGAGAAATCAATGATGACTAAACAGTCAGTTGATTGGGACGATAGACTTTGTTAAGTCAGCCTATATTATTCAGAAACTGGAGGGTAAGGCAAGGTGTAGGTCTCCCCTAGTGACTCCTGCAGGTTAAAAACAATACAGTATCTGGTGTGCTTGCTAGACCAGGGGAAAGCAGCATTATCTGGCCCAGCTAAAGCTAAATGCAGACTAAAATTCCAAAAAAACTGGAAAGAAACAACAAGAAAAAGATAATACATTGACTAAAACAAAAAAGACTGCAACATTTCAGTCTGTGGTGCAAATTCCACGAACAGCGTGTGCACGTTGTGTTTCTGACAGTGAAATACAGAAGGGACGTGGGGTCTAGAGTCGACCTGCTCCCCCCCACACCCCCCCCACCCCACTCAATTCTCTTCACATCGGAAAGAAAACATTGGAAAGTTTGGAGTGGGATGCTGGAAAAGAGAAGTGGAGGAGCAGAAGTCACACACGCACGCACGCACACACACCTCAACTCTGAATCTTCACTCAACTGTGTCTGTGTGTGTGTGCATGCCATGCGTGCACATCCCATATACGCTCTCCGTGCTCTTGCCGCCGGTCTCCTCCTCGCACTGCACTGCTACTCCTGCCACCACCGCCGCCCCCACCTCTCCTGTCACCTCTTTAGGGACGACGATTTGACCTTCTGGCTGTATCTGTGCATGCGCGGCGACCGGGAGTGCAGCTTGACGAAGAGCTCCGGGAACTTGTACTGCGGGAACATGGTCTCCAGGAAGCCCTCGAGGAACACGTAGACCAGCCGTCGGTTCATGGGCTGGTGCTGGAACATGTCGAACACTCGCAGGATGCCCTTCCTCGTCGTGTCCGCACCAATGATGTGCTTCAGCTCATCTGGGGAGGGAGGGAGGTAGGTAGGGAGTGATTCCATGCTCTAGACTAGAGTCTATAGACCAGTGGTTTTCAACCAGTGGTCCTTGAGGGGGTTCCAGGTGGTCCCCACCTTAATGATGGGAGAGTTGGTAACCAAATGGACCCTCATACTGTTTAATTGATTGAAGTATTTATTGAACAGTGCAGAATTACAGTACATTTCAAGCACAGCTCAACTCTAGTCTGTACTCTTTAACTCTTGGTTTTCATTTTCACGCTCTCAAGAGTCAAAGTAAGGGATAATATCTGGCTAGGTGGTCATTGTCGGGAGATAATTCACAGACAGGGAGTGGTAGGTTAATCACCCTGAAGGGGAATTATATCCGGACAATGACCACCTAGCCAGATATTATCCCGCTTATTACATGGCTACCTAACATACATTAATACATTTACCCAAAACACAACAAAAAAAGTAGCGCTGGCTGCGTCTGCCCAGCTGCAGGGCTAGAGCACTGTCGTAAAACAAGGAAGTGAGTTGATCAAATAGAATCCATTTTCGGGAACTGCTTCGTCTATTTATCGCTCAAATGTTTTCAAAAACATTTTGAGAGCAATGTTTAGCTGCAAATGACATTGCGTTTACATGGCTGGAAACAGCAGTAAATCAGCAGGCACAACTCCGAGGGTTTGATTAGGCATCGGTCTGTTATAGAGCGGAGCGGTCATTATCCAGAAATAACAGACCGCTGAATTCAGCCATTGACCAATCAGAATCAAGCATTCAACCAAACCATGTAATAACCATAATAAGAAAAATATATAACAAAATATGCTGTTTTTTTGGGTCCGAGAGGCTAAATCTCTCCAAATGGTGGTCCGTGGATCAAATGCTGAATAAATAACGGACCTTGACATGTAAAAGGTTGAAAACCACTGCTCTTGACTCTAGAGCAGTGTTGACACCAATTACCTGACATTCATATACTAGTACGTTAGCCGTCTTAGGTGCGATCACCCCAAGACAGTTTCTACAGGTCACAGATGCTTCAGAAATGTCTTTGCAAATAGGGTCTATGAACATTTCAATGTAGAACTAATGTGACGCATGACACAAGATAGGAGCGCACACAATGCATGTTGTACGATAGGAGAACAATGGTTTTAGATTAACAATATGAAAACAGCAGCTCTTTTCTGAGCATTCTCCAGCAATAATAATACATAATAATAATAATAATAATCTTTCTGTGAGGCAGGGAGGGACTGATACAATGGTTCATGCTGATGCTGCAAGTAAAACCTTGCAAGGGATGTAGCTAAATTCAAGGATATATTAGGTGGCATCGTGCTCTATTGTTCCTCCAACCGAGGGTGCTGGAATGCTGTTCTGGACCAATTCAACCTGGGGTGTGTGTATTTTCAGTCACCTGGCATGATCCCTAGCAGGTTGGTCTTGGCGGCCACTCGTGACCTCATGCGGATGCTCTTGTCTCGACGAGGTGGAGTCTCGGCCAGTATCCCATTGGGCCAGTATGAATCCCTGAACAAAAGGTTGGGGACCATACAATTATGGTTAGTGGACAAAGCACCTTAAGAACAGTCCCACAGTTAATTAAAAACACAGGAGAGGAGTTACCTGAACTTCTTGACGTAGTCTGCCACCTGCTCTGGTGAGGTCATATAGTCTACGTGGTCCACAATCTTTCTGCAGGCAGAGGGGAAGAAAAGTCTGAGTGGGGTTGCATTTAGGTGGAGGCTAGTTCGCTGTAGCTAAATTGCGATTTGAAACCCTGGCAAAATGAACTGTCACTGAGCTGCCCTTGAACTTGGTCTGCACATGCGTGTGATGGTGAAACAAGATTTTGAAGTAAAACAGCACCAGTGCTCCTTGATTAAGTGACACAAGTTACAAACATACACAGGGCTGCAACTCTAGTGTTCTCGGTCTGTGTGTCGATAGAGCGGACGGCCGGCCCTTGCCCAGCTATTCATTTCAATGAAAGTCGCTCACCAGCGAATGAAGCACCCGGAAGAACACTCCGCATTGTCCTTGATTTGAGCACAAACATTTGGCGCTCAAATGTGGAAGACCTGTATAGCCCAGTAGTGTTTTAAATGAGTTTTAAATATTGTTGCAGTCCCAGGTTCTGACCACCAGGCGACGGCAGCGTCACTGCTTTACCACGGTGCTGGGGGCTTGGTGGTTGGATGTGCTGGGGGCTTGGTGGTTGGATGTGCGTGCGTGCGTGTCTCTGACCTGTTGATGGTGTCCCCGTAGGTGGCCCTGATGAGCTGCTGCAGCAAATTCTTGATGTTTCTCCGCAGCCATTGGTTTTTCTCCTTGAGGTCAAACACCTCGTCCATCAGCAGCAACATCACCCGAAGAGGAATGTTATCATCCACCTGGAAAAGAGTGAGATGAGGAAATAAACAATGATGGCAGAGGTTTTGTAGGAATTAACAAAAAAATGCATTATTCTTGCTGTTGTGTGTATATATAATAATATATAGACATTGCAGAGACTCACCATGTCATCGAGGTGAGCAGAGACTCGACAGTGTTCTGGGTCAATGTCTGACTTGGTAAGGAGTGGAGGTGGCTGAAAAAAGAGAGAGGAAATACAGTGGACGGTGAGACAATGTTTAGCTGGAGCTGATAAGGGAGCAGACAGACTTGCACGCTTGTGTTTATTCTATTCGCCCATTACCACTTAACCCTCCCCCGTTGAGTGTGATGTGTTACAGGTTTGTGAGCCCATTGATTGAGAGGCTAAGTGGTGTCCAGGAGCTGACTGATTCCAGGCTAACACTGGAGTAAAAGAGGCCGGTTCTCCATATAGCTTTCTCTCTACGCTACCTAGTATTCAACGGTCAGCAAACACACCATGTTTTGTACTGTTATCAATTGCATTAACAGCCAGGTTATGGTAGGAGTATGTAGTATTTTGAGCAGTTGAGACTCAAGAGGAGAGCTCTTTCGTCTATGCCCCAACTCTCAACTATAATAATTATGAATGATAGCGATTAATTTGACAACTCTACTGTCCTCCTCTCCCACTCTGCTGTCTGCATGTGAGTTTACTGCCTGTGTGAGTGTGAGCTGTGAATCTAGTGTCTGAGAAGTGCTCAGTTGCAGCTCATTGGCCCATTTACTCATGACACAAGCACACAGCCAATGGGACAGCGCATTCAGTGTTGCTAAGAAAAAAAAAAAAGTTGTGCTACCTTCACATGAAATAACAGTAACACTTCAGTTTCAGTGCTGCAGAAATAAATCCTGCGCAGAAATAAATCCTGTGAGCATACCAGTGAAACAGAAAATTCCTTGTTGTACAACTGCCCATGGTCTACCACAAAGACGAATGAATGAACAAAATGGCCAGAACAAATAAACAAGAAAGATCCCCATACCAAAACAATGGGGATCAAAATGTCACAAGTAGACCTTCACTATTTTATTGGCTGGTTTCCTCACTTTGAAACCAGCTATCAAGTTGGCGGCCAGAGACGAACATGACAGGTGTGTTCATGTTGGAAGGATGTTGGTTTCTGGAGATGGAGTGATACCATAGACTGTAAAAAATATGGACAAAGTGTTCCCCGGGTCTAACATGAACGTAAAATGAAGCCTGAAATCCCTTGCATTCTAATGCACTGTAAGTCGCCATCTTTCAAGATCCGTTTTGGCCCAGCTGGCCATTGGCTGGCCCAGACAACGAGGCGGGACTTCCCCCCTTCTTCTCCGTTGGTTTTTATTTTGACTCGAGTGGGTGGGGGATCCCGATCATAGACTGTAACGGTAGCCACGCCCCTCAGAACATACGCGACTTTATGGTCATTTCTTTTATAAATGGGACCATAATTTTCCAAAAAGAATATTATGACATTAGAAATGAGACTTTAAACTAGTGACTGGAAGCAGAAAGTATTCATGACCATGTTTATTAAGGTAATACAGTCTAGGTGAAGTTGGGCCAAAATACATGGGCCTCTATGGAGCTATGGGGCTTTTTGGGCCCAATGACAGCGCCACAACAGGCCATTATATGAACTACCGATTTCAAATGAGGCTTCACGAAATATCTGGCTGACTGCCCCCCTGAGTGATACTCAGGATGTGCACCGGGACGTGAAGTTGAGCAACTGAAATCAAAATCTTTGCTGTCGGCTGCCAGACACGCGAGTCAGATGTGGCGCTAGTATCCTCGCATCACAACACAAAAAAATGCAACTGTGCATTTTTAATTTTTGTCAATAAAGAAATCAAGTAATACTGAGGTCTCATCACTGGGGAAAAGACAGCACTCTTTAACTTGTTCTTTTTAGCGGCGATGCATCAATGGGAAATCTTACAAGGAGGTCTTCCACTTATGCTAGTTGGTGAAAAAGGAAATCAAAATGAAACAGGAGAGCTTCAAAGCACTTTACTCAGCACATCTTGCCCATAGCCTGTGCCACTGATAAAACTACTCTCTGGTGGATGTAATCAAACCTAGTAAGTCAGTAACACGGAAGACTCTTAAAGTAAGTCACATAAATGACTTGATTCAGACTGCAGGAGTCCAACGGACGGATGTGCTGTAGTCTACAAAAGCGCAACTTGCTGACTGTAAAATAAAAATCACACCAGTGTGAACCAAGTGGTGCAACTCCCGTCTATTGGTTCTCTGTATCGTTCCAATTTGTATCATTCCAATTTCTTCTCTGTATCGTTCCAATTTCTTCTCTGTATCGTTTGCGTCCAGCAGAGAGTTACCATGTGGGGGTCCCCGGGGGTGGGGGGGAGCTCCAGTTTTACAATTCTCAGTTCTTTAAAATCCAAGGTAAAGACCTCCCGTTTTCTGCAGTCTTTTATTGACTCTCTCTCTCTCTCTCTCTCTCTCTCTCTCTCTCTCATCAAACAGTTGGTCCTTGAAATACAAAAAGGTTGAGAGTAACGGTTGTGATGGGGGTACCTTGAAGATGGACTGTTTGATAACAGAGTAACTGTTGTGATGGGGGTACCTTGAAGATGGACTGTTTAATAACAGAGTAACTGTTGTGATGGGGGTACCTTGAAGATGGACTGTTTGATAACAGAGTAACTGTTGTGATGGGGGTACCTTGAAGATGGACTGTTTGATAACAGAGTAACTGTTGTGACGGGGGTACCTTGAAGATGGACTGTTTGATAACAGAGTAACTGTTGTGATGGGGGTACCTTGAAGATGGACTGTTTGATAACAGAGTAACTGTTGTGATGGGGGTACCTTGAAGATGGACTGTTTGATAACAGAGTAACTGTTGTGATGGGGGTACCTTGAAGATGGACTGTTTGATAACAGAGTAACCGTTGTGATGGGGGTACCTTGAAGATGGACTGTTTGATAACAGAGTAACTGCTGTGACGGGGGTACCTTGAAGATGGACTGTTTAATAACAGAGTAACTGTTGTGATGGGGGTACCTTGAAGATGGACTGTTTGATAACAGAGTAACTGTTGTGATGGGGGTACCTTGAAGATGGACTGTTTGATAACAGAGTAACGGTTGTGATGGGGGTACCTTGAAGATGGACTGTTTAATAACAGAGTAACTGTTGTGATGGGGGTACCTTGAAGATGGACTGTTTGATAACAGAGTAACTGTTGTGATGGGGGTACCTTGAAGATGGACTGTTTAATAACAGAGTAACTGTAGTGATGGGGGTACCTTGAAGATGGACTGTTTGATAACAGAGTAACTGTTGTGATGGGGGTACCTTGAAGATGGACTGTTTAATAACAGAGTAACTGTTGTGATGGGGGTACCTTGAAGATGGACTGTTTGATAACAGAGTAACTGTTGTGATGGGGGTACCTTGAAGATGGACTGTTTGATAACAGAGTAACTGTTGTGACGGGGGTACCTTGAAGATGGACTGTTTGATAACAGAGTAACTGTTGTGATGGGGGTACCTTGAAGATGGACTGTTTGATAACAGAGTAACTGTTGTGATGGGGGTACCTTGAAGATGGACTGTTTGATAACAGAGTAACTGTTGTGATGGGGGTACCTTGAAGATGGACTGTTTGATAACAGAGTAACTGTTGTGATGGGGGTACCTTGAAGATGGACTGTTTGATAACAGAGTAACTGTTGTGATGGGGGTACCTTGAAGATGGACTGTTTGATAACAGAGTAACTGTTGTGATGGGGGTACCTTGAAGATGGACTGTTTGATATCAGAGTAACTGTTGTGATGGGGGTACCTTGAAGATGGACTGTTTGATAACAGAGTAACGGTTGTGATGGGGGTACCTTGAAGATGGACTGTTTGATAACAGAGTAGCTGTTGTGATGGGGGTACCTTGAAGATGGACTGTTTGATAACAGAGTAACTGTTGTGATGGGGGTACCTTGAAGATGGACTGTTTGATAACAGAGTAACTGTTGTGATGGGGGTACCTTGAAGATGGACTGTTTGATAACAGAGTAACTGTTGTGATGGGGGTACCTTGAAGATGGACTGTTTGATAACAGAGTAACTGTTGTGATGGGGGTACCTTGAAGATGGACTGTTTGATAACAGAGTAACGGTTGTGATGGGGGTACCTTGAAGATGGACTGTTTGATATCAGAGTAACTGTTGTGATGGGGGTACCTTGAAGATGGACTGTTTGATAACAGAGTAACGGTTGTGATGGGGGTACCTTGAAGATGGACTGTTTGATAACAGAGTAGCTGTTGTGATGGGCATTGGGGGTACCTTGAAGATGGACTGTTTGATAACAGAGTAACTGCTGTGATGGGGGTACCTTGAAGATGGACTGTTTGATAACAGAGTAACTGTTGTGATGGGGGTACCTTGAAGATGGACTGTTTGATAACAGAGTAACTGTTGTGATGGGGGTACCTTGAAGATGGACTGTTTGATAACAGAGTAACTGTTGTGATGGGGGTACCTTGAAGATGGACTGTTTGATAACAGAGTAACTGTTGTGATGGGGGTACCTTGAAGATGGACTGTTTGATAACAGAGTAACTGTTGTGATGGGGGTACCTTGAAGATGGACTGTTTGATAACAGAGTAACTGTTGTGATGGGGGTACCTTGAAGATGGACTGTTTGATAACAGAGTAACTGTTGTGATGGGGGTACCTTGAAGATGGACTGTTTGATAACAGAGTAACGGTTGTGATGGGGGTACCTTGAAGATGGACTGTTTGATAACAGAGTAACTGTTGTGATGGGGGTACCTTGAAGATGGACTGTTTGATAACAGAGTAACGGTTGTGATGGGGGTACCTTGAAGATGGACTGTTTGATAACAGAGTAACGGTTGTGATGGGGGTACCTTGAAGATGGACTGTTTGATAACAGAGTAACTGTTGTGATGGGGGTACCTTGAAGATGGACTGTTTGATAACAGAGTAACGGTTGTGATGGGGGTACCTTGAAGATGGACTGTTTGATAACAGAGTAACTGTTGTGATGGGGGTACCTTGAAGATGGACTGTTTGATGTCCTGGCCCAGCCTCTCTGACATGCGGCCCATGTTGTCGGCGGCTTTGTTCATGCCCTCCGCCAGGCTGTCCGGGATGGACTTCACCGCGTTGGACACGTTCCGCATGGAGCTCCGCAGGGGGTTCACAAAGGTGTCCATCTGAGGGAGACATGTTCGACAAATTCTGTCTCATACAAGGCTCCGACCTAAAGATCACTGTTTCATTTGCAACGTACAATTTAGGCATTTAGCACACGCTCTTAACCCATTCTGACCTGAGATCAGATTCTAAAAATGTCTATTACATCCTGACAGTTTCATTATTAACCCATTCTGACCTGAGATCAGATTCTAAAAGTGTCTTCGATTTTCCAAAAATAGCAGACCTACAAGCTCGTATCGCGCCACTCGGTGGCGCGATATGAGCTTGTAGATCTGCTATTTTTCAATAGCTAAAGCATAACGTGATGCCGACACCAAAATGGGTGCCCGGTCAGAATGGGTTAATCCAGAGCGATTTACAGTAAGCAAGAGCAGCACATGGTAAAACATCTATGTATGTATGTACATTAAATACATAGAAATAGTGATCAAGGATCACTGTACCTTGCTGTACCTTGCTGTACAGTAAGAACCCAACATCTGTCTAACAGTAGCATGTCTGTACCATGAAACTATGAGTATACACTATACAGTAGAGTGCGCTATGTCTACATAAAATGCTATCTAAGTTTAGCCTTTGCATACGCCTGTACGGTCGTCGAGGCTAGTGCAAGTGCTACGGCAAGTGCTATGGGCTAAAGAGGTGGGTTTTCACACTACGGCGGAAGATTGGGAGTGAGTCTGCAGTTCTGATTGTAATAATAATAATAATAATAATATGCACGTGACATCATCATAACCGGAAGTTATGCAGGAACACCTACTGAGTGACTCACTTTGCCACTCAACTTTGCCATTGATTTGACTTATTATTATTATTATTATTATTATTAGTGCTACAATACAGCATAAAAGCATTTGGATAAAACCAATATAAAAAAGCAGGGTTTAAAAAGCAATTTAAAAAAGCAAAGGGGCTGCCCGGGCCGCCGGTGTGGTGGACCGGGCACCCTAGGCTGCAATGCCAGATGATAGCGCGTCGCGGGCCGGTGTGGTGAACCGGGCACCCTAGCCCATTCTGACCTGAGATCAGATTCATACGAGGTTTCCTCTGGACACACACTGGTCTGATGAACCCATTCTGACCTGAGATCAGATTCTAAAAATGTCAGTCGCTCTTCGATTTTTCAAAAATAGCAGACCTACAAGCTCGTATCGCGCCACTCGGTGGCGCGATATGAGCTTGTAGATCTGCTATTTTTAAATAGCTAAAGCATAACATGATGCTGACACCAAAATGGGTGCCCGGTCAGAATGGGCTAGGCTGCAATGACAGATGACAGCGTGTCGCGGTTTTGAAGTCCGATCCTGCGACCTTTGCGGCGTGTCACTCCTCATGTCCTGTCAGGCTACTACTGTCCTATCAATAAAGATATAAAAGCCTAGAAATAAATATTGTATTTATTTATAAAAAAACTTAAGGGGGAGGGGAGAAGAAATCCTATGGGGTAAAAAATAGAATAGCTTAATTCAAAACCAAAGACTTTAGTCCTCTCTTGAAAGTCTTTAGTCATCTGATCATGAATTTTGTAGTAGTTATGCTCCGAATGCTCGTGTACAAACTGTACATTATGTGGTCCAAGTCCATCAGACCACATAAAAATAAATGAATAAATCTGCTAAAAACTACATTCTAGCAGATGTACTGGTGCCTTACCATGTAGAATTGATTTCTGCTGAAAGAATTCTTAAAAAAGGAAATAAAGAAGGTATATATTGTTATTAAACAATCATTTTTACCATGCTAATATTAGGCCCATACTACGTTATATTGTCTAGTTAAATAGATAATTAGTTTAGTTCATCTTATTGTCATCATCTACAGTTGGTAGAAAGATGCAAATAGATCAAAACTAAAGTGATCACAAGGTCACAAATATACTGTGTGTGTGTGTGTGTGTGTGTGTGTGTGTGTGTGTGTGTGTGTGTGTGTGTGTGTGTGTGTGTGTGTGTGTGTGTGTGTGCGTGTGTGCGTGTGTGCGTGTGTGTGTGTGTGTGTGTTGTACTGCAGGGGTTTTTATGTTATTTTAACTATGCAAGTATTTAAAATGGTTTATTAAAGACTCTTGTAACTTTTTTAAGGTCTAACCTTGCGTGCAAAGTCTCCCTTGCCCTTGCTGTAGGCCTTGTTCTCCAGAAAGTCATAGACGTGGGGGACGATGGTAGGACACGCCTTCACCATCTCTGGGTTTAGCAGCAACTACATCACATCATGCAACATTTGTTAAAAAGTTAAACAAGGGACTGGAAAACAGCAAAAGGCAGTCAACACTCAAGAGGCACGCACACGCACACACACACACACACACACACACACACACACACACACACACACACACACACACACACACACACACACACACACACACACACACACACACACACACACCTGTAGGTAGGCATTGAGGTCCTTTTTCCTCTTTTCCAGGAAGTCTCTGTCCATGTTGTTAAAGGTCTTCTTCCCAGGCAGCTTCAAGATGGTCGTCAGGCTCTCAAACTAACAAATGATACAGCCAATGTGCTCTATTACAAATTCAAATGGAAGCTTGTCTTTGTTACATAGTAGAAAGTTGAATTTGTCCATTGGGAAGGACAGAATGAGTGTCTTATACCAACTGTGGTTATAGCTAAATCAATGATTGTTTCAGCGATACTAAAATAATCATTATTCATTTATACCGTCCCCATCAGTTGATGAAGGTTACTTAAGTTCACACTCGTTCATACAAATAAAAACAAAACGGTGCAATCAAAAACACAGTGTGAAAATGCAGTACCACTACCTGTTCCGTGATTCTCATGTGAAAGTCATGGAAGTCAGAGTAGCGGCGGTAGGTCTTCCAGCAATCCTCGCTGCCGTCCAGGTTGCGTCGGAACACCGTGATGGCATACAGCGCATACGTCTTGCCATGGTCGTTGCACACCCCTGTAGCACCCCCAAAGCCGGGGAAATAAGTGTCAGCTACCCCACCCCAGCAATACAACCACAGGCCAGGGTGGAGAGAGCAGGATGAGGTGGGTGGAGGAGGTGGTGGTGGACCAGTAGAGGATGTGTAGGGCAGGAGGAGAGCGAGAGGCAAGGCAACAGGAGCACACACACACATAACAGGCAAAGAGAGGAGACGAGAGAGGGACGGGAAGCAATGAACACAACACAAGGGTGTGGATGACAAAAGGAGGGCAAATTGGACAGCGATAACAGGGAAAGCGACGAAGGGGAAAGAAAGGAAGGAAGGAATAAAGGAAGACAAAAAAATGGTAAAGGTAATGGAATGAAATGGAAAGATTTAAGAGCACTAGAACAGTGGAATTGATTAGTAACAGAAAAGACACATGCAGCTGAATGGAGTTAAGGAGGTGCAGATATAAGCATAGTAGCGTGAAACAAGAGGAGGGGGGACTGGTAGGGGACAACTAATTCCTAATATGCTCGACTCTACAACGGTTGCACGCCATATGACAAATATAACAACATCCAAAGATTGACTTTCATGTTATCCAAATCAAGAGATTCAGTCAGCTTCATAAATTAGATTTTTGGTCCTATGCAGAATTTCCATCTTCTGCGTCATTTTGGCAATATTGTGCAGTCCTACACTTTTCCACAAAAGCTGTTACAACTCTCAAGCTCTAAGTCTCAGACATCAATCCACACATACAGAAAGGTTTAAAAGGTCTCTTTGTTTGTTTAGGAAAGTGCTGTCGGCAGCCATATCTGACATCACTTTTCAATATACTGTACCAGTAGACGGCATCCTGATGAAGACACCAACTAACAAAAATGTGCTGTTGATTGCGACCGAAGGTCGCAGATAACTATGAAACCTTGCGCTTTTGTCACTCCACTCACAACAATTCCCGTCACTCTGTCATGTCACCTAACTAAAATCCCTGTCGCTCACGCCAGGCAAGCCCCCAGGTCATTGTGACATCATCATGACATCGAGGACCATATAAGATCGCTCGAACCAGTGCTGGTTGTCTCGTTAGATCCTGCTGCAGTGGTGTCCGATCCGATCTTACATTTCAGGAATTTCTAACCCAGCGATATCGGGTTTGTAAAGCCAGATATCACTGAGGACATTTGGGTTGTAAGGCCAAATATCCTGTCTCATCCGGAAGGCAATAGAGAACAGAACATAGGAACATAGTAAATGCTGCTAGCTCCCTAAACCTCGGATTCTTCTTATATATGGTTCACTAGATGTGTGTCATGATGACGATGCCAGCCAACTGAGTACATATCTATTACCATGACGATGCCAGGCGTGTATATCCATATATGAGGTTTCCACACTAGTCTGATGTCAGCGCTGGATATCGCCGTTGTCTCCATACATGGAGCTAGGTGAAATAATGAAGGCTTTCATCTTGAGCTCCATATATGGAGACAACCTATAGCTATAGCTGTGCCCCCCCCCCATGCCAAAAAGCCAGCGCTCGCCCAGCAGTCTGCCGTCAACGAGGCGGACGTGTGCGCGTGACCTCGTCCTTTGGGGGCGAGGTCGCTTCTCGTCCCCCAGGCGTCTTAACACATTTAGTACAGGAAGTGCCTTCAAAATAAAGGCTATAGAGTGCCAGAGTTGTCTGATCGCTTTTACTTTGAAAGCCATGAAACAGGAAACACTTGCCTAAAAAAGTTGACTTTACAAAGGGACCTCACATCCCCGATCATCTTAATATATTGTTTTACGCTCCAAAAAACGTTCATATTTTGCGGGAGAGACGGATGAGGAGCAGAAATGAAGCGCCAGCATATCGATCCATTCATCACCGCGGAGAGCGCCTTGGATTAGGAGATACGAGTCATTCTTTCCGCCGCGCTAACATGGGAGTCAATGACAAGCTAATAGTTGCACTGAGCGTTAGCATACGGCAAGCGGAAAGCGAAATGCCAAAAAAAAAAAAAGGAAAAATTCTGAATATTCTTATCTCGCCCCGCGTCGCTGGGACATCGCTAGGACGTCCTCACACGTCAATAGTACTAATATTTCGGGGTCCTTATGACGTTCTCAGGCGTCCTATGTACAGAATCTGTTAACCCTTTTACTGCTGCCATTTATTGAGAAATTAGGACCTAATTCATGCCAGCATTTTTTTAATTTGAGCTCTTATTTTGAAAAGCCACATTTTGCCTCAACCGGAAGTGAGCTTATCCCTGCCAGCTTTACGTTGCCAAGACAACCTTTGTTTACATGATCGAATCATGCCGGTACATTTTAGCACTCCACAACGTCGGCTCGTGCCGTCAAAGAAACGCTGTTTTGACCAAAAATGCCATCTGGGACAAGGAATAGGAGATACAGGCGATTGAAAGAAACGGATAGAATGGATTCTTATGGCGACGGTGAATTAATATGAACGATCCAGTGCAGTGCTAACAACATTGCTAGCTAACCGGCTAACGTGAGTAGCATTATGGCTTGATCAATCATAAGCACTATAAAAGAGCAATTGCCGAAGGGCTTCGGCAATGGCAGCAAGCGTTAATATCAAATTAATGCTTCAATTGCCGAAGGGCTTCGGCAATGGCAGGAAGACGGTTAAGACATGGCCAGATTAGGGATGCTTAAGATTTAAAACAAGATGATGGAGCTTTGATACTCCTCTTGCTCAATATCAGTGAATAAATGACACTCTGCTTACAGCATTGTGGTTATCATGATATTTGTGAGCTGAATTGTCTTGTCTGTGCTTTGTGTGTGTGAGTACCCGTGTATGTGTGTGTGTGAGTGAGTATGTGCGTGCGTGTGTGTGTGTGTGTGTGTGTGTGAGTAGTAGTACCCGTGTCGGAGATGAAGGCGTGTAGCTGCATAGTCTCATCATGGCAGGAGTTGAGGTCATCCAGAGACTGAAACCACAAGACGCAACAAAACAAAAGTGTTTCACACAGTCATTCATATCCGATTATGATATTAGTTTGGTGTTCTGTGAATTTGTGTTTATCCCATTCTGACCTGAGATCAGATTCTATAAACGTCTTCTACATCCTGACAGTTTTCTGATAAAGCTATGTTTCTATGTCAGTCGTTCTTCGATTTTCCAAAAATAGCAGACCTACAAGCTCGTATCGCGCCACTCGGTGGCGCGATATGAGCTTGTAGATCTGCTATTTTTCAATAGTTAAAGCATAACATGATGCTAACACCAAAATGGGTTCCCGTTCAGAATGGGTTATAGTACTTTCGGTGTAAAAAAAAACTAAAAACTTTGCTTGGAAAAGTGTAACACATGTTTATTATCTCACTGCCAGACGTGTTATTATGTCTACTCTGTACATCCTTGTTTTGTTTTTTTCTACCAGCTAAACCATGAGGTGAATCTAACTTACAAGGCTTATACTTCCTGTTGGAGAGCCGTTGAAAGATTCTGTGGAGTAAAAGAGATTAACAGCTTTAGCAAGTTAAAGTATAAAAGCAGCTGAGCTGACTCTACTGAATGGCTGAAGAAGTTACCTAGATGGACACAGTAGTTAAACCGAGGGAGTGTTGAGCCAAAAATAGTAACACACACACACAGGCTAATGTTGACTAGTGTTAAGGACCTTTTGACTATTAAACACATTGCCTGCCATGTATTAATACATTATTTTGCCTCGGGTCGTGAACCAGACGTTGGCTCACAGATAAGCAATCCAATCGCGGGAGGATTGCGGGCCACCCGAGGCATGACTTTCTTACAATTTACAATTTACAATTTAGGCATTTAGCAGACGCTCTTAATCCAGAGCGACTTACATTTAAGCAAGAACAAAAGCATGGGAATACATCACATAAAAGCATTTATCATGAAACATGCGTAAGCTAAGAAAGTAACAGTGGAATATCTATATAATGAAACTATACATACACTATACATATAAACTATACATATTTACTACTATGCTATACATATGTACTATGGCGTGCTGTGACTATATACTATATACAAACAGTATTAAAACAGTTTAAGAGCCATAAACGACAAGACGTTTTATTGCCAATTATGGACCGGATGCCACGGTCGACAAGACGTGTTCTTTTGAAAAAAGGGGAAAAAATCCATATTTTGAAAATTCCTCTAATCTGGTGTACAGGTGATGACATGCACATTACATTGCATTGCATAATAGAATTAAAATGTCTTTCTTTTTTCATAATGGAATTGGCAACCAAAGCCTAAACTGGTGACCACCAGGTGGCGCTGAAAGAGTTCAGCGACCACCAGCGACGCGACCGGAATCAGCCACAAATAAAGCTTTTATTGATTATCTGGGATTAGAATATTATATTACAAAATATAAAAGGGTGTCAAGATCACACGAACCGGCCCAGGCCGTGGCGTAACGGTCTGGGCACCGGACTGGTAATCCAGTCGCAGTGTGCCGCGGGTTCGACTCCCGAACCCGACACGGCCTTTACTGCATGTCATCCCCCCATCTCTCTCCCGTTTCCTGTCAGCCTACTGTCTGTCCCTTAAAAAATCAATAAAAGGCGTAAGCCGCAAAAAAAATATCTTAAAAAAAAAAAAAAGATCACACGAACCTCCTTCTCCGTCATCTGACCCCCTGTAGCTGGGCTCTTTCAGCATGTCCAGCTCAGCTAGCATGCGAACGTAAAGAGGACTCTGCTTGAAGGACGGGTAATAGCGCTCGTCTCTAAGCATCATGTCATACACCTGGAGGAGGGAGTGCGGTGCACACACAGCATCATGTCAAACAGTGTATGTGCATGTGCAAAAATACTTATGTCACTCACAACACATACTGCATGCAGGGCGGCACTGGCTCAGGAGGTAGAGTGGTCATTTTGGAATCAGAAAGTCTCTGAAGATTCACAGTTCGATCCCTGGCTCCACCTGACTTTGTGTTGAAGTGTCCCCGAGCATGGCACTTAACTGCTCCTGATGAGCAGGTTGTTGTGGTGTTGCAAGTACCGTCAGGAGGTCAATGTACAGTATGTGTGAATGGGTTAATGAAATGCACATTGTAAAGTGCTTTGGAGATATATAAATATACGCTAAATAAATGCCATATAAATATACGCTAAATAAATGCCATTATTATAAATACTGTATGACATGATTAAATAGTATTTATTTATGATAATATATTTTGTGCAGCCCTATGAAAGGCAGGATCTCACAAAAAGCAGGGAAGTAGGCATCTCAAACACAATAAATTAGAAAAATAAATGTTCCTATGGGCGTAAAAAGAACTGATACTGATTTACTGTACAAAACTTTCACTATGCATACAAGCCCGGCCCACCTTTCGCTGGATGTCGTCAAATATGTCCGGCGTAGGGTCGTCTTTCTGCAACTTCTCTCCCAGTTTGACCACTGACGCCTCGTCCACCTGCACCCTGGGAGACGCCTGGGGGAGGAGGAGGCGATTAGAGTTCCAATTTCAATCTCAATCACGTTATCGTGTTATTTCTAAGGTTTGACGTTATGTTATGTTGATGGACCTTGTTAGAGAGGTATAGTTCACAAGCTAGGTGCCATACATGTACTATTGATAGACTATCTTGTCCTAGAGGTACACCACTTGTCAGTGGTGTACTTTATTAGACTACCTTGTCAGAGAGGTTCTGTACTGTTTATAGACTCTGTTCATAGACTTCAGTAGGCCCTTATAGAGAGACTACCTTGTCAGAGAGGTACTATTCATAGACTCCCAGACAGTGCGTAGGCCCTTATAGAGTGACTACCTTGTCAGAGAGGTACTGTTCATAGACTCCCAGACAGTGCGTAGGCCCTTATAGAGTGACTACCTTGTCAGAGAGGTACTGTTCATAGACTCCCAGACAGTGCGTAGGCCCTTATAGAGTGACTACCTTGTCAGAGAGGTACTGTTCATAGACTCCCAGACAGTGCGTAGGCCCTTATAGACTACCTTGTCAGAGAGGTACTGTTCATAGACTCCCAGACAGTGCGTAGGCCCTTATAGACTACCTTGTCAGAGAGGTACTGTTCATAGACTCCCAGACAGTGCGTAGGCCCTTATAGACTACCTTGTCAGAGAGGTACTGTTCATAGACTCCCAGACAGTGCGTAGGCCCTTATAGACTACCTTGTCAGAGAGGTACTGTACTGTTCATAGACTCCCAGACAGTGCGGCAGCCTTCCGTAGGCCCTTATAGACTACCTTGTCAGAGAGGTACTGTTCATAGACTCCCAGACAGTGCGTAGGCCCTTATAGACTACCTTGTCAGAGAGATACTGTTCATAGACTCCCAGACAGTGCGTAGGCCCTTATAGAGTGACTACCTTGTCAGAGAGGTACTGTTCATAGACTCCCAGACAGTGCGTATAGGCCCTTATAGAGTGACTACCTTGTCAGAGAGGTACTGTTCATAGACTCCCAGACAGTGCGTAGGCCCTTATAGAGTGACTACCTTGTCAGAGAGGTACTGTTCATAGACTCCCAGACAGTGCGTAGGCCCTTATAGACTACCTTGTCAGAGAGGTACTGTTCATAGACTCCCAGACAGTGCGTAGGCCCTTATAGAGTGACTACCTTGTCAGAGAGGTACTGTACTGTTCATAGACTCCCAGACAGTGCGGCAGCCTTCCGTAGGCCCTTATAGACTACCTTGTCAGAGAGGTACTGTACTGTTCATAGACTCCCAGACAGTGCGGCAGCCTTCCGTAGGCCCTTATAGACTACCTTGTCAGAGAGGTACTGTTCATAGACTCCCAGACAGTGCGTAGGCCCTTATAGAGTGACTACCTTGTCAGAGAGGTACTGTTCATAGACTCCCAGACAGTGCGTAGGCCCTTATAGACTACCTTGTCAGAGAGGTACTGTTCATAGACTCCCAGACAGTGCGTAGGCCCTTATAGAGTGACTACCTTGTCAGAGAGGTACTGTTCATAGACGCCGAGTGCGGCAGCCTTCAGTAGGCCCTTGGTTGTGCTGGGCTGCTTCTTGCCGTCCTTCTGCCAGCACTGCATCACCTCCAGCTGTTGCTGGGCCGTCACCCGGTAGCCTTCCACCGTCAGCCAGAAGAACAGCTCCGCCTGGGCCCCTGCAGCTTGCATGAAGTCTGAAAAAGGATTCTTGTCACTTTCATTCTGTTGCGCTACTCAATCTCAGGTCACTGAGATTGAGATCACTGCAGTGCACCCTTTCACGAATTAGAGCAGGATATCTTTTTTTTTCTGCCCAGCCATAGTAGCCGTTTACTTTTGCAAAATAGACACTAGTCAAATACAGTACCACTCGTGTTAAGACAGTTCAATAGCATTCTCTCGTGGTTTTAAACCTCAACAACCAAAGGCATTAGAAAGGTTAACTACTGACTGGTGGCATCCACCCATACAGTAAATCTATCTGATACGAGACCAATGCTCCACAACCTGACCCCGGCAACATTGTTTGTGCACAATGGATGTGACCTTGCATTTCTTAATATGCACTGCATTTAAATGCAGGGGCATGTAAGAAATGAAAGATCATCTTGCAGTTGTATTCATATTCATTCGCTGGCTACAAGCTTAAGCTCAATTGAGACCCTAGGGTGACGTTAAGCAGCAGTGTGATGTGTAGTTACCCATGAAAAACTGCAGGGCAATGTTGTGGATCAGGATGTGTTCCAGGGGGATGATGCACAGCTTGCCAAAGCTTGCTGCCAGCTTCAAGGTATCTACCTCCTACAGAACACCATGACAGAAGAAGCCAGGTTTAATCAACAGAAGCCAAATGCAAGTGTTTCCCCGCAAGCTCTGATGGTGGTAGTGGCCACCACAACTAGCACGATAACTACAAATGTTTTGTTTGAGGACTATATTAAAAGACAAGATTCATACAATATTTGTGCAGGTTGCGTTCATTTTATTATGGGAAGAGCATGCCTTTTTCCACCCTAATTGTCTGTGTGATTTATCTAAATGGCATTAAGAGGAGTTGCCACTATGAGGACACTCGCCTCAGCACCGTGTCATCATTTCATGAACTGTGTTTAATACTTACTGTGCACGTCATGTCACTTTGAGTAATCATGCATCACCCTTTTGCTTTGAGGAGGCATACGTCACTCTTTCACTTTACTTTCTTTTTTTTAGTAGCCCCCATACAAAATAAAATTAAAACCTGCACAAATCATGTAGGCGATTAATTTCTGATTCAGAATGGCACATTTAGCTGAAGGCACACTGCTTCCTCTCTTTGTCTGTCTGTCTCCCTCTCATCCAGTTCATTTCTCCCTGAAATCCATTCATACTTTGTTTCCTGACCAAATTGTTTCCTGACCAAATTGTTTCAGTACCAAAAAGTACTTGCACGCTCTGCTTGCGCACTAGTTGGCCATTTATGGCCTACTAGTGTGCAACAAGCAAGTATGCACTCGACAGAGTGCAGTTCTAGTTATCTCTGTGATCTATGCTTACCTCTGGTCCAGTGTGAAATACTACTATAATATCTACAATCTACGATAACATACGATAGACCTTTATTGATCCCCAGGGGGGAATTAACAGGAGTAAGAGTGCCACACAGAAACAAGAAAAAATAAGTGTCAAGACCAATATAAAACCTAGGATAAAATAGTCAGGCATGGTAGAGAGTCAAAGAGTCAGTAATCCAAATCAACACACAGCAGACACTCCCAGAGTCAAGGCACGAGTCAGTAATCCCAAAGAACAGAACAGATGGTGCATGATCTAGACTGTACCTACACACTGAAGGAGGTGTGCTGAAAGGGTTTTGTACATCTTCCGTGAGCGAAAAAGTAAATTAAAAATAGAAAGTGGTTTTTAAAGCATTTTGTCCTTTTTGTCTCATTTACTTCTGATAACTATAATCTGAAAATGGTTAACATTAACAACACACTTAAGTCATAAGTATGTGAATAATTAATATTAGAACCTGTGATATT
This sequence comes from Protomyctophum parallelum, assembly GCF_964188405.1. NCBI lineage: Eukaryota > Metazoa > Chordata > Actinopteri > Myctophiformes > Myctophidae > Protomyctophum > Protomyctophum parallelum. The sequence continues at coordinate 5,692,075 of NC_139697.1, forward strand.
AGATAAGGCAAAATTGACAGTACGGATACATTTGTGAACTGACAAAATGGTTCAGACAGAAATATAATTCCACAGCAGTGTGACTATGGGAGATGTGCAGTACATTCTCACCTTGCCAGACTGCAGTCTCTGGATTCTCATCTCACACAACTTCTTTACAAACAGCAGACTGTTTATCTGGTTCTTAATCACATTGATGTCTGGGAGAAGGAGAGAGGTGTCAACAACATGGTTTGCTCAGATGTCTTTTCAGTTAAATGGTAAATGGTAAATGGTGCATTTATATAGCGCCTTTATCCAAGGCGCTTTACAGAGATTGTGCATTACATTCACCCATTCACACACCGATGGCAGCGGAAACCATGCAAGGCACCAACCTGCACATCGGGAGCAATTAGGGGTTCAGTGTCTTGCTCAAGGACACTTCGACAGTAACTCTGGGGGAGCCCTGGTTCGAACTGGCAACCTTACGGTTACCATCCAGGCACTCTACCCCTGAGCCACCGCCGCCTGTACTGTTTTGACCACTCAAGCTGTATTTTATATTTCATTGTACAACGTTGTCAACCTGGCAAAAAACAGCAGCATCGGCAGGCTCTGCTAGTTTTGAATGTTTTTAAATGTTTGAAAACATGCACAAAAACAGGGACGCCAGGTTGAAAGCTGTACTGTAAATCTCTTTCTATGGACACCACTGCAAAAAAATAAGCTTTATGGGCATTCTTCTCTTATTGCATTTCACTTTGTAATTGTCAAATCGAAAAAGAGAAGAAGAGGAACAGTATATGTGTTTTTTTTATGTGTGCATGTATTTGAACTGGTGTACGGTTCTGTAATGCATCATGTTATTCTGCTTGTATGAATTGGCGCTTGTTGCTCTGAATACATGTGTGTCTGCATGTTATTGAATCAGTGAGTAGTACTGCTGGTGCATGTGTGTGTGTGTGTGTGTGTGTGTGTGTGTGTGTGTGTGTGTGTGTGTGTGTGTACCCACCAGTGGTGGAAACTAAGTACATAAAAGTAAATGCATTTTATTTTCAAGTACAATTTTCAGGTATTTGCGCTCAAGTATTTCCAATTTCCAGACCAGTACTATTTATTTGTACTCTACATCTCAGAGGACAATATTGTACTTTTACTCCACTACATTTATTTGGAAAACTTCAGTTACTTTGTAGATGTGTATACCCACCGTCCCCAGCAGTGTGTGTGTGTGTGTGTGTGTGTGTGTGTGTGTGTGTGTGTGTGTGTGTGTGTGTGTGTGTGTGTGTGTGTGTGTGTGTGTGTGTGTGTGCAGTCTGTCTGTCTGGAGAAGGCGTTGTTTAATTTATCCCTAGGTGGCTTAAAAAACCCAAAACAAACATCCTGTCTAGTAGTGTCAAGTAATAGTATGTCAACAATGTGCTATATATTTATTTTTCTCTTCTTTTCCCTCTGTGTGTTAAGCAGCATGTGCAGCAGCTATATCTGGTTGGACCATATAATGTATAACCTAATTCTGATCAGTGTTTGGGTCTATTGTATTACGCCTCTTGTGCAGATCCAAATAAAAGAAATCAAATGTGTGTGTGTGTGTGTGTGTGTGTGTGTGTGTGTGTGTGTGTGTGTGTGTGTGTATACCCACCGTCTCCAGCAGTGTCCAGAGACCGGAGATACGCCAGCTCCTCCAGGACCTTGTCTTTGACCGCCTCCAGCTCAGGAGTCTTGTCCGTCAGCTTCAGGATATTCATGAAGGCCTCGTAGTTACAGCTGGAGTCACGGATCTACACACACACAACACATGTTCTATTATTTTTCAAAGCTTCATTCTCATTTAACCCATTCTGACCTGAGATCAGATTCATACGAGGTTTCCGCCGGACACACACTGGTCTGATGAACCCATTCTGAGCTGAGATCAGATTCTAAAAATGTCAGTCGCTCTTCGATTTTTCAAAAATAGCAGACCTACAAGCTCGTATCGCGCCACTCGGTGGCGCGATACGAGCTTGTAGATCTGCTATTTTTAAATAGCTAAAGCATAACATGATGCTGACACCAAAATGGGTGCCCGGTCAGAATGGGTTAATTATTCGTTGCTGTCGGGAGGAAACCACCTAACTCCATTTTTTTTTAGCTGTTCTTTTTTTTTTCCCTTTCCATAAATCAGTGCTATTGTGTGTTGTTTCAAAAATATTGAACCAATGAAAAGAAGTAAAAAATTGCTTTGGACAAAACCTCCATTGGGCCCTCAAACTGTCTGCTAAAGCAGCTAACTCCACCACCACTTCCCCTCTCATGGAAGAAATTGACAATATATAAAGTCACAACGCCAACTTTGATGAGGCAGTATTGCTTTGTTTTCAAAATATAAGGTTTCTTAACCCATTCTGAACGGGCACCCATTTTGGTGTTAGCATCATGTTATGCTTTAGCTATTGAAAAATAGCAGATCTACAAGCTCATATCGCGCCACCGAGTGGCGCGATACGAGCTTGTAGGTCTGCTATTTTTGAAAAATCGAAGAGCGACTGACATTTTTAGAATCTGATCTCAGGTCAGAATGGGTTAATCAGACCAGTGTGTGTCCAGTGGAAACCTCGTATGAATCTGATCTTGGTTGGTGGTTTCTTCCCAACTGCAGAGATATATCTTTCTTCCCGGTTGATGAATGAAAGTGAGTTTCTTTTTTATTTCAAAGTATTGCTTTGAAATTGAATGGAAATCCAATTGCATGAACTCTCTCGAAACCGAGGCCTAAGTTTGTCCTGTATGTACTGTATCCATACTTCTGTTCTGTGTCTAATTACGATTTATTTTTAGCCTGATTACAGGTTGTTGTGCTACATAATTATTATTCAAAGCATTTCCATAACTAGAATTTATTTTAAAGCCATGCAAACATAGACCTTACACACTCAGTTAAATTAGCACCTGGGATTTTACAGTGCATTGGGCAAGGCCTAAATACAATAAGAAAAGACAAATGTATACAGTATAAGCTGCGCAGCAATGTGCAGGAGGTCTATTACATGTACACTACCCATGCATATACTTTTGACCAATAACAATTAAAAGAAATGTAAGCAGCCAGAGCTATGGACAGTTATGGATTTCTATGTCTCACCATCCAGATGACAAACTGGTTGATGTAGTCTGGGTCACTCAGCTGGTCGATTAGAGGAAGCAGCACACCACGCGCCAACACTTCCTATACACACACACACACACACACACACACACACACACACACACACACACACACACACACACACACACACACACACACACACACACACACACACACACACACACACACACACACACACACACACACACACACACACACACACACACACACACACACACACACACACACACACACACACACACACACACACACACACACACACACACACACACACCAGCATATGTGCAAAGTGAATGAAGAACCAGCATCATGATTGATGGCAGTGTGCATCAAAGTGAGCTGGCGTGAGGTCACCGTCTTTGTTGGTTTTAATTAGTATTATTTACATACAAGATACATAGATAGGATAGATTTTGTGGTTAGAATTAGAGTTATACCTGATTTATATTTAGTCGTGCACTGAAAATACACAATCTGCAAGATCACAACACAGGTCCATCTTTGGTGTGCGCGACACAGACACTCAACTAAGTATAACTCATGCTTTAGTTTCAGGGTTACAAATGGAAACTGTGAAAATGACAAAATTTTTATCCTCAAATGTTTGTCCTAAAAATGTACTACAAACGTGTGTGTCCTAAGTTGTAGTACTCACCCTGAGGAAGTATCTCATGTTCTTATTGTGGAAATCTCCAGGAGGTAGTAACAGATACAACAGCACCTCACACAGGTCTCTCAGGAAACCTGACACACATACAAACACACAAGCATTAGCACTCGTCTCTGCCATGCCGGGGCTGTGGAATGGAACGGCGACATGATGGTGAATCTGCTCACCTTCCTCGTCTTTATGCGAGGTGCACACCACGTCTCGACAGATCTTCCTCTCCAGCTCCACCTCCGCCTCGAAGAAGGAATCCACCAGCTCCTCTGTCACGTCCCCTGGCCACCAACAATTCCATTCAATTCTCAATTCAAAGGGCTTTATCGGCATGAGAAAACATACATTGCCGAAGCAAAAAGTGGAACAATGCATAAAAAGTGGCATAATGCATATTGAGAGAGAGAGAGAGAGAGAGAGAGAGAGAGAGAGAGAGAGAGAGAGAGAGAGAGAGAGAGCGAGAGTGCGAGAGTGTGTGCGTGACTAGGGATGGAGCTCGATAACCGATACCCGGAAAAAGTTCTATAAGCAGCTTATTGAGTACCCGTTATCAATAAGCTTTTGGCTTATCAAGCTTGTTATTGAGCATAGCGGCATAGTGGCCCGGTCATGTTTAAACAATCAAGACGAGAGGCGATCAAGAAATAAATGCCAACCAATCGCTGTCCGGGTAAACACAATTACGCTTTTAAAGTGGCGGTACATATATTAACCAGTTAACAGTTTCTTTAAAGGTATATTCAGTGATTTCACTCAAAAAACCTTAGGTTTCGTTTTTGGCTGTGGGACCCAGCCTTTCGTCCAATCAGAATAGAGAGTCAAAAACGAAACCTAAGGTTTTTTGACCCCCAGGGGTTAACTGGGGACAGGGAGGAACTCCTTATATGGCCAGCACACTCTATAGTAGGGAGGATTATCACAACAAAACAAAAAAATAAGTGATATTTGAATTAAGTGAAATCACTGAATATACCTTTAAAGTGGCGGTACATATATTAACCAGTTAAGTTTCTTTAATATTATTTTATTGGTAAAAAAGGTCAATTGCCTTCCGTCTGAACAGTACTGTATTTGAAGGCCCTAATAAAAGATACTGGTTCTGTTCAGAATTTATTGTCTCCCGTCTTTCCACGAAATAATAGAAAATGCTCGATAGGATAGTGGGCTCGAGAAGCCTGATCGATAAGGTTGATCGTTATCAATAAAACGTAACGAGCTCCATCCCTATGCGTGACTGTGTGTGTGTGTGCGTGTGCATACTCTGCTTGTCCTCTCTGTCTCCGAGGCGGTCCTGAGCCTTCCTGAAGACACGCAGGTGGGTGGCAAAGTCATCAACCAGACGAGTGGTAAAGTAAGGCTGCCAGTCCACCTCCTTGGACCTACACACACACACACACACACACACACACACACACACACACAATATGACCATAGCACATGTTTAAAGACATATCTGAAACTAGGAGGCCATACGTTTGAAGCCAACTCTGTCATAATCCAATGAAGTGCATTCATTTTCCAGTACATAAAATGCCTCGATTCATTCAGATCGCCCCGTAGAATGTATGGGTACTCTGTGTAGTGTGTGTGTGTGTGTGTGTGTGTGTGTGTGTGTGTGTGTGTGTGTGTGTGTGTGTGTGTGTGTGTGTGTACGTACCTTGTGGAGAACTGGACGAGGGCATTCTGTACCGTCTGTCTGATCTCCAGCAGGAAGGACTCATCTTCACTCAGCGTGTAGTACCAATATTGGATGTAGTCCCTCAGACCAAACTGGATCACCTAAACACACACACAGAAAGAGGGACAAATATAGAGGAAGACAGGGGCCAGGGGCATTAACACAATTAAGACATAGGACGTCTGAGAACGTCATAAGTATCACGAAATATTAGTACCTTTGACGTGTGAGGACGTCCTAGCGACGTCCCAGCGACGCGGGGCGAGATAAGAATATTCAGATTTTTTTTTTTTTTTTTTTGGCATTTCGCTTTTCGCTTGCCGTATGCTAACGCTCAGTGCAACTATTAGCTTGTCATTGACTCCCATGTTAGCGTGGCGGAAAGAATGACTCGTATCTCCTAATCCAGGGCGCTCTCCGTGGTGAAGAATGGATCGATATGCTGGCGCTTCATTTCTGCTCCTCATCCGTCTCTCCCGCAAAATATGAACTCTTTTTGGAGCGTAAAAAAATATATTAAGATGATCGGGGATCTGAAGTCTCTTTGTAAAGTCAACCTTTTTAGGAAAGTGTTTCCTGTTTCATGGCTTTCAAAGTAAAAGCGATCAGACAACTCTGGCACCCAGAGCTTCTATTTTGAAGGCACTTCCGGCACTAAATGTGTTTTAAAGCAAAACGTTAAGAGAGGAGAGGGGCAAATTGTCCAAACTTCAAGTGAAAGGTTGCATGCCTTTACTGAAAGAATATTCAATTTAAGCTAACTGTACCTGTATGTGTAATGTACTGTGTGTTATGTTGCACCTATGTGTCTTTTTTACTGTGTACTTGCACTGCTGTAATGTTGTAGTTAACTTGTATGTATAGGACCCCCTCTAAAACGAGATGCTCCATCTCAAGGGGCCATCCTCTCAATAGAAAAGGGTACCACATGCCTTTAATTGGAATAGGTACAATGTCATATACATATTTAGACACAGACCTCACCAACACACACATGCATGCACACACACACACACACACACACACACACACACACACACAGTCATACAAACACTTTATACGTCACATACAGTAGCAGAGCCACTTTATTAAATTAAGACTAAAGATTGCAATGAAAGTAGTGTTCTCTTTTATAGTTAATTTGCTGCTGCTGCTGTAATCAGAACACAAGATACTATAGAGAACAATGCAAAACTTAATATCATCTCACACACACACACACACACACACACACACACACACACACACACACACAGAGAGAGAGAAAGAGACCGATAGAGGTCGAGACTGGAAGAGTCAGGGGAGAGAAAGAATGCCAGCGAGAGAGAGAGAGAGAGAAACATTGACATTGACAGGGTGACAGAGAGAGAGAGAGAGAGACAGATAAAGAGAGAGCTACATAGGCATATATTGGAAAAAAGTGAAGTAAAGAGAGTGAGCGTGAAAGGGAGTGAGGAAGAATGTGCCAGACACGGCTAGATTTCAATCGCCTCTCGGGAGAGCGAGCGTGACACGGAGGTTACATCGTGTCATGCGTAGCCGAGCAAAAGTGCATGGCACACATAGCGCTAGAAACACATTCTCTGGGGTGGAGAAACAGATACAGAGAGAGAGAGAGAGAGAGAGAGAAGAGAGCGAGAGAGAGAGTAGTCAGGAGGAGTAGTGACTGTCATGTGACCACAACAAAGTGCTGTGTCTGCAGTTCACTCAGCCTGCCAGCCTATGAATTACTGGACCACACCTTCAAAGCCCCCCCCCCCCCCCCCTCCATATTTCAACATGGATTCAGTATGGAACTATGACTATGTAATGAGCTAACTATATACCCTAAGATGGGGAGGGAAGACGGCGCCCTGCTGGTCGTTTCTAGGTCTTAGCCCATGACCAAGGGTGATCGAGCCTTTGCAGTCACAGCAATCTAAAACGACTCGTTTTAAATTCTCTTAAAATATTTTTTTTTATAAGAAAGTATTTTTCAATATTTGAAGCCATGTTTTCTTCTTTTTACCGTTTTGTCAATATTGCTTTCTTGTTTCCCATTTCTTACTTCGTTAAGTTGTTTTGATAGTTTACATAAAAAAAAGAAACATATTATAACATTGTTAAAAAAGATGCTATACAAATAAAGCTGTGTTGTTATGGATATAAAACTTTTTACAGAAAGGTCCAGTAGGATGTATAAACCTTGTAGTTCCTACATTTCTGGTTAGACACTTTTTACAGTATAGTTATTTTTGCTTGATTCTATCTCTTGATAACTGTGAACGAGCCCAAGTTAGACTTATACCTGATGCATCAGGTGGAACCAGGTGAATGTAGTGATAGTGACCTACATGGCAGAATAGAATACCAACAGGGTCGGGAAACTGCATTACAAGCCAAGCATAGAAAATGCTGTAAATTACGGCAGATGCATTTTTAATTTTTATGCATCTCCCATTTCTCAATTTGTTTGTCTTCATTGCCAAGGGGTGCAGCTTTGAGAGGTGGCTGTAACATTTTCACATAGTTACAAACTACAAGAGACTTTACTGACGAAATGTACAGACCTGCATGCACTCACACAAACCGTTAGCTGTAAAAATTAATGGAAAGCACACACACACAGAGAGAGAGATATGCAGAGAGAAAAATCCATACTTGTTGTAAGGGTTCATCTATGAAGCTGGAGCCTGTCAATCTCCTGTCAATCTTTATGGCCTTCAACTCCAACTTCATTTCATCCAAAGTCTGACAGAGAGAGATGAAGAGAGACAGAGACATACAGGCAGATTAATTTATCAAATCAATTACAACTTTCATTATGTCCGACATAACTGCGCGGCACGGTGCTTGATGAAACTTGATGAACCACTACTACTCAACTTGTTTGCTTTGGCAAAGGCGATCAATGCATCACAATCTGTTTTTATGTGTGTGTTGGTCTATGCACTAGCCATAATCCTATTGCTCCTTCCTTTAGCACATTTTAAATGTCACTACTGCAGTTAGCCGCTAGCATTCACCACTCCACTCCAATCCAATTACTTTATATAGTCTCATCTGTCACTTGTACATTACGTGCTCATGCGTGTGTGTGTATGTGTGTGCGTGCATGCGTGCAGGTACACGTGAGAGATGAGGTTAGGGAAAAGGGAAACAAATATAGTGAATGTAAATCATCATCCATCCATCCATCCATCCATCCATCCATCTTCAACCGCTTATCCGTAGTCTGGTCGCAGGGGCAACAGCTCTACCATTGAGCTCAAGACTTCTCTCTCCAGAGCAACATTAGTAACTTCATTCTCTGGGATCCTGAGGCGGTCCCGTCAGATATTGGAGACCCTCCAACTCATCCTTGGTCGACACTGGCCCGGGTTCTTCTTCCAGCGGGACGTGCATCAAGGTTCTAGGGTTCTCGAGAGGCATCCTAACCAGATGCCCGAACCATCTAAGCTGGCTCCTTTCCAAGTGAAGAAGCAGTGACTACTCCGTAGATGGCAATACAAACTACTGTACATAAATGTGTCCATCGGTGTACTGTAGTTACCTTGAGAATGCCAATTTGTGTAGGTGGTAGGTAGGAGTGCTCGCACTTCTCCAGGTGTTTCTCGGAGTTGATCTTCCCATAAAGCAGAGTGACCGCAAAGCCCCTGAAAACCACAGTGAATAGAAACAGAGATGGTTATACCCCATGGCAGGGGTTGACACTAATGTCACAGAGACAATTGCCCACCGGGCAAGTACAGGTCATGTTCTACTTGCACAAAGTAAATTGTTCATTATAAAAATGATAGTTAAAATTTGAAGTACCGTTCAATTTAACGCTTTTTAAAAAACTTTCTGGGTCTGTGCAATATTACCTCAATTGTTATGCTATGAATATGACTATGGGTTCACACTTGATATTTTTACAGTGAAAACAGAACATTATAGGTAAACAGTGCTCTTATTTTTTAATTCCACAGACCAGAAGACAAAGCGCTCTGGCGACGTTCAGGTGTTTAGACAGATAGCGTGAGTTGTGTTTATAGACAAGCACTCAAACGAGTACTTAGCCGGTCGGGCAACCTGAAAGCAAACTCCACCTGCCCGAAAGTTTTATTTACCTGCCAGGGGCAGGTGGGCAACCCTTGTTGTATTTACCTGCCAGGGGCAGGTGGGCAACCCTTGTTGTATTTACCTGCCAGGGGCAGGTGGGCAACCCTTGTTGTATTTACCTGCCAGGGGCAGGTGGGCAACCCTTGTTGTATTTACCTGCCAGGGGCAGGTGGGCAACCCTTGTTGTATTTACCTGCCAGGGGCAGGTGGGAAACCCTTGCATTAACCCATTCTGACCTGAGATCAGATTCATACAAGGTTTCCACTGGACACACGCTGGTCTGATGAACCCATTCTGACCTGAGATCAGATTCTAAAAATCAGTCGTTCTTCGATTTTTTTCAAAAATAGCAGACTTACAAGCTCGTATCGCGCCACTCGGTGGCGCGATATGAGCTTGTAGATCTGCTATTTTTAAATAGCTAAAGCATAACATGATGCCGACACCAAAATGGGTGCCCGGTCAGAATGGGTTAAAACATGGATTTCAATGTAACTTTCCACTTGGTCTGGTAGACTGGTACTTGGATCTAGGTCATTGTAATGGCTTCTCCCAATTGCTAGAGTAATGTTTATTCCATGGTTGATATTGATAATATAACACCAACACAAAGTTTCTACTAAAAGAGCCTAATGCCCCAAATACATGACAAAAACACTAGCATGTGATAAAATAATCTAATCCAATCAATGTGGTAATTGAAAACTAATGTACTCCACGGTGTCAATATTAGCCTCCACATCGTGCAGCGTCTTTTTATAACACAGGGTAAAGTTGACAAGAAAAGTTTTAAAATGAATAAAAATGTACAATGAAAATGATTTATTTAAAGCCTTATATATATATATATATATATATTAGATTCAGACAACTGAATTTGTCAGACTGTGTATACTGTGTACAATCAATCAGGTCACACTCCACCTAAAGAATTACTTGCACTCACCCGCCAACAAAGCAGAAGACATAGAAGGCCAGGTAGAATATGGCGAAAGGTCCAAAGGTCACCAAGAACAGCACCACGCCAAGACCCCCCCATCCCCAGATGGACAGACTGGCCTGCAACACAAACACACATGGAAAAACATTCATGAGTTATCACATTTTAACTAACTTTGCTGACAGAGTCACGGTGTAGACGACATGTGGGCTGTTGGGACAGTGGACGAGAGGGTAAATAGCCTACTGTAAGTGGTGATCCAAGCATCGTTCAAAGCTCATCTCACACCAAGCTCAGGCAGAAATGACTTGTTTAGCCATTTAAAATGATTCATTAACCTCTGATCAAAACCAAGATCACAAGGTCAGGCGCAACCATTGTATGGCATTGAATGGCATGATCAAAAGGCTTATTGTATCGGGCTTCCTCTGAACAAAACCGAATAAAATCAACTGGTCAACACTTTGACAGGCTGACCAGGGGACCTATTTTTGGAGGGCTATACTAGCCGGAGCAATGTTAACCCATTCTGACCTGAGATCAGATTCATACGAGCTTTTCCACTGGACACACACTGGTCTGATTAACCCATTCTGACCTGAGATCAGATTCAAAAAATGTCAGTCGTTCTTCGATTTTTCAAAAAATAGCAGACCTACAAGCTCGTATCGCGCCACTCGGTGGCGCGATATGAGCTTGTAGATCTGCTATTTTTCAATAGCTAAAGCACGACATGATGCCAACACCAAAATGGGTGCCCGGTCAGAATGGGTTAAAAGGTAAACAGACCGACGGCGCGTTCATATATGGATTAAACATTATGTCTACGCTTATGAACGTAGTTGGCCAGAACAATTACAACAAATAATTAAGAAAACGCAATAGACAATAAAGAGAAGTTTGTTTTGAGGACTAAAACAAACATTAGCACCCGTTGCTTAACCCATTCTGACCGGGCACCCATTTTGGTGTCAGCATCATGTTATGCTTTAGCTATTGAAAAATAGCAGATCTACAAGCTCATATCGCGCCACCGAGTGGCGCGATACGAGCTTGTAGGTCTGCTATTTTTGAAAAATCGAAGAACGACTTTTTTTTTTTTATAATCTGATCTCAGGTCAGAATGGGTTCGTCAGACCAGTGTGTGTCCAGCGGAAACCTCGTTATGAATCAGATCTCAGGTCAGAATGGGTTAAACAAACATTATGTTGTAATTGATGTTGTAAGATGATAAGAGCGCCCCTCACTTCACACGAGTGTGATTCTTTATTACAGAGGTACTGTATGTTGTGGTATTGCAAGTGTGCGTAGGTAGGTGTGTGTGTGTGTGTGTGTGTGTGTGTGTGTGTGTGTGTGTGTGTGTGTGTGTGTGTGTACATGTGCTTATACTTTTGTTAGGATCAGATGTCACCATGAGAGCAAAAAGATTAGGAAAATCCTGGAAACTGAGGCCATTTTGTAAAAGTAACGGCGTTCGGTTGCATTTAGGATATGGGATGTAGGGGTGAGGGGTCAAGGTTATGTTTAGAGATAAGGAGGGTAAGATACTGTCCTTCCAACAGTATACGTGTGTGCGTATACGTGCGTGCGTGCGTGCGTGGACCTGAACATATGTTCCACATCCTCAGGTTTCCTGTTATTGTCAGGAAAGGAAACTAAAGTCTGGGCCCAGGGCCTGGTTGTTTAGAAGTAATCTGATTGGATACCATCCATATATATATATATATATATATATATAGTAATATTGATTTGGTCATCTTGAAGAGTTTGCATCTGGAATCTGGATCAGGGTTGTGAACTTGTGATCCAAGCCAATTTGGCTTTGAAATACCGGCACAAAAGTAAGAATGCTTACCCAGGTCCAAATAGTGGGATAATGGCATTTCCAAATCAAGACCCAAACTTAACCTTTTGACTAGCATTGTCCACTCTCTTACCCTCTGCCCTGATATGTTGCTTAACAAGCTTTAATACTACATCTCTAGGATTTACCGATTTGTTTTCACTATACAGGGCAGGGCTAAGCTTGATTACTAAAACGCACTTCTCATCGGGATCCCTAGTAAGAGCTTTCAGGATCTCCAATACATCCGGAACACATGCAGCGCTGCTAAGACCCTGATGAGTGTGTAAATATGAACGCGTCAGTATCACACCCGTCCTCCATTCAATGCACTCGCTTCCCATGGCATGTCCTCAGATCAGCACTCAGATCAGCCAACGCAGGGAAACTGGAAGTACCCTCACTAAAAACGCCGGAACAACGCTCCACACGTCCCAAACTCTTCTCCCTTCTGGCTCCAAAACTGTGGAATGCACTTCCCATTGCAGTCAGAACTGCAGCATCACTCCCAATCTTCCGCCGTAGCCTGAAAACCCACCTTTTCAGACTCCATCATGGCCCATAGCACTTACCCTAACCCCTTAGATAGCATTTCTGTTGGCTTAGATAGCATTTGACACAGACTTATAGCATGTTATGTAGACAGCACTATAATTGTATTGTATATAGTCATAGCACACCATAGTACATATGTATAGCATAGTAGTAAATATGTATAGTGTATATAGTTTCATTATACAGATATTCCACTGTTACTTTCTTAGCTTACGCATGTTTCATGATAAATGCTTTTATGTGATGTATTCCCATGCTTTTGTTCTTGCTTAAATGTAAGTCGCTCTGGATTAAGAGTGTCTGCTAAATGCCTAAATTGTAAATTGTCCTCCCTGACAGAATAAAAGATTTGCCTATTCCATCACTGCATCCATGGCAATGTGAAAAATTAAGAACAGGGTCTATGATAGGGATCAACAAATGATTAGCCTTTTTTCGTGAGTTGTATTTATTTGAATACACTTGAAATTCAAATGTGAAGGTAAAGTAAACCAGCCAAAGAAGCCATCATTAATACACTTGAAATTCAAATGTGAAGGTAAAGTAAACCAGCCAAAGAAGCCATCATTAATAATAACACAATCAGTGTTGGGATTCCTTCAAAATAGAAGCTCTGGCGTGCCAGAAAGACATGTCCGCTTTTACTCTGGAACCCCCACCAGACCGTCTGGCACTAACAATCATACTCACGCTCAGAGACACTTGGATCAAGTCACTTGTTCATTCTCATGTTGGTGGAACTGTAACTGAAACTCTTGGCAACAGACTTTATATACAGAGTTGCAACCACATTCCTCGCTGTTCAGAGTAGTTTGTTTGCAGTAGTGTAGCCAAGTCTACATTGCACTAGTGAATCTGCAAGAGAGAGAGTGCTATGAAGAGCATATCAAAAGCGACCTCCAGTTCATAAAACATCTTCTGAGTGTTTGCATACTGTGTGGCAATAGCCGGCACTCGGCAGCAGCTGGGAGGCCGTCATCATCCCATAGCTTGCGGGGCTGTAAACATGGAGACAGCTGTAACCCTGGCGACCATAAATCCCATAGCCCAAACTCTGAATCACCGGTGTTACATTAACACAACTTGCATGTTGGGAAACTGAAAATGGGCGTCGTTATAATGTTATAAAATTCAGATAAACTGCTCCAGCCACTGAAGAAAACAGGGAGCTTGTTTTGCTAACGAGTCTGCAGTATACTCAAGATCAAGAACATTGTTGTAGGGGCGCCGCTGGCCTAGCGGTTAAGGCACATAACATATATAAGCTCTATTAAATGCAACATGTCGCGGGTTCGATTCCTGAGCCCAACAACGACCTTTTCTGCATGTCACTCTCTGTCTCTGTCCCCTGTCTCTTTAGTGTCACCTACATGAAATCAGACTGATGCAGGCAGTTGTGCAGTGTGCTACTGAGCTCGTCACACTTGTTTACATAACCTGTCAAACTACCATAAATAAAACAACATACTGTATTGTCTCCCGGAGACGGAAGAGCCTGCTCCAGCAGTTTTCCACCAAGGGGAGTCACTCCAGCAGGTGCAGGCGTGTCAGATAGAACTGGGCCATGCATAGCATGCAGCACCATTGAATTTAAAGTCCCATGAGGGGACACTCATATCCACAATGGTGAAAGGTTATTAACAGAAACCTGTAAGGTCTTCTTCAGGGAAGAATGACACAGACACACACACACACACACACACACACACACACAACTGAAAGTCATGATTTGAGCCACATTTGATCATACAGAAAATAGTTTGTATTCAATCATACGTACAAAAAGATCCCTGAGGACACATAAGAGTAAGACAACTGTTCTTTAAGGCAAGCCATAAGTAGCCATTGACAATAGAATAATATGCATTAGAGTAGCTGCCAAATGGGTTCAGAGTTCGGACTTGGAGATGTTGCCTAGTGAGCTTGCTATGTATAGCATGAGAGTAAGTCGTAACACACAAGGAGGCTATTGTTTTCGGAGACAATGTAGAGCTCGCTACTGTCGAGGATTCGGTTTAGTTTGTCAATGAGTTTACATCATATGTGGCATCAGTGCTCTTCTTGGGAACATGTCGGCAACACAAAGTACAACACAAGCACAAGACACAAAATAACTGGGAAATGTATAAAACATGGATGTGTATGTCATAAGTGAGCTACTGAATTTGGAGGACAGAAAAAAGGTGGGTACAATAGGTTTCTCTGACATCGAGTTATTTCAGCCAACGGTACACGTGAGTTCACAGCACAGAACATAATGCTACTGAGCAGCAGCACTGGAATGACAGGTGCACATACATTAATATTAAAAACAGAAATAATGGAAGACAGTGCAAGTGAACGGAAGCTCTGCTCCTCATAGTTTGGGCCTACCATTAAACATGATAGCACAAGCTACTGTCCCTGCATTTACGGGGGTGAAATTATGTTAAGAGAATGAGATATCATGACATTTATAGATCAAACAACCATATTAACTACTCAGTTACTTAACAGTTTGACTGTTTTTCACGCTTAACCCGCATTTTAATCAACCCCCCTTCACTGCCGAGATTGTTGTATTACCTTTAGAGCATACGCTGAATTATTTGGGTTTTTAATCCGCGAAAATCCAGCAAAAAAAGCTCCCGTGGTTTGTTATGATTCGAGCGTATCATCCACCATCTTGGTGCACCCGGAAGACGCACACAAGACTGGTCTCAATGAGGCGTTGCACTCCATGCATTTCCATTGGCCTCAATTTCCCAGAAGCCCTAGCAGCCCACAGCATGTGACGATTTCCGGTTTCGTCATCAAAGCGAATGCATCTAGTATCTTTCTCCGCGACGAAGACGGATTTTCTATTTATTTATTACAATACAGCGGATTAAACACATAAAACAAAAGGCGGGTCTGTCGTATATGGCAGCGACATTAACCTGGAGTAATCCATTCCCGGCACGGAAACTGTCATTGTTGATATTGTGTGATATGATATCTTCCGTCCTTCGTTCGTTCCTTTCCAAATGTGCCAATGATTGTAAGGGCTGCACCTTTTCATCAAACTCCCATGACTCCATTTTGCTTCCCCTGGCCAGGGACCTGAGGAAACATCTAAACAAGTGGAAGTGATCAAGATCAGAATGAGATTATTTTGGCAGTTATGTTTCCTCGTTGAACAACATCTAAAACAATTATATTTTCAAACGGACTATATAGCCCAGGCAACAATGCCTTTATCTTCTGACTAATTGTTAACCTAAATGACCTCATTATAACAAATGGCCTTAAATCCTATCAGACACTATAGTTCACCAGATATAAGACACAAAACTGATAACCTTTTTACACCAAGTACCATCTAAGAAAATAGTTCTCTCCAAGTACCACCATAAAAATACAGTAGCGTACATCCATCTAAGCGCAGTTAATTAACACACACACACACACACACACACACACACACACTTAGTTTGCAACTTTGCCACTTTTTACAGCGGCTTTGCTGCAATGCGCGAGGCCAATAGCTTTAATACTGCTGTAAGGTTAGGTTAATAATAGCCTGAGCTAACGTGTTAGGTTTCTGGTCTAGAGGGGCGGGTCGCGGCTGAGATTTGCGCACGCCCTGATTGGATCTCATCGATCTGTCCGTCACCCCCGGCCCCTCCTCTCCCCCCTAGTGCAGCGCTACGTCACATCATTTGGAGCGACGCCCACCCGGAAGGGTTGACTCCCACTTTTAGACCAGAGCGGCCAATGCGTTCCTCCAGGCTTTACATTTTTGCACCAACAAAAATGAAAGCCTGGTACCGAGGCTAGGACTTAGTTCAGTTTGTCTCGTTATTAAAAGATTAACTCTTTTCAGTAGGCTACGTTTGTTTGGTTGTCAAATGCATTTCATTCATTCACTGTCTGTAGGCAACGTTTCTGTTTAATCCCAGTTTTAGGCGTCAAATTAAGTGGTGGTGGGTTTGTGCCATTTGAACGGAACCAATTGGTGCTGGGACCAGCCCGGGTGCGATTTCACTGGCGCTCCTGGAGCAAGTGCTGTTCTGTGATCCAAGACATCCACAACTTCAGCTACTTGCTGCTGGTCAAACTAATCTCCTCTTGCCTTTCACACTTAAAGAGTTACAGTTTTAAGCCACCATTGCACCATTTTAAGTGTATTAGCCACCGTTTAAGCTTGTTGTGATTGTGAAAGCATCGTCGAAAACAAAGCCAACATAAACACGGCACTGACAATGTATTAATATACAGGTTTTTAACCCATTCTGACCTGAGATCAGATTCATACCAGGTTTCCAACTGGACACACACTGGTCTGATTAACCCATTCTGACCTGAGATCAGATTCTAAAAATGTCAGTCGCTCTTCGATTTTTCTAAAATAGCAGACCTACAAGCTCATAGCGCGCCACTCGGTGGCGCGCTATGAGCTTGTAGATCTGCTATTTTTAAATAGCTAAAGCATAACATGATGCTGACACTAAAATGGGTTCCCGTTCAGAATGTATTAATATACAGGTTTTTAAATCCCATTTCAATGATATTATTTTATTTTATAGGCCATCTCAGTCCACATTTTTCTTCTTCGGGGAGATTCCACTGCGTACCATGAGAGGAGGCCTCGCCTACCAGCGGTGGTACAGTACGTCAGTACGTGTACCACCGGTAGATAACCACTGCTTTACACTATCCGGAGCGGATGATATCTTACGTCGTGTTATCTTACGTCAGTAGTCACTGGTTACTTGCGCAAGCAGAGCGTGCAAGTACTGCGATCGGCTGGGTATGTATGTATGTATGTGTGTGTGTGTGTGTGTGTGTGTGTGTGTGTGTGTGTCGGGGTATGTATGTCAGTGTCCTCCAACAGCCAATAAGGAACCACCATTCTTGGTGACGTAACTAAGTTTCAAGGTTGGTACTGTATAAGGTCAATAACGGGTCTAAAGGATTTAGAACAGCAGTTGTATTTATTAGACATCACTAGCACTCAAAGTAGAGATCATAGTACAATACAAAGCGGTGATGCCAGTGGTGAGCGCACGTACTGTACAAGCAAGTTGGCATCTCGACAGAGTGCATTTATAGGGGCGGCGGTGGCTCAGGGGTAGAGTGCCTGGATGGTAACCGTAAGGTTGCCAGTTCGAACCCGGGCTCCCCCAGAGTTACTGTCGAAGTGTCCTTGAGCAAGACACTGAACCCCTAATTGCTCCCGATGTGCTAGTTGGTGCCTTGCATGGTTTCCGCTGCCATCGGTGTATGAATGTGTGTGTGAATGGGTGAATGTAATGCACAATCTCTGTAAAGCGCCTTGGATAAAGGCGCTATATAAATGCACCATTTACCATTTACCATTTATAGTTTGTACTGTAGTCATCAGGCCGGAAACCCTCAAATCGGAATAAGAAATACCCAAAATAATTCCCTGCGTCATAATTTTAGGGCCTACCCAATAAAAGCCTTGATGTGGTGTATGACTCCGAGAAATGTTTTTTCAAGTACTTCTTGGAATAGTTTGTTGAAACAACAAACAGGGGGACCATAACTCCAGGGGGGGGGGTTTAAACCACGCCTAGACCGGATCACAGCGATTTAGGAACAGGCTTTACTCCGATGTGGAAAGCCTATATACTAGTGATGCGATGTTACAGTAGATCAATTGTAAGGCTGAAAATGACTCAGACGATGTGAAGCATGGCAGTATGCATCGTCAGGGCTGCAGAATGCATCCAAACAGGCTGGGCCTCTTTCGCAAACCACCACTTGCAAGCCTGCAGGGACAATGGGCGTAGGTTTGGGCCAGGGGCCTGGATAGGAAGGAAGAGACTACGCTCACAGAAATAGGGTTGTACAAATAAATGTACACTAGTACAGACTACAGTATCAGGAACAGAAAAGGTTATATGGTTTCTGACACTGGTCCTCAAGGACCCCTGGCAGAGCTGGTGTTCTATTGTTAACGATTGATTGATTGATTGATTGATTGATTGATTGATTGATTGATTGATTGATTGATTGATTGATTGATTCATTGATATTAACAGTTCAAGGAAATACAGATCAATACAAAATCTGCTAAGAGTATATAATACCAAAAAAAGCACCAAGATGTTTACATAAGGGTCCTCCATTTTCAATCCATCAGAACATTTAAAGACATACATACAAATACAATATATTACACATCTATGCAAAAGAAATCATCATATACCGTTAGAAAAAAGGGAAAACGTGTACAGTACTGTATAGAAAAAATAGGGGCCAGTTTCGAATTGCAGCCGCCCGGCCGTAAGCGCTCTTTGAGAGAGGTTTTGAAGAAGTCTACGGATTCACATAATTTCTGCCAGGGGCATTCCACATTTTAGTGGCATAGGAGCTAAATTAATTTAACCGCTTGTTTGAGCTGAATCTGGGTAGTACGTGGTTTGTGGGACTCCCTCTGGTGTTGTGTGATCGTTT
Source organism: Protomyctophum parallelum (assembly GCF_964188405.1). Taxonomy (NCBI): domain Eukaryota; kingdom Metazoa; phylum Chordata; class Actinopteri; order Myctophiformes; family Myctophidae; genus Protomyctophum; species Protomyctophum parallelum. The sequence goes on from NC_139697.1 coordinate 5,711,410, forward strand.
GACTTTGTTGACATTAAAAACTGCATTCACATTGCATCCTTTTCGCCACTGCACTATAAAGTGGCTAAAATGTTTGTACGGTTTCCTGAACATAGCAATTAGTCTTACCATAACCCATTCTGACCGGACACCCATTTTGGTGTCAGCATCATGTTATGCTTTAGCTATTTAAAAATAGCAGATCTACAAGCTCATATCGCGCCACCGAGTGGCGCGATACGAGCTTGTAGGTCTGCTATTTTTGAAAAATCGAAGAGCGACTGACATTTTTAGAATCTGATCTCAGGTCAGAATGGGTTCATCAGACCAGTGTGTGTCCAGTGGAAACCTCGTATGAATCTGATCTCAGGTCAGAATGGGATAAGAGCCAAGAGGGTCTCAAAAGTAAAGTTTGGAATAGTGGTATGAAGGTTCTTCAGTAGAGCTTTTCACACTGGCATTTCTATGGCCTGAGCTAACCCTAAACCCAATTGGTTACAGGATACTGGTTTAGTAATGTAAGCAATTCACACTTCAGATAAATCAGAGCCCATGATGGTTTACTACTACTGCACAAATTCACTCACAGCACACAACTAACACACTAACAGTAGCCTATTCAAGCTCCGTCTTTTATAACAAACATTAACGTTCTATGGCATTCATGTTCTAACCTGGTTTCACACTAATGATTTTTGGGGATAACCACGGTCTTTGTTTTGAGCTATGGGAAGTTCCGAGCTGAGGGTTGGTATATCCCTGACCCTGATCTTGTAACCATAAAGGATTAGGCTAAATGCTAAACATAATGTGAAAAATTTACTGTATATACTGGCCTTAACAGACACTTCTACGGAACCATTGTTAAGTGTATGGTTGGTCACAGGTGTAGCCTGAGTCAATATAGAAGCCATCATTCATATGCACGCATGCACATTGCACACTGACACTCACACATCTTGAACAATGTTAGGGCTGTATTAACCCATTCTGACCTGAGATCAGATTCTAAAAATGTCTTCTATGCCTAAAATGGGTTAAGCATTATGCAATATTATGTCCTGTCCCAACTCCCAACAGACAACACTTTGTAAGCCATATCAAAGCAACAATCTTAAAAATAAACCCATATCAAACTCAAGAGAGGGATGTTTATGTAGTCCTTATCGGGCTCCACCTTCCCAGACTTGACCTGTAATAGCGCCAATAATATGTTTACAATTCACCTTGCCTTCTCTCTGAGAGTAAGCATAGACAAATGGAGCTCTCCACTAACTGACAGTGTTCTCTAAAGCAGTGGTTCCCAAACGTTTAACTCAAGGCCCAAAACAGCCCGGGACCCAAAATAGTGAAGATAAAAGCAGATCTACAAGCTCAAAATGCATCGACCTTGTAGACGGCTATTTTCACTACTTCTTTAAAGATTTGTTTTCCAATTCATGGAATTTCTTAGATTTTTATTTGATTTCTTCATGAAACAAGAACTGATCAATTATCTTCAGTAGCGGCTGCCTTACAGTATATCTCCAGAATTGTGCAATGAAATGTAAATATCTGTCTATCTGTATTTGTGTGTGTTGTGTACTGTGGAAACAAGTTAACTCTGACTCTGTAACTGTGACAGTGTAGCCTTAGCCTACTACAAATGGAACCAAAGGACCCTTTTATAACAATAAACTCTTGTATTTGTACAGTCTCAGGTAGCACATTCTCCAAACCATTTATATATGTCGCACCTCACGCACAGCAGTAGTAGTAGTGTTTACATTGGCTTGGCAGGTTTTTGATTGATTGAAATATTTATTAACAGTTTGTAGAATTTACAGTACATTTTAAGCACAAACTCAATACAAAGACTGTTAACTGTGAGTGGACGACCCAATTAAGCATTACACTTGTTTACAACAGGGTCCACATTGTTCAATTCATCAAAACATTTAGAGACATACAAATAGACACTTCTATGTAGCTAAAGAACAGAACAGGAATTCATCATATAGGAAGCAAAAATGGAAAAGATACATATACAGTGAGGGGAAATGGGGCGGGGGGGGGGGGGGATTCAGATTTTACAGAGGCCAGTTTTGAATTGCAGCCATCCGTAGGTGCCCTTTGAGAGGTATTAAAGAACATCTCCAATATGTGTCAAAATCACGGGGGTCCGCGGATCGGCGGGTCCAACGGGGGTCCCCGCGGAGGTCGGCACGGGGGTTTGCGGTAGTCTGCGTGCGGGTACGCGGTTACAGTGACTCGACTGAGACTCAAATGTGTTACTGTTATATCAGCGGGTGCAGCTCCGGTGTGCTCTGCTCTCATGCAGGTCTACGCACTGTTATGCTGAAATTTGTTAGCCTTAACCCATTCTGACCGGGCACCGATTTTGGTGTTGGCATCATGTCGTGCTTTAGCTATTTAAAAATAGCAGATCTACAAGCTCATATCGCGCCACCGAGTGGCGCGATACGAGCTTGTAGGTCTGCTATTTTTGAAAAATCGAAGAACGACTGACATTTTTAGAATCTGATCTCAGGTCAGAATGGGTTCGTCAGACCAGCGTGTGTCCAGTGGAAACCTTGTATGAATCTGATCTCAGGTCAGAATGGGTTAAAGAATTCAGAGGCATCATGGCGGCGGTGCCGCTCCCGTGAACGGTTAAACGATGGAATTAAAATTGTCTGGAGGAGACGAGGCAGCCAATCAGAACTACTCGTCAGACTAGCATGTCGATCTGTCGTCTAGTTTTCATGGGCTTTCGTTGACCAGCACTTTACAAGCCGCCGCTGCTAAAAATAATAATTGAATTTGTTTTGAATTCATACACAATCTTTTCTTTTTGAAAAGGTTTTGAAATAATAATTAAAAACAAAATGTGGAAAACAAAACATAACACCCATGAGAATGTCTCTGCGACCCACAAATCGGTCCGACCCACTGTTTGAGAACCGGTGCTCTTCTAGTCTACAGTACCTCGTCCTGTCTACCAGCAGACCATTACGGTCATCATCAACATGTATTACTACCTGGCCTGGGTATCTGCTGCCTGGCTCAGATAACACACACACGCGCACACACGATAACAGAAAGCCAAAGCCAGGCCTCATGACCTTCCATAATCACTATAAAAAGGAGCTACTGTCAACTGAATCTACTGAGACTCCAAGAGCTATGTTTCTTCTTCTTTTTTTTTGTTTACTAATACCTAACACTTCTGCCTTCTGGTGCCGGGGAATCTTTCCGAATAAAGGCGCTAGAGTGTTAAGCAGAAGATTTCCAATGTAGTAATCGAAAGTGAAATCTTCCATTAGATTACTACATTGCGCTAGTAAGTCTGATCTAGCTTTAGAAGTGTTAGCACATTCAGATGGTAGGACGTGAGGAAACGTCATATGAAATACAACCGATGGATCGAGAGGATGTGTACACTACACACGTCCTAGTTCTTTTTTATTGATATCAAACATCAAATACAAATTCAGATTATTTTTTCCTTTTTTGGGGGGGGGGGGGGGGGGGGGTTGGCCTCTCCTTCTGCACCATACTCCTTGCTGTTTCACGCATGCACACTGCCGTTCACTTCCTTGTTTACCGCTCAGAAAGAAAGGCTTGTCTCTCCTAATCTAGGGAGCTCTCCATGGTTTTGACCACATGGGCATACTTCTTCATTTCTGACTTCAACATGCCTCTCGTTTAGAATATTAATGCTTCTAGAGAGACTTTGTCGTAATTATTATTATTATGCTGAGCAAGGAGCTGCCTAGCAACAGCCGTTTCCAAAAAAAGTGATTATAACAACCACATTTTATATCAATAAAAAAGACCATAAGACGTCCCCACAGGTCCCAGCAGGCACACCGCGGTTTTATTTAACGTCCTGGGCATCAGAAGTGTTAAAGCAAGAACTTAGGATCTGTTAAGCCCGGCCCCTAACCACATCAAAGGGTCACCATGCAACTCCTTGGGTCCAAACGGTTGCAAGGAGTTGCATGGTGACCCTTTGGTGTGGTTTGGGCCATTGAATTCCATGCGTTGAATCACTTGGGACATGCGTCAACGTGCAACAGGACATATCACACTGCTGGGACAACGCTAAAACCGTCTCGTCCCTTTGGTGTGGTTTAATAGGGCTTTATGTTAACCAGTGGTCAGTTACCAACTGGAAATGTATTAATTAATTAATATGACTAAGAATAAGAAGACTTTCATTAACTCGTTAACTTCAGAGGCACATTTCCAATAGTAGTGGGGTCAGTGCATCAGCCAAGATCATTCAGTCCCAGAGAAAGTATTTGAATGTAGTTACTTCAAAGCCTATACTAGGGGGTAATGTAAGACATGTGTGACGTCCATAGTGCAGTCACAGTGTGTCAATGAGTGCTGTTCCGTGTTGAAGCTGTCTCCTGAGTCATTGCAGCTTACAGGGTTTAAACATGGACCATCTGCTCCAGTGATCCACACCCAATCATAACGGCAACACACAACTCCTCCTTACGCAACTCATTTAGAGCTGAAGGCACTGGTGTGGAGTGGTGTGTGTTACTCCAAGTGCAATGCAGTGTATTCCCGCCTATATGCATTACTGTGTGTGGCGGGCCACCACACAATCATGACCAGCCACCACACAGTATGATTTGTTTTTGTATAGGAAGCGTCC
>NC_139697.1:5716239-5781239 GCF_964188405.1 Protomyctophum parallelum
TAGGTTCATCTTACGGTGGACATGTTTGCCTGAAAAGGAATCTTTGAAATGTTTCATAGTTTTAGAAATATAGGTCCTGATTCTTCAAAAACGAAATGCGCCAGAGTGTAACGGTGGCGGAAACAGATATCGTATTTATCCGTCCGATCAAGCTACGTTGAGATGACGTGTTATTCAGAGAGTGGTGTGTACCACAGGTGCGCAGGTGTATCGCAGGTGTATGTCATACTGAATGCAGCGGGTGCAAAGTGATCGGAAAAGCAACCGACAACCTCATCTGCATTGATCCACGCCCAATTTCATACCATAAAAGGCTTCAAGCATGACTCAGCAGACAGCAGTTTGTCTGAGATCACAGCCGCGGTCACTGCTATCCAAGCTTGCAACGTTGCGTGCTCCGCTGAAGCAATATAATTATAATTTATTTAATTAAGTTCGGGACCAAGGCGGGTGCTCACTCACACCTTTGCAGAGGTAAAACATATCCGATATTTAAAATATCGGATATGTCAATGCAAAAGTCGTCTTTTCAGAGAGAGCGAGAGAGAGAGAGAGACGAGAGAGGGAGGGGGGCTGCATGGGCCCTCGACACTGTTGCGCGATAAAGAACAGTAGCCCATACATTCATAAGTAAATATATTATAGGCCTGGGATCCTCTGAAGAAATTATAATCCAGTGAGTTTATCCAGTGAGTTAAACTATTCTGTGTGTGGCATCCATGTGATCAATATCAATATACATTATTATAAATTCTGTCTGTCTGTCCGTCATGTTCACGAGTGGAGGTGAGCTGGTTTAAAACTGATATGACTGGCCGACTTTCAAACACGCTGCATTCATTAGGCTATAAATGTGGTCTTCTATTTTTTATATAGGGCTAATTAGCCCTATTCATTTTCCAATGTGAATCGGATCGGCAGCACGCTGCTGTCTGCCCCCCCCCCCCCCCCCCCCCACACACACACACACACACACACACACACACACCGAAACAACGTTAGATTCGTAGGCTACAGTGCAAAATGCAGATAAGTGTAGGCCTATGTTCTTATTATAATTGTGAGTTTGTTTTTTAACATGCAGTCCGCGAGAGCCGATCTACAAGCTCACAACGCGTTGCACTGCGAGTAGCCTAGAGAAGGCTGTCAAGTGAGCAGCGCAATCGCGCATGGCATGCTATAGAAATATCCTAATAAATAAATAAAAAAGGTGTCGGGGCTTGCAGGGGCAGTTTCCTTATGGGACTCTATAGGCTAACTTGCCTCTAGAATGCATGCATTTAGGCATACAAGTGCACTCGGCTTTTATATATATATATATTTTTTTATGTGCTGATCGACCAATATGTTGGGGACACATGCCTACATATTTTATCTGAGATTTGGGAACAATTTATTGATTCAGCATGAAGACTAAAGCCTTCTGAATAAATCTATACGCTAGTCATAGAGAATGCATTGGGCGTTTAAGTTAAATACCTCAGAAACTATAAAACATTTCAAAGTAAAACGTTCCAGCATGTGTCTCCACAGTAAGCTGAATAATAAAAAGTGTGAATGGAGTTTCTAGGTGAAAGTGATTTTTGACGTGCCAATGTCTGCCATTGAGCCCCATTGTAAATGTGAAAGCACTATATTTCTAAAACTATGAAACATTTAAAAGATTCCTTTTCAGGCAAACATGTCCACCGTAAGATTAACCTAAGTAGGCTAGAATGGGGTTGCTAGGTGTAAGTAAGTAGGACTAGTAGCATGCCAAAGTTTGTGCTATTGCCATAGAGAATGCATTGGTCGTTTAAGTTAAACAACTCTGAAATGTTTTATAGTTTCTGAGTAAAAAAGTTCCAGCATGTGTCTCCACAGTAAGCTGAATAATAAAAAGTGTGAATGGAGTTTCTAGGTGAAAGTGATTTTTGACGTGCCAATGTCTGCCATTGAGCCCCATTGTAAATTTGAAAGCACTATATTTCTAAAACTATGAAACATTTCAAATATTCCTTTTCAGGCAAACATGTCCACCGTAAGATGAACCTAAGTAGGCTAGAATGGGGTTGCTAGGTGTAAGTATGTAGGACTAGTAGCATGCCAAAGCTTGTGCTATTGCCATCTAGAATGCATTGGGCGTTAAAGTTAAATAACTCAGAAACTATAAAACATTTCAAAGTAAAAAGTTCCAGCATGTGTCTCCACAGTAAGCTGAATAATAAAAAGTGTGAATGGAGTTTCTAGGTGAAAGTGCTTTTTTGACGTGCCAATGTCTGCCATTGAGCCCAATGTTAAAAGTCTCAAATTTGAAATCACTATATTTCTAAAACGATGAAACATTTCAAAGATTCCTTTTCAGGCAAACATGTCCACCCTAAGATGAACCTAAGTAGGCTAGAATGGGGTTTCTAGGTGTAAGTATGTAGGACTAGTAGCATGCCAAATTTTGTGCTATTGCCATAGAGAATGCATTGGGCGTTAAAGTTAAATAACTCAGAAACTACAATACATTTCAAAGTAAAAAGTTCCAGCATGTGTCTGCACAGTAAGCTGAATAATAAAAAGTGTGAATGGAGTTTCTAGGTGAAAGTGATTTTTGACGTGCCTATAGAGCTGCCATTGAGCCCCATTGTAAATTTGAAAGCACTATATTTCTAAAACTATGAAACATTTCAAAGATTCCTTTTCAGGCAAACATGTCCACCGTAAGATGAACCTAAGTATAGGCTAGAATGTGGTTGCTAGGTGTAAGGACTAGTAGCATGCCAAAGTTTGTTCTATTGCCATAGAGAATGCATTGGGCGTTTAAGTTAAATAACTCAGAAACTATAAAACATTTCAAAGTAAAAAGTTCCAGCATGTGTCTCCACAGTAAGCTGAATGATAAAAAGTGTGAATGGAGTTTCTAGGTGAAAGTGATTTTTGACGTGCCAATGTCTGCCATTCAGCCCCATTGTAAATTTGAAAGCACTATGGGCCTGATTCATTAACGCGTTTCCGCTGATATATTGCCGTGACGCTGGCGGAAAGGCATTTACGTGGATTTCCCACATTCATTTGGAATTCATGGAAATGGCCGTGAACTTGACGCTGTCTTTGGTTGGTCGGAAATTCCGCTAAATGCTACGGGAGCTCTTTAGGTGGCGGAGAAATTTGCGGAAGCATACACTAGCGCAGTGTTTCTCAACCTATGTACCGCGGCACTTTACTGTGCCTTTGAAATCTCCAGGTGTGCCTCGAGATTTTGACCAAAAGTAACACTAGCCCTCCCCCGAAAGCGATAGATAGGCGTCCTATTGTTGCGTCGTTGTTGTTGTCACACGTCTAAATAGACATGCGAAAACAACATGACGACGGAACAATAGACTCTTCACTCTTAACGACCATCGGCCATAGAAATGTTAATCGCCTGGCAGCTTTACTGTATAAATGGGGCACAGCACAGACATTTCGCTCCCTCCAGAAAGACACCACCAGAACCCGACAGCAGCACACACAGCGCCGCCGAGTCACCTCCACCTGACGACGGCACAGCAACAACAGCAACAACGCCGGCTACTAACGCAACGCCTACAAAGAAAGCCCCTGCCAGACTGTACCGCGATGATTACATGAAGTTTGGATTCACGTTTACTGGGGATAAAACGTACCCGATTCCGCTGTGTATAGTTTGTGGATTCAAGCTTGCAAACAGCGCATGGTTCCGAGTAAACTGAAGCGCCACCTTCATACCAATCATGATGAACTCGCAACGAAGGACAAACACTTTTTCGTGAGCTTGAAAGAAAAAAAGGAGAAAGACACAACGAAGCAGGCAAGTCTCTTGATACTTGAAAGAATATCCAGCCATCACAGCCAGCGCAATGGCAGTGCTGCTCCCCTTTTCCACAACCTACCTGTGAGCTTAGCTTTTCAAGCCTGACTTGAAAATGAAGAGCTCCGTGTCTGTTTGTCCAGCATCCAGCCAGGATAAAAACTCTTTGTTCAGGAAAACAAGCTCAAGGTTCACACTAAGACAGAACTTGTCAAAAATATTTACTTTTCTTTTTATCAATTGTTTTTTACGATTTTCTTTGTACAAAAGTGCTCAAGTTTAAGACCATTGTATTGTGGCAAAAGATTTTTGTTCTTGTTTTTACAACTCCTTTTTTTATTTAGAAGTATTACTTTGCATTGACAAATTGAACATGTGTGTGCTACATTTTGTATGAGTTTTCAAAAATAAATTGGTGAAACTGAGGCACTGTCTGTCCTTTTCTTTCTCTTTAAAGTAATTTGACGAGTGCTGTCATGTGTGTTTTTAAAAGTATATTGGGTTCATATATATATATATATATATATATATATATATATATATATATATATATATATATATATATATATATATATATCATATATTATATATACAGTATATACACACACCATATATCTAGGTGTGCCCCGAGATTTTTAGGCTATGAAAAGTGTGCCCCGGGACAAAAAAGGTTGAGAGACACTGCTCTATGGCAATAACACAAACTTTGGCATGCTACTAGTCCTACATACTTACACCTAGCAACCCCATTCTAGCCTACTTAGGTTCATCTTACGGTGGACATGTTTGCCTGAAAAGGAATGCATGCTACTAGTCCTACATACAAAATGATGAAAAACGAGGATAAAAAAAAATAAAAAATTCAAAAAACGATGGGCTATAACCCATCGTTTTTTCATTTTTTTTAAAATCCTCAAAATGATGAAAAACGGCGTGCTATAGTATGCCGTACGGTAGGGGCTATAGCCCATGTTCAAAAATGATAAAAAATGAGGTTAAAAAAAAAAAAAAAAAAAAAAAACGATGGGCTATAACCCATGTATTTTTTATTTGGATTTTTTTTCAAATCCTCAAAAATTATGAAAAACGGCGTGCTATAGTATGCCGTACGGTAGGGTCTATAGCCCATGTTCAAAAATGATGAAAAACGAGGTTAAAAAATAAAATCAAAAATTAAAAAAACGATGGGCTATAACCCATGTTTTTTGAAATTTAGAATTTTTTTTAAATCCTCAAAAATGATGAAAAGCGGCGTGCTATAGTATGCCGTACGGTAGGGGCTATAGCCCATGTTCAAAAATGATGAAAAACGAGGTTAAAAAAAATCAAAAATTCAAAGAACGATGGGCTATAACCCATGTTTTTTGAAATTTAGATTTTTTTTCAAATCCTCAAAAATGATGAAAAACGGCGTGCTATAGTATGCCGTACGGTAGGGGCTATAGCCCATGTTCAAAAATGATGAAAAACGAGGTTAAAAAAAAAAATCAAAAATTCAAAAAACGATGGGCTATAACCCATGTTTTTTGAAATTTAGATTTTTTTTCAAATCCTCAAAAATGATGAGAAACAGCGTGCTATAGCATGCCGTACGGTAGGGGCTATAGCCCATGTTCAAAAATGATGAAAAACGAGGTAATTTTTTTTTCAAAAATTCAAAAAATGATGGGCTATAACCCATGTTTTTTGAAATTTTGAATTTTTTTCAAATCCTCAAAAATGATGAAAAACAGCGTGTTATAGTATGCCATACGATATGGGCTATAGCCCATGGTCAAAAATGATGAAAAACGAGGGAAAGAAAAAATCAAAAATTCAAAAAACGATGGGCTATAACCCAACTTTTTGAAATTTTGAATTTTTTTCAAATCCTCAAAAATGATGAAAAACAGCGTGTTATAGTATGCCATACGATATGGGCTATAGCCCATGGTCAAAAATGATGAAAAACGAGGATAACTTTTTTTTTAAAAAATTCAAAAAACGATGGGCTATAACCCAACTTCTTGAAATTTTGAATTTTTTTCAAATCCTCAAAAATGATCAAAAACGGCGTGCTATAGTATGCCATACGATATGGGCTATAGCCCATGGTCAAAAATGATGAAAAACGAGGATAAAAAATAAATTCTAAAATTCTAAAAACGATGGGCTATAACCCATCTTTTTGAAATTTGAATTTTTTTTCAAATCCTCAAAAATGATGAAAAACAGCGTGTTATAGTATGCCATACGATATGGGCTATAGCCCATGGTCAAAAATGATGAAAAACGAGAAAAAAAAAAAAAAAAAATCAAAAAACGATGGGCTATAACCCAACTTTTTGAAATTTAGATTTTTTTTTCAAATCCTCAAAAATGATGAAAAACAGCGTGTTATAGCATGCCGTACGGTAGGGGCTATAGCCCATGTTCAAAAATGATGAAAAACGAGGTATTTTTTTTTTCAAAAATTCAAAAAATGATGGGCTATAACCCATGTTTTTTGAAATTTTGAATTTTTTTCAAATCCTCAAAAATGATGAAAAACAGCGTGTTATAGTATGCCATACGATATGGGCTATAGCCCATGGTCAAAAATGATGAAAAACGAGGGGAAAAAAAAATCAAAAATTCAAAAAACGATGGGCTATAACCCAACTTTTTGAAATTTAGATTTTTTTTTCAAATCCTCAAAAATGATGAAAAACAGCGTGTTATAGTATGCCATACGATATGGGCTATAGCCCATGGTCAAAAATGATGAAAAACGAGGATATTTTTTTTTTCAAAAATTCAAAAAACGATGGGCTATAACCCAACTTTTTGAAATTTTGATTTTTTTTTAAATCCTCAAAAATGATGAGAAACAGCGTGCTATAGCATGCCGTATGGTAGGGGCTATAGCCCATGTTCAAAAATGATGAAAAACGAGGTAATTTTTTTTTCAAAAATTCAAAAAATGATGGGCTATAACCCATGTTTTTTTAAATTTTGAATTTTTTTCAAATCCTCAAAAATGATGAAAAACAGCGTGTTATAGTATGCCATACGATATGGGCTATAGCCCATGGTCAAAAATGATGAAAAACGAGGGGGAAAAAAAATCAAAAATTCAAAAAACGATGGGCTATAACCCAACTTTTTGAAATTTTGATTTTTTTTCAAATCCTCAAAAATGATGAAAAACAGCGTGTTATAGTATGCCATACGATATGGGCTATAGCCCATGGTCAAAAATGATGAAAAACGAGGATATTTTTTTTTTTCAAAAATTCAAAAAACGATGGGCTATAACCCAACTTCTTGAAATTTTGAATTTTTTTCCAAATCCTCAAAAATGATCAAAAACGGCGTGCTATAGTATGCCATACGATATGGGCTATAGCCCATGGTCAAAAATGATGAAAAACGAGGATAAAAAATAAATTCTAAAATTCTAAAAACGATGGGCTATAACCCATCTTTTTGAAATTTGAATTTTTTTTCAAATCCTCAAAAATGATGAAAAACAGCGTGTTATAGTATGCCATACGATATGGGCTATAGCCCATGGTCAAAAATGATGAAAAACGAGGGAAAAAAAAAAAAAAAAATCAAAAAACGATGGGCTATAACCCAACTTTTTGAAATTTAGATTTTTTTTTCAAATCCTCAAAAATGATGAAAAACAGCGTGTTATAGTATGCCATACGATATGGGCTATAGCCCATGGTCAAAAATGATGAAAAACGAGGATATTTTTTTTTTCAAAAATTCAAAAAACGATGGGCTATAACCCAACTTTTTGAAATTTTGAATTTTTTTTAAATCCTCAAAAATGATGAAAAACAGCGTGCTATAGTATGCCATACGATATGGGCTATAGCCCATGGTCAAAAATGATGAAAAACTAGGATAATTTTTTTTTCCAAAAATTCAAAAAACGATGGGCTATAACCCAACTTTTTGAAATTTTGATTTTTTTTCAAATCCTCAAAAATGATGAAAAACAGCGTGTTATAGTATGCCATAGGATATGGGCTATAGCCCATGGTCAAAAATGATGAAAAACGAGGATAAAAATAAATTCAAAAATTCAAAAAACGATGGGCTATAACCCAACTTTTTGAAATTTTGAATTTTTTTCAAATCCTCAAAAATGATGAAAAACAGCGTGTTATAGTATGCCATACGATATGGGCTATAGCCCATGGTCAAAAATGATGAAAAACGAGGATAAAAAATTAATTCAAAAATTCAAAAAACCATGGGCTATAACCCAACTTTTTGAAATTTTGAATTTTTTTCAATTCCTCAAAAACGATGAAAAACGGCGTGCTATAGTATGCCATATGATATGGGCTATAGCCCATGGTCAGAAATGATGAAAAACGAGGATAATTTTTTTTTCAAAAATTCAAAAAACGATGGGCTATAACCCAACTTTTTGAAATTTTGAAATTTTTTCAAATCCTCAAAAATGATCAAAAACGGCGTGCTATAGTATGCCATACGATATGGGCTATAGCCCATGGTCAAAAATGATGAAAAACGAGGGGGAAAAAAAATCAAAAATTCAAAAAATGATGGGCTATAACCCAACTTTTTGAAATTTAGATATTTTTTCCAAATCCTCAAAAATGATGAAAAACAGCGTGTTATAGTATGCCATACGATATGGGCTATAGCCCATGGTCAAAAATGATGAAAAACGAGGATATTTTTTTTTTCAAAAATTCAAAAAACGATGGGCTATAACCCAACTTTTTGAAATTTTGAATTTTTTTTAAATCCTCAAAAATGATGAAAAACAGCGTGCTATAGTATGCCATACGATATGGGCTATAGCCCATGGTCAAAAATGATGAAAAACTAGGATATTTTTTTTTTCAAAAATTTAAAAAACGATGGGCTATAACCCAACTTTTTGAAATTTTGAATTTTTTTCAAATCCTCAAAAATGATCAAAAACGGCGTGCTATAGTATGCCATACGATATGGGCTATAGCCCATGGTCAAAAATGATGAAAAACGAGGATTTTTTTTTTCAAAAATTCAAAAAACGATGGGCCATAACCCAACTTTTTGAAATTTTGAAATTTTTTCAAATCCTCAAAAATGATGAAAAACAGCGTGTTATAGTATGCCATACGATATGGGCTATAGCCCATGGTCAAAAATGATGAAAAACGAGGATAAAAAATTAATTCAAAAATTCAAAAAACGATGGGCTATAACCCATCTTTTTGAAATTTTGAATGTTTTTCAAATCCTCAAAAATGATGAAAAACAGCGTGTTATAGTATGCCATAGGATATGGGCTATAGCCCATGGTCAAAAATGATGAAAAACGAGGATAAAAAATAGATTCAAAAATTCAAAAAACGATGGGCTATAACCCAACTTTTTGAAATTTTGAATTTTTTTCAAATCCTCAAAAATGATCAAAAACGGCGTGCTATAGTATGCCATACGATATGGGCTATAGCCCATGGTCAAAAATGATGAAAAATGAGGATAAAAAAAAATTCAAAAATTCAAAAAAACGATGGGCTATAACCCATCTTTTTGAAATTTTGAATTTTTTTCAAATCCTCAAAAATGATGAAAAACAGCGTGTTATAGTATGGCATAGGATATGGGCTATAGCCCATGGTCAAAAATGATGAAAAACGAGGATAAAAAAAAAATCTAAAATTCAAAAAACGATGGGCTATAACCCAACTTGTTGAAATTTCGAATTTTTTTCAAATCCTCAAAAATGATGAAAAACAGCGTGTTATAGTATGCCATACGATATGGGCTATAGCCCATGGTCAAAAATGATGAAAAACGAGGATAAAAAATAAATTCAAAAATTCAAAAAACGATGGGCTATAACCCATCTTTTTGAAATTTTGAATTTTTTTCAATTCCTCAAAAACGATGAAAAACGGCGTGCTATAGTATGCCATACGATATGGGCTATAGCCCATGGTCAAAAATGATGAAAAACGAGGATAATTTTTTTTTTCAAAAATTCAAAAAACGATGGGCTATAACCCAACTTTTTGAAATTTTGAATTTTTTTCAAATCCTCAAAAATGATCAAAAACGGCGTGCTATAGTATGCCATACGTTATGGGCTATAGCCCATGGTCAAAAATGATGAAAAACGAGGATAAAAAATTAATTCAAAAATTCAAAAAACGATGGGCTATAACCCATCTTTTTGAAATTTTGAATTTTTTTCAAATCCTCAAAAATGATGAAAAACAGCGTGTTATAGTATGCCATACGATATGGGCTATAGCCCATGGTCAAAAATGATGAAAAACGAGGATAAAAAATGAATTCAAAAATTCAAAAAACGATGGGCTATAACCCATCTTTTTGAAATTTTGAATTTTTTTCAAATCCTCAAAAATGATGAAAAACAGCGTGTTATAGTATGCCATAGGATATGGGCTATAGCCCATGGTCAAAAATGATGAAAAACGAGGATAAAAAAAATTCAAAAATTCAAAAAACGATGGGCTATAACCCAACTTTTTGAAATTTTGAATTTTTTTCAAATCCTCAAAAATGATGAAAAACAGCGTGTTATAGTATGCCATACGATATGGGCTATAGCCCATGGTCAAAAATGATGAAAAACGAGGATAAAAAATTAATTCAAAAATTCAAAAAACGATGGGCTATAACCCAACTTTTTGAAATTTTGAAATTTTTTCAATTCCTCAAAAACGATGAAAAACGGCGTGCTATAGTATGCCATACGATATGGGCTATAGCCCATGGTCAAAAATGATGAAAAAGGAGGATAATTTTCTTTTTTCAAAAATTCAAAAAACGATGGGCTATAACCCAACTTTTTGAAATTTTGAATTTTTTTCAAATCCTCAAAAATGATCAAAAACGGCGTGCTATAGTATGCCATACGATATGGGCTATAGCCCATGGTCAAAAATGATGAAAAATGAGGATAAAAAAAAATTCAAAAATTCAAAAAAACGATGGGCTATAACCCATCTTTTTGGAATTTAGATTTTTTTTCAAATCCTCAAAAATGATGAAAAACTGCGTGTTATAGTATGCCATACGATATGGGCTATAGCCCATGGTCAAAAATGATGAAAAACGAGGATAAAAAATTAATTCAAAATTTCAAAAAACGATGGGCTATAACCCATCTTTTTGAAATTTTGAATTTTTTTCAAATCCTCAAAAATGATGAAAAACAGCGTGTTATAGTATGGCATAGGATATGGGCTATAGCCCATGGTCAAAAATGATGAAGAACGAGGATAAAAAAAAATCAAAAATTCAAAAAACGATGGGCTATAACCCAACTTTTTGAAATTTTGATTTTTTTTCAAATCCTCAAAAATGATGAAAAACAGCGTGTTATAGTGTGCCATATGATATGGGCTATATAGCCCATGGTCAAAAATGATGAAAAACGAGGATAATTTTTTTTTCAAAAATTCAAAAAACTATGGGCTATAACCCAACTTTTTGAATTTTTGAATTTTTTTCAAATCCTCAAAAATGATGAAAAACAGCGTGCTATAGTATGCCATACGATATGGGCTATAGCCCATGGTCAAAAATGATGAAAAACGAGGATAAAAAATAAATTCAAAAATTCAAAAAACGATGGGCTATAACCCAACTTTTTGAAATTTTGAATTTTTTTCAATTCCTCAAAAACGATGAAAAACGGCGTGCTATAGTATGCCATACGATATGGGCTATAGCCCATGGTCAAAAATGATGAAAAACGAGGATCTTTTTTTTTTTCAAAAATTCAAAAAACGATGGGCTATAACCCATCTTTTTGAAATTTTGAATTTTTTTCAAATCCTCAAAAATGATGAAAAACAGCGTGTTATAGTATGCCATACGATATGGGCTATAGCCCATGGTCAAAAATGATGAAAAACGAGGATAAAAAATTAATTCAAAAATTCAAAAAACGATGGGCTATAACCCAACTTTTTGAAATTTTGAATTTTTTTCAAATCCTCAAAAATGATGAAAAACAGCGTGTTATAGTGTGCCATATGATATGGGCTATATAGCCCATGGTCAAAAATGATGAAAAACGAGGATAATTTTTTTTTCAAAAATTCAAAAAACTATGGGCTATAACCCAACTTTTTGAATTTTTGAATTTTTTTCGAATCCTCAAAAATGATGAAAAACAGCGTGTTATAGTATGCCATACGATATGGGCTATAGCCCATGGTCAAAAATGATGAAAAACGAGGATAAAAAAATTTATTCAAAAATTCAAAAAACGATGGGCTATAACCCATCTTTTTGAAATTTTGAATTTTTTTCAAATCCTCAAAAATGATGAAAAACAGCGTGTTATAGTATGCCATAGGATATGGGCTATAGCCCATGGTCAAAAATGATGAAGAACGAGGATAAAAAAAAATCAAAAATTCAAAAAACGATGGGCTATAACCCAACTTTTTGAAATTTTGAATTTTTTTCAAATCCTCAAAAATGATGAAAAACAGCGTGTTATAGTATGCCATACGATATGGGCTATAGCCCATGGTCAAAAATGATGAAAAACGAGGATAAAAAATAAATTCAAAAATTCAAAAAACGATGGGCTACAACCCAACTTTTTGAAATTTTGAATTTTTTTCAATTCCTCAAAAACGATGAAAGACGGCGTGCTATAGTATGCCATACGATATGGGCTATAGCCCATGGTCAAAAATTATGAAAAACGAGGAATTTTTTTTTTTTCAAAAATTCAAAAAACGATGGGCTATAACCCAACTTTTTGAAATTTTGAAATTTTTTCAAATCCTCAAAAATGATGAAAAACAGCGTGTTATAGTATGCCATACGATATGGGCTATAGCCCATGGTCAAAAATGATGAAAAACAAGGATAATTTTTTTTTCAAAAATTCAAAATACGATGGGCTATAACCCAACTTTTTGAAATTTTGAATTTTTTTCGAATCCTCAAAAATGATGAAAAACAGCGTGTTATAGTATGCCATACGATATGGGCTATAGCCCATGGTCAAAAATGATGAAAAACGAGGATAAAAAATTTTATTCAAAAATTCAAAAAACGATGGGCTATAACCCATCTTTTTGAAATTTTGAATTTTTTTCAAATCCTCAAAAATGATGAAAAACAGCGTGTTATAGTATGCCATAGGATATGGGCTATAGCCCATGGTCAAAAATGATGAAGAACGAGGATAAAAAAAATTCAAAAATTCAAAAAACGATGGGCTATAACCCAACTTTTTGAAATTTTGAATTTTTTTCAAATCCTCAAAAATGATGAAAAACAGCGTGTTATAGTATGCCATACGATATGGGCTATAGCCCATGGTCAAAAATGATGAAAAACGAGGATAAAAAATAAATTCAAAAATTCAAAAAACGATGGGCTACAACCCAACTTTTTGAAATTTTGAATTTTTTTCAATTCCTCAAAAACGATGAAAGACGGCGTGCTATAGTATGCCATACGATATGGGCTATAGCCCATGGTCAAAAATTATGAAAAACGAGGATTTTTTTTTTTTTTTTAAATTCAAAAAACGATGGGCTATAACCCAACTTTTTGAAATTTTGAATTTTTTTCAAATCCTCAAAAATGATGAAAAACAGCGTGTTATAGTATGCCATACGATATGGGCTATAGCCCATGGTCAAAAATGATGAAAAACGAGGATAATTTTTTTTTCAAAAATTCAAAATACGATGGGCTATAACCCAACTTTTTGAAATTTTGAATTTTTTTCAAATCCTCAAAAATGATGAAAAACAGCGTGCTATAGTATGCCATACGATATGGGCTATAGCCCATGGTCAAAAATGATGAAAAACGAGGATAAAAAATAAATTCAAAAATTCAAAAAACGATGGGCTATAACCCAACTTTTTGAAATTTTGAATTTTTTTCAATTCCTCAAAAACGATGAAAGACGGCGTGCTATAGTATGCCATACGATATGGGCTATAGCCCATGGTCAAAAACTATGAAAAACGAGGATATTTTTTTTTTCAAAAATTCAAAAAACGATGGGCTATAACCCAACTTTTAGAATTTTTGAATTTTTTTCAAATCCTCAAAAATGATGAAAAACAGCGTGTTATAGTATGCCATACGATATGGGCTATAGCCCATGGTCAAAAATGATGAAAAACGAGGATAAAAAATTAATTCAAAAATTCAAAAAACGATGGGCTATAACCCATCTTTTTGAAATTTTGAATTTTTTTCAAATCCTCAAAAATGATGAAAAACAGCGTGTTATAGTATGCCATAGGATATGGGCTATAGCCCATGGTCAAAAATGATGAAAAACGAGGAATTTGTTTTTTTTCAAAAATTCAAAAAACGATGGGCTATAACCCAACTTTTTGAAATTTTGAATTTTTTTCAAATCCTCAAAAATGATGAAAAACAGCGTGTTATAGTATGCCATACGATATGGGCTATAGCCCATGGTCAAAAATGATGAAAAACGAGGATAATTTTCTTTTTCAAAAATTCAAAATACGATGGGCTATAACCCAACTTTTTGAAATTTTGAATTTTTTTCAAATCCTCAAAAATGATGAAAAACAGCGTGCTATAGTATGCCATACGATATGGGCTATAGCCCATGGTCAAAAATGATGAAAAACGAGGATAAAAAATAAATTCAAAAATTCAAAAAACGATGGGCTATAACCCAACTTTTTGAAATTTTGAATTTTTTTCAATTCCTCAAAAACGATGAAAGACGGCGTGCTATAGTATGCCATACGATATGGGCTATAGCCCATGGTCAAAAACTATGAAAAACGAGGATATTTTTTTTTTCAAAAATTCAAAAAACGATGGGCTATAACCCAACTTTTAGAATTTTTGAATTTTTTTCAAATCCTCAAAAATGATGAAAAACAGCGTGTTATAGTATGCCATACGATATGGGCTATAGCCCATGGTCAAAAATGATGAAAAACGAGGATAAAAAATTAATTCAAAAATTCAAAAAACGATGGGCTATAACCCATCTTTTTGAAATTTTGAATTTTTTTCAAATCCTCAAAAATGATGAAAAACAGCGTGTTATAGTATGCCATAGGATATGGGCTATAGCCCATGGTCAAAAATGATGAAAAACGAGGAATTTGTTTTTTTTCAAAAATTCAAAAAACGATGGGCTATAACCCAACTTTTTGAAATTTTGAATTTTTTTCAAATCCTCAAAAATGATGAAAAACAGCGTGTTATAGTATGCCATACGATATGGGCTATAGCCCATGGTCAAAAATGATGAAAAACGAGGATAATTTTCTTTTTCAAAAATTCAAAATACGATGGGCTATAACCCAACTTTTTGAAATTTTGAATTTTTTTCAAATCCTCAAAAATGATGAAAAACAGCGTGCTATAGTATGCCATACGATATGGGCTATAGCCCATGGTCAAAAATGATGAAAAACGAGGATAAAAAATAAATTCAAAAATTCAAAAAACGATGGGCTATAACCCAACTTTTTGAAATTTTGAATTTTTTTCAATTCCTCAAAAACGATGAAAGACGGCGTGCTATAGTATGCCATACGATATGGGCTATAGCCCATGGTCAAAAACTATGAAAAACGAGGATATTTTTTTTTTCAAAAATTCAAAAAACGATGGGCTATAACCCAACTTTTAGAATTTTTGAATTTTTTTCAAATCCTCAAAAATGATGAAAAACAGCGTGTTATAGTATGCCATACGATATGGGCTATAGCCCATGGTCAAAAATGATGAAAAACGAGGATAAAAAATTAATTCAAAAATTCAAAAAACGATGGGCTATAACCCAACTTTTTGAAATTTTGAATTTTTTTCAATTCCTCAAAAACGATGAAAAACGGCGTGCTATAGTATGCCATACGATATGGGCTATAGCCCATGGTCAAAAATGATGAAAAACGAGGATCTTTTTTTTTTCAAAAATTCAAAAAACGATGGGCTATAACCCATCTTTTTGAAATTTTGAATTTTTTTCAAATCCTCAAAAATGATGAAAAACAGCGTGTTATAGTATGCCATACGATATGGGCTATAGCCCATGGTCAAAAATGATGAAAAACGAGGATAAAAAATTAATTCAAAAATTCAAAAAACGATGGGCTATAACCCAACTTTTTGAAATTTTGAATTTTTTTCAAATCCTCAAAAATGATGAAAAACAGCGTGTTATAGTGTGCCATATGATATGGGCTATATAGCCCATGGTCAAAAATGATGAAAAACGAGGATAATTTTTTTTTCAAAAATTCAAAAAACTATGGGCTATAACCCAACTTTTTGAATTTTTGAATTTTTTTCGAATCCTCAAAAATGATGAAAAACAGCGTGTTATAGTATGCCATACGATATGGGCTATAGCCCATGGTCAAAAATGATGAAAAACGAGGATAAAAAATTTTATTCAAAAATTCAAAAAACGATGGGCTATAACCCATCTTTTTGAAATTTTGAATTTTTTTCAAATCCTCAAAAATGATGAAAAACAGCGTGTTATAGTATGCCATAGGATATGGGCTATAGCCCATGGTCAAAAATGATGAAGAACGAGGATAAAAAAAATTCAAAAATTCAAAAAACGATGGGCTATAACCCAACTTTTTGAAATTTTGAATTTTTTTCAAATCCTCAAAAATGATGAAAAACAGCGTGTTATAGTATGCCATACGATATGGGCTATAGCCCATGGTCAAAAATGATGAAAAACGAGGATAAAAAATAAATTCAAAAATTCAAAAAACGATGGGCTACAACCCAACTTTTTGAAATTTTGAATTTTTTTCAATTCCTCAAAAACGATGAAAGACGGCGTGCTATAGTATGCCATACGATATGGGCTATAGCCCATGGTCAAAAATTATGAAAAACGAGGAATTTTTTTTTTTTCAAAAATTCAAAAAACGATGGGCTATAACCCAACTTTTTGAAATTTTGAAATTTTTTCAAATCCTCAAAAATGATGAAAAACAGCGTGTTATAGTATGCCATACGATATGGGCTATAGCCCATGGTCAAAAATGATGAAAAACGAGGATAATTTTTTTTTCAAAAATTCAAAATACGATGGGCTATAACCCAACTTTTTGAAATTTTGAATTTTTTTCGAATCCTCAAAAATGATGAAAAACAGCGTGTTATAGTATGCCATACGATATGGGCTATAGCCCATGGTCAAAAATGATGAAAAACGAGGATAAAAATTTTTATTCAAAAATTCAAAAAACGATGGGCTATAACCCATCTTTTTGAAATTTTGAATTTTTTTCAAATCCTCAAAAATGATGAAAAACAGCGTGTTATAGTATGCCATAGGATATGGGCTATAGCCCATGGTCAAAAATGATGAAGAACGAGGATAAAAAAAATTCAAAAATTCAAAAAACGATGGGCTATAACCCAACTTTTTGAAATTTTGAATTTTTTTCAAATCCTCAAAAATGATGAAAAACAGCGTGTTATAGTATGCCATACGATATGGGCTATAGCCCATGGTCAAAAATGATGAAAAACGAGGATAAAAAATAAATTCAAAAATTCAAAAAACGATGGGCTACAACCCAACTTTTTGAAATTTTGAATTTTTTTCAATTCCTCAAAAACGATGAAAGACGGCGTGCTATAGTATGCCATACGATATGGGCTATAGCCCATGGTCAAAAATTATGAAAAACGAGGATTTTTTTTTTTTTTTTTAATTCAAAAAACGATGGGCTATAACCCAACTTTTTGAAATTTTGAATTTTTTTCAAATCCTCAAAAATGATGAAAAACAGCGTGTTATAGTATGCCATACGATATGGGCTATAGCCCATGGTCAAAAATGATGAAAAACGAGGATAATTTTTTTTTCAAAAATTCAAAATACGATGGGCTATAACCCAACTTTTTGAAATTTTGAATTTTTTTCAAATCCTCAAAAATGATGAAAAACAGCGTGCTATAGTATGCCATACGATATGGGCTATAGCCCATGGTCAAAAATGATGAAAAACGAGGATAAAAAATAAATTCAAAAATTCAAAAAACGATGGGCTATAACCCAACTTTTTGAAATTTTGAATTTTTTTCAATTCCTCAAAAACGATGAAAGACGGCGTGCTATAGTATGCCATACGATATGGGCTATAGCCCATGGTCAAAAACTATGAAAAACGAGGATATTTTTTTTTTCAAAAATTCAAAAAACGATGGGCTATAACCCAACTTTTAGAATTTTTGAATTTTTTTCAAATCCTCAAAAATGATGAAAAACAGCGTGTTATAGTATGCCATACGATATGGGCTATAGCCCATGGTCAAAAATGATGAAAAACGAGGATAAAAAATTAATTCAAAAATTCAAAAAACGATGGGCTATAACCCATCTTTTTGAAATTTTGAATTTTTTTCAAATCCTCAAAAATGATGAAAAACAGCGTGTTATAGTATGCCATAGGATATGGGCTATAGCCCATGGTCAAAAATGATGAAAAACGAGGAATTTTTTTTTTTTCAAAAATTCAAAAAACGATGGGCTATAACCCAACTTTTTGAAATTTTGAATTTTTTTCAAATCCTCAAAAATGATGAAAAACAGCGTGTTATAGTATGCCATACGATATGGGCTATAGCCCATGGTCAAAAATGATGAAAAACGAGGATAATTTTCTTTTTCAAAAATTCAAAATACGATGGGCTATAACCCAACTTTTTGAAATTTTGAATTTTTTTCAAATCCTCAAAAATGATGAAAAACAGCGTGCTATAGTATGCCATACGATATGGGCTATAGCCCATGGTCAAAAATGATGAAAAACGAGGATAAAAAATAAATTCAAAAATTCAAAAAACGATGGGCTATAACCCAACTTTTTGAAATTTTGAATTTTTTTCAATTCCTCAAAAACGATGAAAGACGGCGTGCTATAGTATGCCATACGATATGGGCTATAGCCCATGGTCAAAAACTATGAAAAACGAGGATATTTTTTTTTTTCAAAAATTCAAAAAACGATGGGCTATAACCCAACTTTTTGAATTTTTGAATTTTTTTCAAATCCTCAAAAATGATGAAAAACAGCGTGTTATAGTATGCCATACGATATGGGCTATAGCCCATGGTCAAAAATGATGAAAAACGAGGATAAAAAATTAATTCAAAAATTCAAAAAACGATGGGCTATAACCCATCTTTTTGAAATTTTGAATTTTTTTCAAATCCTCAAAAATGATGAAAAACAGCGTGTTATAGTATGCCATAGGATATGGGCTATAGCCCATGGTCAAAAATGATGAAGAACGAGGATAAAAAAAAATCAAAAATTCAAAAAACGATGGGCTATAACCCAACTTTTTGAAATTTTGAATTTTTTTCAAATCCTCAAAAATGATGAAAAACAGCGTGTTATAGTATGCCATACGATATGGGCTATAGCCCATGGTCAAAAATGATGAAAAACAAGGATAAAAAATAAATTCAAAAATTCAAAAAACGATGGGCTATAACCCAACTTTTTGAAATTTTGATTTTTTTTCAATTCCTCAAAAACGATGAAAAACGGCGTGCTATAGTATGCCATACGATATGGGCTATAGCCCATGGTCAAAAATTATGAAAAACGAGGATAATTTTTTTTTTCAAAAATTCAAAAAACGATGGGCTATAACCCAACTTTTTGAATTTTTGAATTTTTTTCAAATCCTCAAAAATGATGAAAAACAGCGTGTTATAGTATGCCATACGATATGGGCTATAGCCCATGGTAAAAAATGATGAAAAACGAGGATAAAAAATTAATTCAAAAATTCAAAAAACGATGGGCTATAACCCATATTTTTGAAATTTTGAATTTTTTTCAAATCCTCAAAAATGATGAAAAACAGCGTGTTATAGTATGGCATAGGATATGGGCTATAGCCCATGGTCAAAAATGATGAAAAACGAGGATAAAAAAAAAATCTAAAATTCAAAAAACGATGGGCTATAACCCAACTTGTTGAAATTTCGAATTTTTTTCAAATCCTCAAAAATGATGAAAAACAGCGTGTTATAGTATGCCATACGATATGGGCTATAGCCCATGGTCAAAAATGATGAAAAACGAGGATAATTTTTTTTTTCAAAAATTCAAAAAACGATGGGCTATAACCCATCTTTTTGAAATTTTGAAATTTTTTCAAATCCTCAAAAATGATGAAAAACAGCGTGTTATAGTGTGCCATAGGATATGGGCTATAGCCCATGGTCAAAAATGATGAAAAACGAGGATAAAAAATGAATTCAAAAAACGATGGGCTATAACCCATCTTTTTGAAATTTTGAATTTTTTTCAAATCCTCAAAAATGATGAAAAACAGCGTGTTATAGTATGCCATAGGATATGGGCTATAGCCCATGGTCAAAAATGATGAAAAACGAGGATAAGAAAAAATCAAAAATTCAAAAAACGAAGGGCTATAACCCAACTTTTTGAAATTTTGAATTTTTTTCAAATCCTCAAAAATGATGACAGCGTGTTATAGTATGCCATACGATATGGGCTATAGCCCATGGTCAAAAATGATGAAAAACGAGGATAAAAAATAAATTCAAAAATTCAAAAAACTATGGGCTATAACCCAACTTTTTGAAATTTTGAATTTTTTTCAATTCCTCAAAAACGATGAAAAACGGCGTGCTATAGTATGCCATACGATATGGGCTATAGCCCATGGTCAAAAATGATGAAAAACGAGGATATTTTTTTTTTTCAAAAATTCTAAAAACGATGGGCTATAACCCAACTTTTTGAAATTTTGATTTATTTTCAAATCCTCAAAAATGATCAAAAACGGCGTGCTATAGTATGCCATACGATATGGGCTATAGCCCATGGTCAAAAATGATGAAAAACGAGGATAAAAAATTAATTCAAAAATTCAAAAAACGATGGGCTATAACCCATCTTTTTGAAATTTTGAATTTTTTTCAAATCCTCAAAAATGATGAAAAACGAGGATAATTTTTTTTTCAAAAATTCAAAAAACGATGGGCTATAACCCAACTTTTTGAATTTTTGAATTTTTTTCAAATCCTCAAAAATGATGAAAAACAGCGTGCTATAGTATGCCATACGATATGGGCTATAGCCCATGGTCAAAAATGATGAAAAACGAGGATAAAAAATAAATTCAAAAATTCAAAAAACTATGGGCTATAACCCAACTTTTTGAAATTTTGAATTTTTTTCAATTCCTCAAAAACGATGAAAAACGGCGTGCTATAGTATGCCATACGATATGGGCTATAGCCCATGGTCAAAAATGATGAAAAACGAGGATATTTTTTTTTTTCAAAAATTCTAAAAACGATGGGCTATAACCCAACTTTTTGAAATTTTGATTTATTTTCAAATCCTCAAAAATGATCAAAAACGGCGTGCTATAGTATGCCATACGATATGGGCTATAGCCCATGGTCAAAAATGATGAAAAACGAGGATAAAAAATTAATTCAAAAATTCAAAAAACGATGGGCTATAACCCATCTTTTTGAAATTTTGAATTTTTTTCAAATCCTCAAAAATGATGAAAAACGAGGATAATTTTTTTTTCAAAAATTCAAAAAACGATGGGCTATAACCCAACTTTTTGAATTTTTGAATTTTTTTCAAATCCTCAAAAATGATGAAAAACAGCGTGCTATAGTATGCCATACGATATGGGCTATAGCCCATGGTCAAAAATGATGAAAAACGAGGATAAAAAATAAATTCAAAAATTCAAAAAACTATGGGCTATAACCCAACTTTTTGAAATTTTGAATTTTTTTCAATTCCTCAAAAACGATGAAAAACGGCGTGCTATAGTATGCCATACGATATGGGCTATAGCCCATGGTCAAAAATGATGAAAAACGAGGATATTTTTTTTTTTCAAAAATTCTAAAAACGATGGGCTATAACCCAACTTTTTGAAATTTTGATTTATTTTCAAATCCTCAAAAATGATCAAAAACGGCGTGCTATAGTATGCCATACGATATGGGCTATAGCCCATGGTCAAAAATGATGAAAAACGAGGATAAAAAATTAATTCAAAAATTCAAAAAACGATGGGCTATAACCCATCTTTTTGAAATTTTGAATTTTTTTCAAATCCTCAAAAATGATGAAAAACAGCGTGTTATAGTATGCCATACGATATGGGCTATAGCCCATGGTCAAAAATGATGAAAAACGAGGATAAAAAATTAATTCAAAAATTCAAAAAACGATGGGCTATAACCCATCTTTTTGAAATTTTGAATTTTTTTCAAATCCTCAAAAATGATGAAAAACAGCGTGTTATAGTATGCCATAGGATATGGGCTATAGCCCATGGTCAAAAATGATGAAGAACGAGGATAAAAAAAAATCAAAAATTCAAAAAACGATGGGCTATAACCCAACTTTTTGAAATTTTGAATTTTTTTCAAATCCTCAAAAATGATGACAGCGTGTTATAGTATGCCATACGATATGGGCTATAGCCCATGGTCAAAAATGATGAAAAACGAGGATAAAAAATAAATTCAAAAATTCAAAAAACTATGGGCTATAACCCAACTTTTTGAAATTTTGAATTTTTTTCAATTCCTCAAAAACGATGAAAAACGGCGTGCTATAGTATGCCATACGATATGGGCTATAGCCCATGGTCAAAAATGATGAAAAACGAGGATATTTTTTTTTTTCAAAAATTCTAAAAACGATGGGCTATAACCCAACTTTTTGAAATTTTGATTTATTTTCAAATCCTCAAAAATGATCAAAAACGGCGTGCTATAGTATGCCATACGATATGGGCTATAGCCCATGGTCAAAAATGATGAAAAACGAGGATAAAAAATTAATTCAAAAATTCAAAAAACGATGGGCTATAACCCATCTTTTTGAAATTTTGAATTTTTTTCAAATCCTCAAAAATGATGAAAAACGAGGATAATTTTTTTTTCAAAAATTCAAAAAACGATGGGCTATAACCCAACTTTTTGAATTTTTGAATTTTTTTCAAATCCTCAAAAATGATGAAAAACAGCGTGCTATAGTATGCCATACGATATGGGCTATAGCCCATGGTCAAAAATGATGAAAAACGAGGATAAAAAATAAATTCAAAAATTCAAAAAACTATGGGCTATAACCCAACTTTTTGAAATTTTGAATTTTTTTCAATTCCTCAAAAACGATGAAAAACGGCGTGCTATAGTATGCCATACGATATGGGCTATAGCCCATGGTCAAAAATGATGAAAAACGAGGATATTTTTTTTTTTCAAAAATTCTAAAAACGATGGGCTATAACCCAACTTTTTGAAATTTTGATTTATTTTCAAATCCTCAAAAATGATCAAAAACGGCGTGCTATAGTATGCCATACGATATGGGCTATAGCCCATGGTCAAAAATGATGAAAAACGAGGATAAAAAATTAATTCAAAAATTCAAAAAACGATGGGCTATAACCCATCTTTTTGAAATTTTGAATTTTTTTCAAATCCTCAAAAATGATGAAAAACGAGGATAATTTTTTTTTCAAAAATTCAAAAAACGATGGGCTATAACCCAACTTTTTGAATTTTTGAATTTTTTTCAAATCCTCAAAAATGATGAAAAACAGCGTGCTATAGTATGCCATACGATATGGGCTATAGCCCATGGTCAAAAATGATGAAAAACGAGGATAAAAAATAAATTCAAAAATTCAAAAAACTATGGGCTATAACCCAACTTTTTGAAATTTTGAATTTTTTTCAATTCCTCAAAAACGATGAAAAACGGCGTGCTATAGTATGCCATACGATATGGGCTATAGCCCATGGTCAAAAATGATGAAAAACGAGGATATTTTTTTTTTTCAAAAATTCTAAAAACGATGGGCTATAACCCAACTTTTTGAAATTTTGATTTATTTTCAAATCCTCAAAAATGATCAAAAACGGCGTGCTATAGTATGCCATACGATATGGGCTATAGCCCATGGTCAAAAATGATGAAAAACGAGGATAAAAAATTAATTCAAAAATTCAAAAAACGATGGGCTATAACCCATCTTTTTGAAATTTTGAATTTTTTTCAAATCCTCAAAAATGATGAAAAACAGCGTGTTATAGTATGCCATACGATATGGGCTATAGCCCATGGTCAAAAATGATGAAAAACGAGGATAAAAAATTAATTCAAAAATTCAAAAAACGATGGGCTATAACCCATCTTTTTGAAATTTTGAATTTTTTTCAAATCCTCAAAAATGATGAAAAACAGCGTGTTATAGTATGCCATAGGATATGGGCTATAGCCCATGGTCAAAAATGATGAAGAACGAGGATAAAAAAAAATCAAAAATTCAAAAAACGATGGGCTATAACCCAACTTTTTGAAATTTTGAATTTTTTTCAAATCCTCAAAAATGATGAAAAACAGCGTGTTATAGTATGCCATACGATATGGGCTATAGCCCATGGTCAAAAATGATGAAAAACGAGGATAAAAAATTAAT
The DNA here is from genome assembly GCF_964188405.1 of Protomyctophum parallelum. Lineage (NCBI taxonomy): Eukaryota > Metazoa > Chordata > Actinopteri > Myctophiformes > Myctophidae > Protomyctophum > Protomyctophum parallelum. The sequence continues at coordinate 5,740,538 of NC_139697.1, forward strand.
TCAAAAATTCAAAAAACGATGGGCTATAACCCAACTTTTTGAATTTTTGAATTTTTTTCAAATCCTCAAAAATGATGAAAAACAGCGTTTTATACTATGCCATACGATATGGGCTATAGCCCATGGTCAAAAATGATGAAAAACGAGGATAAAAAATTAATTCAAAAATTCAAAAAACGATGGGCTATAACCCATCTTTTTGAATTTTTGAATTTTTTTCAAATCCTCAAAAATGATGAAAAACAGCGTGTTATAGTATGCCATAGGATATGGGCTATAGCCCATGGTCAAAAATGATGAAAAACGAGGATAAAAAAAATTCAAAAATTCAAAAAACGATGGGTTATAACCCAACTTTTTGAAATTTTGAATTTTTTTCAAATCCTCAAAAATGATGAAAAACAGCGTGTTATAGTATGCCATACGATATGGGCTATAGCCCATGGTCAAAAATGATGAAAAACGAGGATTAAAAAAAATCAAAAATTCAAAAAACGATGGGTTATAACCCAACTTTTTGAAATTTTGAATTTTTTTCAATTCCTCAAAAACGATGAAAAACGGCGTGCTATAGTATGCCATACGATATGGGCTATAGCCCATGGTCAAAAATGATGAAAAACGAGGATAATTTTTTCAAAAAACGATGGGCTATAACCCAACTTTTTGAAATTTTGAATTTTTTTCAAATCCTCAAAAATTCTGAAAAACAGCGTGCTATAGTATGCCATACGATATGGGCTATAGCCCATGGTCAAAAATGATGAAAAACGAGGATAAAAAATAAATTCAAAAATTCAAAAAACGATGGGTTATAACCCAACGTTTTGAAATTTTGAATTTTTTTCAATTCCTCAAAAACGATGAAAAACGGCGTGCTATAGTATGCCATACGATATGGGCTATAGCCCATGGTCAAAAATGATGAAAAACGAGGATAATTTTTTTTTTCAAAAATTCAAAAAACGATGGGCTATAACCCAACTTTTTGAAATTTTGAATTTTTTTCAAATCCTCAAAAATGATGAAAAACAGCGTGCTATAGTATGCCATACGATATGGGCTATAGCCCATGGTCAAAAATGATGAAAAACGAGGATAAAAAATTAATTCAAAAAACGATGGGTTATAACCCAACTTTTTGAAATTTTGAATTTTTTTCAATTCCTCAAAAACGATGAAAAACGGCGTGCTATAGTATGCCATACGATATGGGCTATAGCCCATGGTCAAAAATGATGAAAAACGAGGATAATTTTTTTTTTCAAAAATTCAAAAAACGATGGGCTATAACCCAACTTTTTGAAATTTTGAATTTTTTTCAAATCCTCAAAAATGATGAAAAACGGCGTGCTATAGTATGCCATACGATATGGGCTATAGCCCATGGTCAAAAATGATGGAAAACGAGGATTAAAAAAAAATCAAAAATTCAAAAAACGATGGGCTATAACCCAACTTTTTGATTTATTTTTCAAATCCTCAAAAATGATGAAAAACAGCGTGCTATAGTATGCCATACGATATGGGCTATAGCCCATGGTCAAAAATGATGAAAAACGAGGATAAAAAATAAAATCTAAAATTCAAAAAACGATGGGCTATAACCCAACTTTTTGAAATTTTGAAATTTTTTCAAATCCTCAAAAATGATGAAAAACAGCGTGCTATAGTATGCCATACGATATGGGCTATAGCCCATGGTCAAAAATGATGAAAAACGAGGATAAAAAATTAATTCAAAAAACGATGGGTTATAATCCAACTTTTTGAAATTTTGAATTTTTTTCAATTCCTCAAAAACGATGAAAAACGGCGTGCTATAGTATGCCATACGATATGGGCTATAGCCCATGGTCAAAAATGATGAAAAACGAGGATAATTTTTTTTTCAAAAATTCAAAAAACGATGGGCTATAACCCAACTTTTTGAAATTTTGAATTTTTTTCAAATCCTCAAAAATGATGAAAAACGGCGTGCTATAGTATGCCATACGATATGGGCTATAGCCCATGGTCAAAAATGATGGAAAACGAGGATTAAAAAAAAATCAAAAATTCAAAAAACGATGGGCTATAACCCAACTTTTTGATTTTTTTTTCAAATCCTCAAAAATGATGAAAAACAGCGTGTTATAGTATGCCATACGATATGGGCTATAGCCCATGGTCAAAAATGATGAAAAACGAGGATAAAAAAAATTCAAAAATTCAAAAAACGATGGGTTATAACCCAACTTTTTGAAATTTTGAATTTTTTTCAAATCCTCAAAAATGATGAAAAACAGCGTGTTATAGTATGCCATACGATATGGGCTATAGCCCATGGTCAAAAATGATGAAAAACGAGGATTAAAAAAAATCAAAAATTCAAAAAACGATGGGTTATAACCCAACTTTTTGAAATTTTGAATTTTTTTCAATTCCTCAAAAACGATGAAAAACGGCGTGCTATAGTATGCCATACGATATGGGCTATAGCCCATGGTCAAAAATGATGAAAAACGAGGATAATTTTTTCAAAAAACGATGGGCTATAACCCAACTTTTTGAAATTTTGAATTTTTTTCAAATCCTCAAAAATTCTGAAAAACAGCGTGCTATAGTATGCCATACGATATGGGCTATAGCCCATGGTCAAAAATTATGAAAAACGAGGATAAAAAATAAATTCAAAAATTCAAAAAACGATGGGTTATAACCCAACGTTTTGAAATTTTGAATTTTTTTCAATTCCTCAAAAACGATGAAAAACGGCGTGCTATAGTATGCCATACGATATGGGCTATAGCCCATGGTCAAAAATGATGAAAAACGAGGATAATTTTTTTTTTCAAAAATTCAAAAAACGATGGGCTATAACCCAACTTTTTGAAATTTTGAATTTTTTTCAAATCCTCAAAAATGATGAAAAACAGCGTGCTATAGTATGCCATACGATATGGGCTATAGCCCATGGTCAAAAATGATGAAAAACGAGGATAAAAAATTAATTCAAAAAACGATGGGTTATAACCCAACTTTTTGAAATTTTGAATTTTTTTCAATTCCTCAAAAACGATGAAAAACGGCGTGCTATAGTATGCCATACGATATGGGCTATAGCCCATGGTCAAAAATGATGAAAAACGAGGATAATTTTTTTTTTCAAAAATTCAAAAAACGATGGGCTATAACCCAACTTTTTGAAATTTTGAATTTTTTTCAAATCCTCAAAAATGATGAAAAACGGCGTGCTATAGTATGCCATACGATATGGGCTATAGCCCATGGTCAAAAATGATGGAAAACGAGGATTAAAAAAAAATCAAAAATTCAAAAAACGATGGGCTATAACCCAACTTTTTGATTTATTTTTCAAATCCTCAAAAATGATGAAAAACAGCGTGCTATAGTATGCCATACGATATGGGCTATAGCCCATGGTCAAAAATGATGAAAAACGAGGATAAAAAATAAAATCTAAAATTCAAAAAACGATGGGCTATAACCCAACTTTTTGAAATTTTGAAATTTTTTCAAATCCTCAAAAATGATGAAAAACAGCGTGCTATAGTATGCCATACGATATGGGCTATAGCCCATGGTCAAAAATGATGAAAAACGAGGATAAAAAATTAATTCAAAAAACGATGGGTTATAATCCAACTTTTTGAAATTTTGAATTTTTTTCAATTCCTCAAAAACGATGAAAAACGGCGTGCTATAGTATGCCATACGATATGGGCTATAGCCCATGGTCAAAAATGATGAAAAACGAGGATAATATTTTTTTCAAAAATTCAAAAAACGATGGGCTATAACCCAACTTTTTGAAATTTTGAATTTTTTTCAAATCCTCAAAAATGATGAAAAACGGCGTGCTATAGTATGCCATACGATATGGGCTATAGCCCATGGTCAAAAATGATGGAAAACGAGGATTAAAAAAAAATCAAAAATTCAAAAAACGATGGGCTATAACCCAACTTTTTGATTTTTTTTTCAAATCCTCAAAAATGATGAAAAACAGCGTGTTATAGTATGCCATACGATATGGGCTATAGCCCATGGTCAAAAATGATGAAAAACGAGGATAAAAAATTAATTCAAAAATTCAAAAAACGATGGGCTATAACCCAACTTTTTGAAAATTTGAATTTTTTTCAATTCCTCAAAAACGATGAAAAACGGCGTGCTATAGTATGCCATACGATATGGGCTATAGCCCATGGTCAAAAATGATGAAAAACGAGGATAAAAAATAAATTCAAAAATTCAAAAAACGATGGGCTATAACCCATCTTTTTGAAATTTTGAATTTTTTTCAAATCCTCAAAAATGATGAAAAACAGCGTGTTATAGTATGCAATACGATATGGGCTATAGCCCATGGTCAAAAATGATGAAAAACGAGGATAAAAAATTAATTCAAAAATTCAAAAAACGATGGGCTATAACCCAACTTTTTGAAATTTTGAATTTTTTTCAAATCCTCAAAAATGATGAAAAACGGCGTGCTATAGTATGCCATACGATATGGGCTATAGCCCATGGTCAAAAATGATGGAAAACGAGGATAAAAAATAAATTCAAAAATTCAAAAAACGATGGGCTATAACCCATCTTTTTGAAATTTTGAATTTTTTTCAAATCCTCAAAAATGATGAAAAACAGCGTGTTATAGTATGCAATACGATATGGGCTATAGCCCATGGTCAAAAATGATGAAAAACGAGGATAAAAAATTAATTCAAAAATTCAAAAAACGATGGGCTATAACCCAACTTTTTGAAAATTTGAATTTTTTTCAATTCCTCAAAAACGATGAAAAACGGCGTGCTATAGTATGCCATACGATATGGGCTATAGCCCATGGTCAAAAATGTAGAAAAACGAGGATAATTTTTTTTTCAAAAATTCAAAAAACGATGGGCTATAACCCAACTTTTTGAAAATTTGAATTTTTTTCAAATCCTCAAAAAATATCAAAAACGGCGTGCTATAGTATGCCATACGATATGGGCTATAGCCCATGGTCAAAAATGATGAAAAACGAGGATAAAAATTTAATTCAAAAATTCAAAAAACGATGGGCTATAACCCATCTTTTTGAAATTTTGAATTTTTTTCAAATCCTCAAAAATGATGAAAAACAGCGTGTTATAGTATGCCATACGATATGGGCTATAGCCCATTGTCAAAAATGATGAAAAACGAGGATTAAAAAAAAATCTAAAATTCAAAAAACGATGGGCTATAACCCAACTTTTTGAAATTTTGAAATTTTTTCAATTCCTCAAAAACGATGAAAAACGGCGTGCTATAGTATGCCATACGATATGGGCTATAGCCCATGGTCAAAAATGATGAAAAACGAGGATAATATTTTTTTCAAAAATTCAAAAAACGATGGGCTATAACCCAACTTTTTGAAAATTTGAATTTTTTTCAAATCCTCAAAAATTATCAAAAACGGCGTGCTATAGTATGCCATACGATATGGGCTATAGCCCATGGTCAAAAATGATGAAAAACGAGCATAAAAAATAAATTCAAAAATTCAAAAAACGATGGGCTATAACCCATCTTTTTGAAATTTTGAATTTTTTTCAAATCCTCAAAAATGATGAAAAACAGCTTGTTATAGTATGCCATACGATATAGGCTATAGCCCATGGTCAAAAATGATGAAAAACGAGGATAAAAAATAAATTCAAAAATTCAAAAAACGATGGGCTATAACCCAACTTTTTGAAATTTAGATTTTTTTTCAATTCCTCAAAAACGATGAAAAACGGCGTGCTATAGTATGCCATACGATATGGGCTATAGCCCATGGTCAAAAATGATGAAAAACGAGGATAATTCTTTTTTCAAAAATTCAAAAAACGATGGGCTATAACCCAACTTTTAGAAAATTTGAATTTTTTTCAAATCCTCAAAAAATATCAAAAACGGCGTGCTATAGTATGCCATACGATATGGGCTATAGCCCATGGTCAAAAATGATGAAAAACGAGGATAAAAAATTAATTCAAAAATTCAAAAAACGATGGGCTATAACCCAACTTTTTGAAATTTTGAATTTTTTTCAATTCCTCAAAAACGATGAAAAACGGCGTGCTATAGTATGCCATACGATATGGGCTATAGCCCATGGTCAAAAATGATGAAAAACGAGGATAAAAAATAAATTCAAAAATTCAAAAAACGATGGGCTATAACCCATCTTTTTGAAATTTTGAATTTTTTTCAAATCCTCAAAAATGATGAAAAACAGCGTGTTATAGTATGCAATACGATATGGGCTATAGCCCATGGTCAAAAATGATGAAAAACGAGGATAAAAAATTAATTCAAAAATTCAAAAAACGATGGGCTATAACCCAACTTTTTGAAATTTAGATTTTTTTTCAATTCCTCAAAAACGATGAAAAACGGCGTGCTATAGTATGCCATACGATATGGGCTATAGCCCATGGTCAAAAATGATGAAAAACGAGGATAATTTTTTTTTCAAAAATTCAAAAAACGATGGGCTATAACCCAACTTTTTGAAAATTTGAATTTTTTTCAAATCCTCAAAAAATATCAAAAACGGCGTGCTATAGTATGCCATACGATATGGGCTATAGCCCATGGTCAAAAATGATGAAAAACGAGGATAAAATTTTAATTCAAAAATTCAAAAAACGATGGGCTATAACCCATCTTTTTGAAATTTTGAATTTTTTTCAAATCCTCAAAAATGATGAAAAACAGCGTGTTATAGTATGCCATACGATATGGGCTATAGCCCATTGTCAAAAATGATGAAAAACGAGGATTAAAAAAAAATCTAAAATTCAAAAAACGATGGGCTATAACCCAACTTTTTGAAATTTTGAATTTTTTTCAATTCCTCAAAAACGATGAAAAACGGCGTGCTATAGTATGCCATACGATATGGGCTATAGCCCATGGTCAAAAATGATGAAAAACGAGGATAATTTTTTTTTCAAAAATTCAAAAAACGATGGGCTATAACCCAACTTTTTGAATTTTTGAATTTTTTTCAATTCCTCAAAAACGATGAAAAACGGCGTGCTATAGTATGCCATACGATATGGGCTATAGCCCATGGTCAAAAATGATGAAAAACGAGGATCATTATATTTTCAAAAGTTCAAAAAAACCATGGGCTATAACCCATCTTTTTGGAATTTAGATTTTTATTTCAAATCCTCAAAAATGATGAAAAACGGCGTGCTATAGTATGCCATACGATATGGGCTATAGCCCATGGTCAAAAATGATGAAAAACGAGGATAAAAAATAAATTTAAAAATTCAAAAAACGATGGGCTATAACCCATATTTTTGAATTTTTGAAATTTTTTCAAATCCTCAAAAATGATGAAAAACAGCGTGTTATAGTATGCCATACGATATGGGCTATAGCCCATGGTCAAAAATGATGAAAAACGAGGATAAAAAATTAATTCAAAAATTCAAAAAACGATGGGCTATAACCCAACTTTTTGAAATTTTGAATTTTTTTTCAATTCCTCAAAAACGATGAAAAACGGCGTGCTATAGTATGCCATACGATATGGGCTATAGCCCATGGTCAAAAATGATGAAAAACGAGGATAAAAAAAAATAAAAAAAATAAAAAAACGATGGGCTATATCCCAACTTTTCGAAATTTTGAATTTTTTTCAAATCCTCAAAAATGATGAAAAACTGCGTGCTATAGTATGCCATACGATATGGGCTATAGCCCATGGTCAAAAATGATGAAAAACGAGGATAAAAAATAAATTCAAAAATTCAAAAAACGATGGGCTATAACCCAACTATTTGAAATTTTGAAATTTGTTCAAATCCTCAAAAATGATGAAAAACGGCGTGCTATAGTATGCCATACGATATGGGCTATAGCCCATGGTCAAAAATGATGAAAAACGAGGATAAAAAATAAATTTAAAAATTCAAAAAACGATGGGCTATAACCCATATTTTTGAAATTTTGAATTTTTTTCAAATCCTCAAAAATGATGAAAAACAGCGTGTTATAGTATGCCATACGATATGGGCTATAGCCCATGGTCAAAAATGATGAAAAACGAGGATAAAAAATTAATTCAAAAATTCAAAAAACGATGGGCTATATCCCAACTTTTTGAAATTTTGAAATTTTTTTCAATTCCTCAAAAATGATGAAAAACGGCGTGCTATAGTATGCCATACGATATGGGCTATAGCCCATGGTCAAAAATGATGAAAAACGAGGATAAAAAATAAATTCAAAAATTCAAAAAACGATGGGCTATAACCCAACTTTTTGAAATTTTGAATTTTTTTCAATTCCTCAAAAACGATGAAAAACGGCGTGCTATAGTATGCCATACGATATGGGCTATAGCCCATGGTCAAAAATGATGAAAAACGAGGTAATGTTTTTTTTCAAAAATTCAAAAAACGATGGGCTATAACCCATGTATTTTGTTTTTTTTTCATTTTTTTCAAATCCTCAAAAATTATGAAAAACGGCGTGCTATAGTATGCCGTACGGTATGGGCTATAGCCCATGTTTAAAAATGATGAAAAACAAGGTTATATATTTTTTTCAAAAATTAAAAAAACGATGGGCTATAACCCATGTTTTTCTTTTTTTCCTTTTTTTTCAAATCCTCAAAAATGATGAAAAACGGCGTGCTATAGTATGCCGTACGGTATGGGCTATAGCCCATGTTTAAAAATGATGAAAAACAAGGTTATATATATTTTTCAAAAATTCAAAAAACGATGGGCTATAACCCATGTTTTTCTTTTTTTTCAAATCCTCAAAAATGATGAGAAACGGCGTGCTATAGTATGCCGTACATAGCCCATGGTCAAAAATGATGAAAATTGAGGTTAAAATTTTAAATTCAAAAATTAAAAAATGATGAAAAACAAGGTTATATATTTTTTTCAAAATTTCAAAAAACGATGGGCTATAACCCATGTTTGTTTTTTGTTTTTTTAAATTTCAAATCCTCAAAAATGATGAAAAACGGCGTGCTATAGTATGCCGTACGGTATGGGCTACAGCCCATGTTTAAAAATGATGAAAAACAAGGTTAATTTTTTTTCAAAAATTCAAAAAACGATTTTTCATTTTTTTTCATTTTTTTCAAATCCTCAAAAATGTAGAAAAACGGCGTGCTATGGTATGCCGTACGGTATGGGCCATAGCCCATGGTCAAAAATGATGAAAATCGAGGTTAATTTTTTTTTTCAAAAATTCTAAAAACGATGGGCTATAACCCATGTTTTTTCATTTTTTTTCCCATTTTTTTCAAATAATAAAAAATGATGAAAAACGGCGTGCTATAGTATGCCGTACGGTATGGGCTATAGCCCATGTTTAAAAATGATGAAAAACAAGGTTAATTTTTTTTCCTAAAATTCAAAAAACGATGGGCTATAACCCATGTTTTTTTTTATCCTCAAAAATGATGAAAAACGTCGTGCTATGGTATGCCGTACGGTATGGGATATAGCCCATAGGCAACACAATGAGCAGAACATTTAAATAAACAATGTAAATACAACAAATTGAGCAGAGCACTGCAGGGACTTGAACCCCGTTCTGGTAAACCAGGAGTACCACACCAGTGCCTTAGTTTGTTTTGTTGTAATTTTACCGGTCAATTTTTTTCAACTTTTTCCTCAAATCCTGCAAAATCATGAAAAACGGCATGTTATAGTATGCCATACGATATGGGCTATAGCCCATGGTCAAAAATGATGAAAAACAGCGTGTTATAGTATGCCATACGATATGGGCTATAGCCCATGGTCAAAAATGATGAAAAACGAGGATAAAAAATTTATTCAAAAATTCAAAAAACGATGGGCTATAACCCAACTTTTTGAAAATTTGAATTTTTTTTCAATTCCTCAAAAACGATGAAAAACGGCGTGCTATAGTATGCCATACGATATGGGCTATAGCCCATGGTCAAAAATGATGAAAAACGAGGATAAAAAAAAATCTAAAAAATCTAAAAACGATGGGCTATATCCCAACTTTTCGAAATTTTGAATTTTTTTCAAATCCTCAAAAATGATGAAAAACGGCGTGCTATAGTATGCCATACGATATGGGCTATAGCCCATGGTCAAAAATGATGAAAAACGAGGATAAAAAATAAATTCAAAAATTCAAAAAACGATGGGCTATAACCCAACTATTTGAAATTTTGAAATTTTTTCAAATCCTCAAAAATGATGAAAAACGGCGTGCTATAGTATGCCATACGATATGGGCTATAGCCCATGGTCAAAAATGATGAAAACGAGGATAAAAAAAAATTTCAAAAATTCAAAAAACGATGGGCTATAACCCAACTTTTTGAAATTTTGATTTTTTTTCAATTCCTCAAAAACGATGAAAAACGGCGTGCTATAGTATTCCATAAGATATGGTCTATAACCCATGGTCAAAAATAATGAAAAACGAGGATAAAAAATACATTCAAAAATTCAAAAAACGATGGGCTATAACCCATGTATTTTTTTTTTTTTTCAAATCCTCAAAAATGATGAAAAACGGCGTGCTATAGTATGCCGTACGGTATGGGCTATAGCCCATGTTTAAAAATGATGAAAAACAAGGTTATATATTTTTTTCAAAATTTAAAAAAACGATGGGCTATAACCCATGTTTTTCTTTTTTTCCTTTTTTTTCAAATCCTCAAAAATGATGAAAAACGGCGTGCTATAGTATGCCGTACGGTATGGGCTATAGCCCATGTTTAAAAATGATGAAAAACAAGGTTATATATTTTTTTCAAAAATTCAAAAAACGATGGGCTATAACCCATGTTTTTCTTTTTTTTCAAATCCTCAAAAATGATGAGAAACGGCGTGCTATAGTATGCCGTACATAGCCCATGGTCAAAAATGATGAAAATTGAGGTTAAAATTTTAAATTCAAAAATTCAAAAAATGATGAAAAACAAGGTTATATATTTTTTTCAAAATTTCAAAAAACGATGGGCTATAACCAATGTTTGTTTTTTGTTTTTTTTAATTTCAAATCCTCAAAAATGATGAAAAACGGCGTGCTATAGTATGCCGTACGGTATGGGCTACAGCCCATGTTTAAAAATGATGAAAAACAAGGTTAATTTTTTTTCAAAAATTCAAAAAACGATTTTTCATTTTTTTCATTTTTTTCAAATCCTCAAAAATGTAGAAAAACGGCGTGCTATGGTATGCCGTACGGTATGGGCCATAGCCCATGGTCAAAAATGATGAAAATCGAGGTTAATTTTTTTTTTCAAAAATTCTAAAAACGATGGGCTATAACCCATGTTTTTTCTTTTTTTTTCCATTTTTTTCAAATAATAAAAGATGATGAAAAACGGCGTGCTATAGTATGCCGTACGGTATGGGCTATAGCCCATGTTTAAAAATGATGAAAAACAAGGTTAATTTTTTTTCCTAAAATTCAAAAAACGATGGGCTATAACCCATGTTTTTTTTTATCCTCAAAAATGATGAAAAACGGCGTGCTATGGTATGCCGTACGGTATGGGATATAGCCCATAGGCAACACAATGAGCAGAACATTTAAATAAACAATGTAAATACAACAAATTGAGCAGAGCACTGCAGGGACTTGAACCCCGTTCTGGTAAACCAGGAGTACCACACCAGTGCCTTAGTTTGTTTTGTTGTAATTTTACCGGTCAATTTTTTTCAACTTTTTCCTCAAATCCTGCAAAATCATGAAAAACGGCATGTTATAGTATGCCATACGATATGGGCTATAGCCCATGGTCAAAAATGATGAAAAACAGCGTGTTATAGTATGCCATACGATATGGGCTATAGCCCATGGTCAAAAATGATGAAAAACGAGGATAAAAAATTAATTCAAAAATTCAAAAAACGATGGGCTATAACCCAACTTTTTGAAAATTTGAATTTTTTTTCAATTCCTCAAAAACGATGAAAAACGGCGTGCTATAGTATGCCATACGATATGGGCTATAGCCCATGGTCAAAAATGATGAAAAAGGAGGATAAAAAAAAATCTAAAAAATCTAAAAACGATGGGCTATATCCCAACTTTTCGAAATTTTGAATTTTTTTCAAATCCTCAAAAATGATGAAAAACGGCGTGCTATAGTATGCCATACGATATGGGCTATAGCCCATGGTCAAAAATGATGAAAAACGAGGATAAAAAATAAATTCAAAAATTCAAAAAACGATGGGCTATAACCCAACTATTTGAAATTTTGAATTTTTTTTCAATTCCTCAAAAACGATGAAAAACGGCGTGCTATAGTATGCCATACGATATGGGCTATAGCCCATGGTCAAAAATGATGAAAAACAAGGATTTAAAAAAAATCAAAAATTCAAAAAACGATGGGCTATAACCCAACTTTTTGAAATTTTGAATTTTTTTCAAATCCTCAAAAATGATGAAAAACGGCGTGCTATAGTATGCCATACGATATGGGCTATAGCCCATGGTCAAAAATGATGAAAACGAGGATAAAAAAAAAATTCAAAAATTCAAAAAACGATGGGCTATAACCCAACTTTTTGAAATTTTGAATTTTTTTTCAATTCCTCAAAAACGATGAAAAACGGCGTGCTATAGTATGCCATACGATATGGGCTATAGCCCATGGTCAAAAATGATGAAAAACAAGGATTTAAAAAAAATCAAAAATTCAAAAAACGATGGGCTATAACCCAACTTTTTGAAATTTTGAATTTTTTTCAAATCCTCAAAAATGATGAAAAACGGCGTGCTATAGTATGCCATACGATATGGGCTATAGCCCATGGTCAAAAATGATGAAAACGAGGATAAAAAAAAAATTCAAAAATTCAAAAAACGATGGGCTATAACCCAACTTTTTGAAATTTTGATTTTTTTTCAATTCCTCAAAAACTATGAAAAACGGCGTGCTATAGTATTCCATAAGATATGGGCTATAGCCCATGGTCAAAAATAATGAAAAACGAGGATAAAAAATACATTCAAAAATTCAAAAAACGATGGGCTATAACCCAACTTTTTGAAATTTTGATTTTTTTTCAATTCCTCAAAAACGATGAAAAACGGCGTGCTATAGTATGCCATACGATATGGGCTATAGCCCATGGTCAAAAATGATGAAAAACGAGGTAATGTTTTTTTTCAAAAATTCAAAAAACGATGGGCTATAACCCATGTATTTTGTTTTTTTTTCATTTTTTTCAAATCCTCAAAAATTATGAAAAACGGCGTGCTATAGTATGCCGTACGGTATGGGCTATAGCCCATGTTTAAAAATGATGAAAAACAAGGTTATATATTTTTTTCAAAAATTAAAAAAACGATGGGCTATAACCCATGTTTTTCTTTTTTTCCTTTTTTTTCAAATCCTCAAAAATGATGAAAAACGGCGTGCTATAGTATGCCGTACGGTATGGGCTATAGCCCATGTTTAAAAATGATGAAAAACAAGGTTATATATATTTTTCAAAAATTCAAAAAACGATGGGCTATAACCCATGTTTTTCTTTTTTTTCAAATCCTCAAAAATGATGAGAAACGGCGTGCTATAGTATGCCGTACATAGCCCATGGTCAAAAATGATGAAAATTGAGGTTAAAATTTTAAATTCAAAAATTAAAAAATGATGAAAAACAAGGTTATATATTTTTTTCAAAATTTCAAAAAACGATGGGCTATAACCCATGTTTGTTTTTTGTTTTTTTAAATTTCAAATCCTCAAAAATGATGAAAAACGGCGTGCTATAGTATGCCGTACGGTATGGGCTACAGCCCATGTTTAAAAATGATGAAAAACAAGGTTAATTTTTTTTCAAAAATTCAAAAAACGATTTTTCATTTTTTTTCATTTTTTTCAAATCCTCAAAAATGTAGAAAAACGGCGTGCTATGGTATGCCGTACGGTATGGGCCATAGCCCATGGTCAAAAATGATGAAAATCGAGGTTAATTTTTTTTTTCAAAAATTCTAAAAACGATGGGCTATAACCCATGTTTTTTCATTTTTTTTCCCATTTTTTTCAAATAATAAAAAATGATGAAAAACGGCGTGCTATAGTATGCCGTACGGTATGGGCTATAGCCCATGTTTAAAAATGATGAAAAACAAGGTTAATTTTTTTTCCTAAAATTCAAAAAACGATGGGCTATAACCCATGTTTTTTTTTATCCTCAAAAATGATGAAAAACGTCGTGCTATGGTATGCCGTACGGTATGGGATATAGCCCATAGGCAACACAATGAGCAGAACATTTAAATAAACAATGTAAATACAACAAATTGAGCAGAGCACTGCAGGGACTTGAACCCCGTTCTGGTAAACCAGGAGTACCACACCAGTGCCTTAGTTTGTTTTGTTGTAATTTTACCGGTCAATTTTTTTCAACTTTTTCCTCAAATCCTGCAAAATCATGAAAAACGGCATGTTATAGTATGCCATACGATATGGGCTATAGCCCATGGTCAAAAATGATGAAAAACAGCGTGTTATAGTATGCCATACGATATGGGCTATAGCCCATGGTCAAAAATGATGAAAAACGAGGATAAAAAATTTATTCAAAAATTCAAAAAACGATGGGCTATAACCCAACTTTTTGAAAATTTGAATTTTTTTTCAATTCCTCAAAAACGATGAAAAACGGCGTGCTATAGTATGCCATACGATATGGGCTATAGCCCATGGTCAAAAATGATGAAAAACGAGGATAAAAAAAAATCTAAAAAATCTAAAAACGATGGGCTATATCCCAACTTTTCGAAATTTTGAATTTTTTTCAAATCCTCAAAAATGATGAAAAACGGCGTGCTATAGTATGCCATACGATATGGGCTATAGCCCATGGTCAAAAATGATGAAAAACGAGGATAAAAAATAAATTCAAAAATTCAAAAAACGATGGGCTATAACCCAACTATTTGAAATTTTGAAATTTTTTCAAATCCTCAAAAATGATGAAAAACGGCGTGCTATAGTATGCCATACGATATGGGCTATAGCCCATGGTCAAAAATGATGAAAACGAGGATAAAAAAAAATTTCAAAAATTCAAAAAACGATGGGCTATAACCCAACTTTTTGAAATTTTGATTTTTTTTCAATTCCTCAAAAACGATGAAAAACGGCGTGCTATAGTATTCCATAAGATATGGTCTATAACCCATGGTCAAAAATAATGAAAAACGAGGATAAAAAATACATTCAAAAATTCAAAAAACGATGGGCTATAACCCATGTATTTTTTTTTTTTTTCAAATCCTCAAAAATGATGAAAAACGGCGTGCTATAGTATGCCGTACGGTATGGGCTATAGCCCATGTTTAAAAATGATGAAAAACAAGGTTATATATTTTTTTCAAAATTTAAAAAAACGATGGGCTATAACCCATGTTTTTCTTTTTTTCCTTTTTTTTCAAATCCTCAAAAATGATGAAAAACGGCGTGCTATAGTATGCCGTACGGTATGGGCTATAGCCCATGTTTAAAAATGATGAAAAACAAGGTTATATATTTTTTTCAAAAATTCAAAAAACGATGGGCTATAACCCATGTTTTTCTTTTTTTTCAAATCCTCAAAAATGATGAGAAACGGCGTGCTATAGTATGCCGTACATAGCCCATGGTCAAAAATGATGAAAATTGAGGTTAAAATTTTAAATTCAAAAATTCAAAAAATGATGAAAAACAAGGTTATATATTTTTTTCAAAATTTCAAAAAACGATGGGCTATAACCAATGTTTGTTTTTTGTTTTTTTTAATTTCAAATCCTCAAAAATGATGAAAAACGGCGTGCTATAGTATGCCGTACGGTATGGGCTACAGCCCATGTTTAAAAATGATGAAAAACAAGGTTAATTTTTTTTCAAAAATTCAAAAAACGATTTTTCATTTTTTTCATTTTTTTCAAATCCTCAAAAATGTAGAAAAACGGCGTGCTATGGTATGCCGTACGGTATGGGCCATAGCCCATGGTCAAAAATGATGAAAATCGAGGTTAATTTTTTTTTTCAAAAATTCTAAAAACGATGGGCTATAACCCATGTTTTTTCTTTTTTTTTCCATTTTTTTCAAATAATAAAAGATGATGAAAAACGGCGTGCTATAGTATGCCGTACGGTATGGGCTATAGCCCATGTTTAAAAATGATGAAAAACAAGGTTAATTTTTTTTCCTAAAATTCAAAAAACGATGGGCTATAACCCATGTTTTTTTTTATCCTCAAAAATGATGAAAAACGGCGTGCTATGGTATGCCGTACGGTATGGGATATAGCCCATAGGCAACACAATGAGCAGAACATTTAAATAAACAATGTAAATACAACAAATTGAGCAGAGCACTGCAGGGACTTGAACCCCGTTCTGGTAAACCAGGAGTACCACACCAGTGCCTTAGTTTGTTTTGTTGTAATTTTACCGGTCAATTTTTTTCAACTTTTTCCTCAAATCCTGCAAAATCATGAAAAACGGCATGTTATAGTATGCCATACGATATGGGCTATAGCCCATGGTCAAAAATGATGAAAAACAGCGTGTTATAGTATGCCATACGATATGGGCTATAGCCCATGGTCAAAAATGATGAAAAACGAGGATAAAAAATTAATTCAAAAATTCAAAAAACGATGGGCTATAACCCAACTTTTTGAAAATTTGAATTTTTTTTCAATTCCTCAAAAACGATGAAAAACGGCGTGCTATAGTATGCCATACGATATGGGCTATAGCCCATGGTCAAAAATGATGAAAAAGGAGGATAAAAAAAAATCTAAAAAATCTAAAAACGATGGGCTATATCCCAACTTTTCGAAATTTTGAATTTTTTTCAAATCCTCAAAAATGATGAAAAACGGCGTGCTATAGTATGCCATACGATATGGGCTATAGCCCATGGTCAAAAATGATGAAAAACGAGGATAAAAAATAAATTCAAAAATTCAAAAAACGATGGGCTATAACCCAACTATTTGAAATTTTGAATTTTTTTTCAATTCCTCAAAAACGATGAAAAACGGCGTGCTATAGTATGCCATACGATATGGGCTATAGCCCATGGTCAAAAATGATGAAAAACAAGGATTTAAAAAAAATCAAAAATTCAAAAAACGATGGGCTATAACCCAACTTTTTGAAATTTTGAATTTTTTTCAAATCCTCAAAAATGATGAAAAACGGCGTGCTATAGTATGCCATACGATATGGGCTATAGCCCATGGTCAAAAATGATGAAAACGAGGATAAAAAAAAAATTCAAAAATTCAAAAAACGATGGGCTATAACCCAACTTTTTGAAATTTTGAATTTTTTTTCAATTCCTCAAAAACGATGAAAAACGGCGTGCTATAGTATGCCATACGATATGGGCTATAGCCCATGGTCAAAAATGATGAAAAACAAGGATTTAAAAAAAATCAAAAATTCAAAAAACGATGGGCTATAACCCAACTTTTTGAAATTTTGAATTTTTTTCAAATCCTCAAAAATGATGAAAAACGGCGTGCTATAGTATGCCATACGATATGGGCTATAGCCCATGGTCAAAAATGATGAAAACGAGGATAAAAAAAAAATTCAAAAATTCAAAAAACGATGGGCTATAACCCAACTTTTTGAAATTTTGATTTTTTTTCAATTCCTCAAAAACTATGAAAAACGGCGTGCTATAGTATTCCATAAGATATGGGCTATAGCCCATGGTCAAAAATAATGAAAAACGAGGATAAAAAATACATTCAAAAATTCAAAAAACGATGGGCTATAACCCAACTTTTTGAAATTTTGATTTTTTTTCAATTCCTCAAAAACGATGAAAAACGGCGTGCTATAGTATGCCATACGATATGGGCTATAGCCCATGGTCAAAAATGATGAAAAACGAGGTAATGTTTTTTTTCAAAAATTCAAAAAACGATGGGCTATAACCCATGTTTTTTTTTATCCTCAAAAATGATGAAAAACGGCGTGCTATGGTATGCCGTACGGTATGGGATATAGCCCATAGGCAACACAATGAGCAGAACATTTAAATAAACAATGTAAATACAACAAATTGAGCAGAGCACTGCAGGGACTTGAACCCCGTTCTGGTAAACCAGGAGTACCACACCAGTGCCTTAGTTTGTTTTGTTGTAATTTTACCGGTCAATTTTTTTCAACTTTTTCCTCAAATCCTGCAAAATCATGAAAAACGGCATGTTATAGTATGCCATACGATATGGGCTATAGCCCATGGTCAAAAATGATGAAAAACAGCGTGTTATAGTATGCCATACGATATGGGCTATAGCCCATGGTCAAAAATGATGAAAAACGAGGATAAAAAATTAATTCAAAAATTCAAAAAACGATGGGCTATAACCCAACTTTTTGAAAATTTGAATTTTTTTTCAATTCCTCAAAAACGATGAAAAACGGCGTGCTATAGTATGCCATACGATATGGGCTATAGCCCATGGTCAAAAATGATGAAAAACGAGGATAAAAAAAAATCTAAAAAATCTAAAAACGATGGGCTATATCCCAACTTTTCGAAATTTTGAATTTTTTTCAAATCCTCAAAAATGATGAAAAACGGCGTGCTATAGTATGCCATACGATATGGGCTATAGCCCATGGTCAAAAATGATGAAAACGAGGATAAAAAAAAAATTCAAAAATTCAAAAAACGATGGGCTATAACCCAACTTTTTGAAATTTTGAATATTTTTTCAATTCCTCAAAAACGATGAAAAACGGCGTGCTATAGTATGCCATACGATATGGGCTATAGCCCATGGTCAAAAATGATGAAAAACAAGGATTTAAAAAAAATCAAAAATTCAAAAAACGATGGGCTATAACCCAACTTTTTGAAATTTTGAATTTTTTTCAAATCCTCAAAAATGATGAAAAACGGCGTGCTATAGTATGCCATACGATATGGGCTATAGCCCATGGTCAAAAATGATGAAAACGAGGATAAAAAAAAAATTCAAAAATTCAAAAAACGATGGGCTATAACCCAACTTTTTGAAATTTTGATTTTTTTTCAATTCCTCAAAAACTATGAAAAACGGCGTGCTATAGTATTCCATAAGATATGGGCTATAGCCCATGGTCAAAAATAATGAAAAACGAGGATAAAAAATACATTCAAAAATTCAAAAAACGATGGGCTATAACCCAACTTTTTGAAATTTTGATTTTTTTTCAATTCCTCAAAAACGATGAAAAACGGCGTGCTATAGTATGCCATACGATATGGGCTATAGCCCATGGTCAAAAATGATGAAAAACGAGGTAATGTTTTTTTTCAAAAATTCAAAAAACGATGGGCTATAACCCATGTATTTTTTTCTTTTTTTTTTTTTTTTAATTTTTTTAAGATATTTTTTTTGCGGCTTACGCCTTTTATTGATTTTTGAAGGGACAGACAGTAGGCTGACAGGAAACGGGAGAGAGATGGGGGGATGACATGCAGTAAAGGCCGTGTCGGGTCCGGGAGTCGAACCCGCGGCACACTGCGACTGGATTACCAGTCCGGTGCCCAGACCGTTACGCTACGGCCTGGGCCTGTATTTTTATTTTTTATTTTTATTTTTAAATCCTCAAAAATGATGAAAAACGGCGTGCTATAGTATGCCGTACGATATGGGCTATAGCCCATGTTTAAAAATGATGAAAAACAAGGTTATATATATTTTTCAAAAATTAAAAAAACGATGGGCTATAACCCATGTTTTTCTTTTTTTCCTTTTTTTTTCAAATCCTCAAAAATGATGAAAAACGGCGTGCTATAGTATGCCGTACGGTATGGGCTATAGCCCATGTTTAAAAATGATGAAAAACAAGGTTATATATTTTTTTCAAAAATTCAAAAAACGATGGGCTATAACCCATGTTTTTCTTTTTTTTCAAATCCTCAAAAATGATGAGAAACGGCGTGCTATAGTATGCCGTACATAGCCCATGGTCAAAAATGATGAAAATTGAGGTTAAAATTTTAAATTCAAAAATTCAAAAAATGATGAAAAACAAGGTTATATATATTTTTCAAAATTTCAAAAAACGATGGGCTATAACCCATGTTTGTTTTTTGTTTTTTTAAATTTCAAATCCTCAAAAATGATGAAAAACGGCGTGCTATAGTATGCCGTACGGTATGGGCTACAGCCCATGTTTAAAAATGATGAAAAACAAGGTTAATTTTTTTTCAAAAATTCAAAAAACGATTTTTCATTTTTTTCATTTTTTTCAAATCCTCAAAAATGTAGAAAAACGGCGTGCTATGGTATGCCGTACGGTATGGGCCATAGCCCATGGTCAAAAATGATGAAAATCGAGGTTAATTTTTTTTTTTTTAAATTCAAAAAATGATGGGCTATAACCCATGTTTTTTCTTTTTTTTTTCCCATTTTTTTCAAATCCTCAAAAATGATGAAAAACGGCGTGCTATAGTATGCCGTACGGTATGGGCTATAGCCCATGTTTAAAAATGATGAAAAACAAGGTTAATTTTTTTTCCTAAAATTCAAAAAACGATAGGCTATAACCCATGTGTTTTTTGTTTTTTTTTTAATCCTCAAAAATGATGAAAAACGGCGTGCTATGGTATGCCGTACGGTATGGGATATAGCCCATAGGCAACACAATGAGCAGAACATTTAAATAAACAATGTAAATACAACAAATTGAGCAGAGCACTGCAGGGACTTGAACCCCGTTCTGGTAAACCAGGAGTACCACACCAGTGCCTTAGTTTGTTTTGTTGTAATTTTACAGGTCAATTTTTTTCAACTTTTTCCTCAAATCCTGCAAAATCATGAAAAACGGCATGCGGTCTGAAACCATGGGCTATCGTATGTGGTTTTTTCATGATTTTCAAAACCTCCAAAATCATTAGCTTGTGAGCTTGTAGATCTGATTTGTTTTGCTAATGTTCCTCAGAAAGTGATTCTAGGGTTGATGTTAATGTAATAAATAAATACATGAATGAAAATGGATGGATTTATTTATTACATTAACGATATGAACGAATGAATACTAAATTAAAAAAGTTGCAATCACAAAGGAACTCCTCTGTAGTAACGCTGAGGAAACCACACACTAGGGGTCCGAGAACCATGTGATCAGAACCATCACTGGCTCCTGGTTAAATACAGAACCATGTGATCAGAACCATCACTGGCTCCTGGTTAAATACAGAACCATGTGATCAGAACCATCACTGGCTCCTGGTTAAATACAGAACCATGTGATCAGAACCATCACTGGCTCCTGGTTAAATAGAGTTCAAAGTCCTCCTCACCTACAAAGCTAACAACGCCAGGCACCACAATATCTCAATATCTCTCATCTTCTGATGATGTTTGGAAGGAAGCACTGGATACACTCCTCTTCTTTTTTTCTTTTTTTTTTTATATTTTTTGTCCCACGATTTTGTAACCCATTTTTCACCCCTGTGTCAATCATCCTGTGATGTGATCCTGGGCTCTACACACCCTCCGCCAACCTAGGGAGAGCAACGGACTTAACTCATGCTTCCTTCATGCTTGAGTGTCCAAGTTGCTCCTTTACACCTGACAGGGGGGAGTTTTCCTGGTTGGACATAGTGCGTGGAAGGAGCACGTTATTCCAACCAGTTCCTTTCCCCTCCATCAGGCGTCCCGGCTGGCCAGGGGGAGGCAGTTTAGAGACCAGGATTACTGCATGTTTTTATGAGGGTACCTACCCTAGGGGACACGGGGAGAACATGCAAACTCCACACAGAAAGGCCCTTTCGCCAACCCCGCCTTCGGGTATGGGCACTGATGACACGGAGGAGGAAACACGCCGCCAGCACCCACAGCGCCCCGAGCGGGAATCGAACCCAGGACCTTCTAGCTGTGAGGCGACAGCACTACCAACTGTGCCACCGTGCCCCTGATACACTCCTCTTCAATCTGTCTAAGGCATACCATTATTCAGTTTAAGGTTACACATCGCCTCCACTGGTCCAAAGTAAAACTATCTAAGTTCGTTCCTACCATGGATCCTATCAGTGTTGTTTTTTTCAGAATATTTTGATTTAGTCTTAGTCTTTTGAATAGACACATTTAGTCTTTAGTCCCATTTAGTCTTCTGAAATTCTTTTTTGTTTGATCTAGTCTTAGTCAACGAAATATCAAAATAATTTAGTCTTAGTCTAGTCTTAGTCTTGCTTTTTTAGTCTTTTACTAAGGGGGGGGGGCACTTTGGGGGGCACTGTCTGGGGAGGCATTGGGGGGACACTAGGGGGGCACTGTCTGGGGAGGCACTGAGGGACTAACTTTTTTGTTAGTCTAGTCTTAGTCGACGAAGTGTCAAAAACCTTAGTCGACTTAGTCTTTAGTATTAGTCTTAGTCGACAAAATCAACACTGGATCCTGGCTATATGTGATCGTTGCAATAAAGATCAAGCAACCCTTGCACATGCTTTTTGGTTTTGTCCAAAGCTAAATACATTTTGGCAATCAATATTTAAAACATTTTCAGATGTATTAGAAGTGCCCATAGAACCCTCTGCCACTATTGCAGTGTTTGGAGTTATTTCCCAAGATCTACATCTTAGCCGGCAAAACAAGAATATGATAGCCTTTGCATCTCTTTTGGCTAGGCGGCAAATACTATTTAAATGGGAGAAAATACCACCAACCTTTAAATCTTGGGTCAATGATGTTTTACATCATCTGACATTGGAGAAGATTCGCTACTCCACAAGAGGGTACGCCGGAGCTTTAAAATGTTACACCATTTGGCTTTTTTGACACACATTGAGAGGATGAACGCAGCTGACATCAACAATCCTTAACTTGTTACACTGACCCTACTGTAATTGTTTTTAATTTAATTTAATTTTAATTTAATATATTGTTTATTATGAAATATGTATATTATGTATATTTGTATGTGCCTTTTATTTCATATGGTACAAGATACCGGGGTTGTGGCTCTTTCAGTGCGGGAACTCTGGGGGAGGGGAGGGGCACCCCGCAGTGTCCCCCCAATATTATTGAGGGGACACTGGTGGGGGGGGGGGGGGGGGGGGGGGGGGGCAGCACTGGGGGAGACACTGGGGGGCAGACACCGGGCAGATTGTGAAAAAAAGGCAGACTATAGTATGCGGTCCGAGACTATGGACTATAGCCTTTCGCTTTTCCGTGAATACAAAACCTTTTTGAAAGACATTTTCGAATGCAGTCCCATCAGTGTCCGAGTTTCCAGTGACTGTAGGTTGTGACCCCACTCTACCCTTAGAGAGCACTTTATGTAGACTTAGAGCATGTTACGTAGACAGCACTATTTTATGTAGTCCTAGCACTTTATAGTTATATATATATATATATAGTTTCATTATATAAATATTCCACCGTTCCGTTCTTAGCTTATATGCATGTTTCATGACGACTACTTTTTATGTATGTGATTTATTGCCATGCTTTCCTATTGCTTAAACCATTCTTTTTTTTAATATATTTTTTATCCCACGATTTTGTTACCCATTTTTCACCCCTGCGTCAATCATCTAATGTGATCCTGGGCTCTACACACCCTCCACCAACCAAACCGAGTCCCCATATATGGGGGACATGGGGAGAGCAACGGACTTGAACTCATGCTTCCTTCATGCCCGAGTGTCCAAGTTGCTCCTTTACACCTGACAGGGGGGAGTTTCCCTGGTTGGACGTAGCGCGTGGAAGGAACACGTTATTCCAACCAGTTCCTTTCCCCTCCATCAGGCGCCCCGGCTGACCAGGGGGAGGCAGTATAGAGACCAGTTCCTTTCCCCTCCAACAGGCACCCTTTTCTGACCTGAGATCAGATTCTAACGCACAGAAGAATGGTGGTTCTTTAACACATTTTGACCTGAGATCAGATTCTAAAAATGTCTTCTAAATCCTGACAGTTTAAAAAAAAAATAGCAGACCTAACAGTAATCTGCTATTTTTCAATAGCTAAAGCATAACATAATGCTAACACCAAAATGGGTTCCCACCCAAAATGAGTTAATGTAAATCACTCTGGATTAAGAGTCTGATAAATGCCTAAATTGTATCATTCACCAGCATAATAGTAAATAAAATAGCAGATCTACAAAAAGTAATTTTTGGGGCATCCAATGATAAGATATAATCCTCATACTGATCCATTAGGTCAAGTTATGACATGAGCACAACCCACAGGCAACGCAACGGTAGTCGTCGCCTGACAACTATACAGCGGTCTCCATTATCCATTCTATAACGGTTACAATAACAACAATTAAATAAACCAACTAGACAAAGTGCCAATCGGCACAGGTCTCCACCAGGGCAGGTCAGGTTGTGGCCTCATGGTGGCGCTATAACAGGCTGTTGAGGAAGATTTGGTGCCGGAGGTTCGTGTTGGAGGGATGCAGGTACAATGTTTTTCCATGTGTGCATACATAAGTTGTATACAGATCGATGCAGTTATAGTTATATTTTTTCGAAATGGACGAAACGTGTGAGCTTTGGAAGCCAATCATAGCCAATCAGGATGGAAGATGGGAAATGGTGGCGCTCCGTGTTGATCACATGACTATGGAGATAGTGTATACCGATTTGCGTGAAATTTGGATAAAGTCTGAAGGAGTAATAATAGAAAATGTGTTTTACATATGTCGGCCTCCTGGTGGCGCTATAAAGAGCAGATGTGAAAAATTCCAGGCAAAGGTTTTTCCTTGGCCTCTAGGGAGTTGGCATACAAAGTTATCCACAGATCCGTGCAGTTAGAGGTGAAAACACTTTTCGGCCAGTTATAGCGCCACCTTGAGGCTGAGTTGAAATTGTTCATGTGGCATTTCGTCCTCGGCCTAGTGGGAATGTGCGTGCACAATTTCACGGAAATCACGCGATGTGTTCATGATTTGCAGCATTTTGTTTGAAACTGAGCACTCCTGTGAACTTTGGAAGCCAATCTTAACCAATCAGGATGGAGTCTGAGAAATGTGAAAGACCGGTTTCGTTGAATGGCTCTAGAGAGACTGTGTACCAATTTGCGTGATGTTTGGACAAAATCTGTAGGTGTACTGTGCAAAAACTTGTTTTGCACAAAGCGGCCTCCTGATGGCGCTATAACAGGCCGTTCTGGAAAGTTTGGGGCAGAGGTTCATGGTTGGCATCCAGGGAGTGTGTGTGCAAAATGTGGCATCGACCGGGTTAACGGTGGCCGAGATTAGCTGCTCACGGACACACGGACGGACGGACGGACACACGGACGGACGGAGTGCAAAACATACTCTCCCCACATGCCTTCGGCCTGGTGGAGACAACAATCATGTTAAAACAAGGGCATTAAACAAACAATAGAAGGTAAAACATTGAGATGCAAATAAATCAAGTAAAAATAAAGTGTTTTTTAACTATTTCTTAAAACCGTCGACAGACTCTGCATTCTTCAGCTCGAGGGGCAGGGCATTCCACAGAGTGGGGGCAACCAGTAAAACACTGTTGAGAAATACCTGAGAATACGTGTGAAGAGGGTCAATACGTGTGTCTAACAGACAGTTGGCAGCTCTGCAATCGACTCCCCTGTGGGTTCCTGTCCCTCCCTTGATTCTGACAGTAAGGCTCTTTCTCAATAATGCCACAATGCCAACTTCTCTATTCTTCTCTCTCTCTCTCTCTCCGACATGTCTTCATCAATAATGCCACTATACCAACGTCTCTATTCTCTCTCTCTCTCACACAAGACACTATAAAGGTCATTGACCCTTTCAGTTCAACCAGGCCTTTCTGAAGGGTTCTATCTGGTGCAGAGCTGTGCTTCAGAGGGTCATCACTTATACAAACTACCCTGACCTCGACCTTGACCCCGACCTCGACCCTGACCCCAACAGCCTACAGTCCAATAAATTGTCTTAGTATAAAAGTGTGAAGAGAGACTCTTCAAAGACTTCAGTACAATTAAAACAGCCTTTCTTTCACACCATCAGAATGAAACAATACAAGGAAGAATCATTTATAGGAATGCTTAAAACATTCTGCTGAGAAAGAGCCTTCCTGCCCTGCAGGTTCAAATCAATCAGAAACATCAAAGTATGAAATTCAAATGACTGTAGTTGGGAGTTCTTTAACTATCTATATATACAGACTTGGGGGAAAAAAGTGTTAATGCTCGATTCAGTGACTTGAGCTAAATTGTGTAGAACGATTAGCCTTCTCCTGACGTCACTCCTCCATGATACGGGGGCGCACACATGCAGCTTTTTGGCTACTAGCTAGCTCTTAACCCATTCTGACCTGAGATCAGATTCATACGAGGTTTCCACTGGACATACACACTGGTCTGATGAACCCATTCTGACCTGAGATCAGATTCATACGAGGTTTCCACTGGACATACACACTGGTCTGATGAACCCATTCTGACCTGAGATTAGATTCTAAAAAATGTCAGTCGTTCTTCCGATTTTTCAAAAATAGCAGACCTACAAGCTCGTAAGTGGCGCGCTACGAGCTTGTAGATCTGCTATTTTTAAATAGCTAAAGCATGACGGACAGAGAGCCATAACGGACATATTGCTATCCCTCGCTCTAAACATGAATCTGGATCCCCCCCCCAATTGACAATCTCCACAAGAAGAGACAGCGCAAGAAAGGATCCTCTGCCCCCCCCCCCACCTCAACCCCCACCCTCCCTGACACCTGTTGTGTCTTCGTCTGGGCCGTGTTCGTCTCCACTGAACCCGCCATGATAACGCAGGACAATGAGGCAACGTGACATGACCTTGGGGAGATATGCCAGGAACACACTTACACACACACACATGGGAAATGAACTTTCCACCCAACTGTTCTCATGGACACATGTCTTTACACACAGCCGCCTTCTACCCTCCCCCCCCCCCCCCCCCCCCCCCTGCAGCTAGGTATCTTCTTTTCCTCCCCCCCGTGCAGCTCATCCCTTCGATGGCTTGCGTAGGAAGAGAGCTTTTTTTGTGCCTGGCCCAATTAAGCCCCCGCCACCCCCACCCAGAAACGTGCCTGCTCAGCCGAGTATTATCATCTTACTTGAAATGTGATGTGATGACTTCTTCCCCCCCCCCCCCTCTATGTTTTCTTTTTCTTTTTCTATGATGCAAGAAAGATGTACTTGGCGCTGCACTGCGGCGACATGGACATAAGGGCTACGCTTGCATGCGGGCCCTTTGTCTAAGACACATTTCTTCACCAAAAATGGGTTCCCGTTCAGAATGGGTTAATCGCTCACACCTGCCCAAGTTTGGGTTGGGGTTGTGCATGTCTTTTAGGGATTTAGGGATTCCGTTATGAACGATTAAAAATCGATTCATAATTGTTATTATTATTATTTTATTATGGTCACAGTTACAGGAGTTTTCACTACATGGTGTCTGATATGAAATGTAAGCTCCCCCTAATCACAGTAAACATCATTTTCAAGTTACTGTAGTATTTAGTCACTTCAGTTCAAGACTGGAGTAGATTGTGATGAAATCCTATGTATGGAATCGAGAATCATTTTGAATAGAAAATCGTTTTGAATCTGGAGAAAATATACTTTTGAATAAAATAAAATAAACGTTTTTGGATTGAGAATCGTGGAACACCCAAAGATTCACAGCCCTAATGTCTTTGTTCTTTTTCCATTATGTGTCAATCCACCGGCATCATTGCTGATGTATTGCTCATTTTTTTCCCAATTTCAATGAGCAATACATCATATGAAAGGTTACAGTGTGCAGTTTCATAATATGTAAAGAACTGAAAAATTACCATGTCCCCCTTGCATATCAAACCACTGTCCCCGGTCACATATGTGTCAATCCACCGGCGTCATTGCTGAGGGAATTCACACCACAGTATAGCTGCTTTCTGATTGGCTGGAAGCAGTGCAATTTGACCACATCGCCGTTCTCTCAAAGAGTCCATCTTCAAACGTCCTCTCTTGTGACTTCTGTCCGATCAAGCCGTGCAAGGAGAGCAGTCTGAAAACCCACTACAATATCTGAAGACGTGTACACCTCAACTGGAGTCAACTCAACTCAGAAACTCAACTCAACTCAATTCAACTCAGAAACTCAACTCAACTCAATTCAACTCAGAAACTCAACTCAATTAAACTCAGAAACTCAACTCAACTCAATTAAACTCAGAAACTCAACTCAACTCAACTCAGAAACTCAACTCAACTCAATTAAACTCAGAAACTCAACTCAACTCAACCTAAAATGTCTGAAGACAGCATCTACACCACACCAGAGCCGACCGACAACACTTATGACACCCTCAGTGTTTCTGCCCCTGAGAACACAGCACAGCCTGGAGGTATAGAACTAACCGACAACAAAAACCTCCGAGGTTCTGCCCCTGAGAACACAGCACAGCATGGAGGTAAAAAAAATACTATTACTACTACTAATACAACTACTACTACTAATACAACTACTACTAATAATAATAATACAATGATTTAAGTATAAACACATCTATCGATCTTACGCAATAGCAGTTGTAGTGTCGGCGCAGCCAAATCACAGTGCCTCTCTTGTCAATGCTTTATTGGATGTGTTTAATGGTACATTAACCTTTATTCACATGCAATCATATTACTGTAGCAACACAATGCATGTGCTCTGAATTAATGTATAAAATAATTATTGAAAATGAAAACATCTGATGTTTACAACATTCAGGATTTAAGAAGAATTTCTTCAAAGCTGTTGCAGCGTGTGTGGGGCTGCTCCTATTGGCTGGCATCATTGTCCTGGTCATACTCAGTGAGTAGCATTTTATAAACACTACTGTATCTTTATGTCTCATATGAGTTTGAGTCAGGAATAGTTTGATTGATTACTTTATTAACAGTTCACCAAAAAGAACACATGCGGGAAAATAAAGTTCAATACAAAGTCTGATATTAGAGTATTTGGTGTGTGTGTGTGTGTGTGTGTGTGTGTGTGTGTGTGTGTGTGCGCGCGGCGTGCAATAAGTCACAACATGACCGACAACACCAAAATGAATGAGAGAGAGAGAGAGAGAGAGAGAGAGAGAGAGAGAGAGAGAGAGAGAGAGAAAGAGAGAGAGCAACTTATCAGCAGTTAAGCAATGTTACGCGACGTCAAACGCCAACGCCGATGTATGGCAAATGCAATAAAGTTGGATGTAAAACTAATGAGTTTGTTGATTATCCTTCTTGCAGATTTGGACATGACTAAACAGAGACACCAGTGGAAGACCCGTTTTGATGAGCTACTGAGCAGACATGACAACATGACTGAACAGAGAGACCAGTTACTGACCAGATTTAACAACCTGACTGAACAGAGAGACCAGTGTAAGACCAGACTTAACAACATGACTGAACAGAGAGACCAGTGGAAGACCAGTTTTGATGAGTTACTGAGCAGACATACCAACCTGACCGAACTGAAGAGGGTTCATTGTGGTCAGTGAGACGTCACTGTGTTTATACATTCTTATATCATGTTGTTCATCATTTTGTCATTAATCACATTAAAAACAGTGTCTAACATTATATTTTGTTGTTAGAATCACATGGATTTACATTAGGTGGTGATGGGTGTTACTACATCTCTACTGAGAAGAAGACCTGGGAGGACAGCAGAGCATTCTGTACAGCCAGACAATCTGACCTGATGACCACAAAGAGCAGAGAGAAGCAGGTGCAGTGTGTGTGTGTGTGTGTGTGTGTGTGTGTGTGTGTGTGTGTGTGTGTGTGTGTGTGTGTGTGTGTGTGTGTGTGTGTGTGTGTGTGTGTGTGTGTGTGCATTAGTAGTGCATGCTAAGGTTGGGCGATATGCCAATTTTTTTCAACCGCCCATCGTCTGACAAATATTCGCCGATTAACGATGTATTCGTGTCATAAAAGTAAAGTGAGAACAGCTCACTGCAGGTCGCAAAAAAGCCAGATCTACAAGCTCTCAAGGCGCTGCGTCCTGCCTGTTTTTGCAGCTCCGTTCGCTAGGCGTTGAGAGCTTGTAGATCAGTCTGTTTCTGCAGCGCAGCTGCGCAGCCAGGCTAACTTGCTCCCTTGCCTCCCCGCACCGGTCAGTCGGAGGCTCGCTCGG
Source organism: Protomyctophum parallelum (assembly GCF_964188405.1). Lineage (NCBI taxonomy): Eukaryota > Metazoa > Chordata > Actinopteri > Myctophiformes > Myctophidae > Protomyctophum > Protomyctophum parallelum. The sequence continues at coordinate 5,770,642 of NC_139697.1, forward strand.
AGCGGAGCCCACAAGCTGCTGATCTAAAAGCTCTCAAGGCATCGCGTCCTGCCTGTTTTTGCAGTGCCGTTCGCTACGCGTTGAGAGATTGTAGATCTGTCTATTGTTGCAGCGCTGGTGTCGGTGTTCGTTCACGTTGTCAATAAAAATAACTTAGATTACAGGCGGATATGAAGTTCAATCAGTGGGTTGCAGCACCAGTAGGGGCTACACGCTAAGCTAATGCTAAGCTAAGCGCTATTATGATCCCCGAGCCTATACACTAACACTAGTAGACAGTTTTTTTATTTCCCCCCCCCCCACAGCAGTGTGCATTCTGTTGTGACTGTATATTATTAAACTGCATGGGTCTGGACAACATGTAGGCTACATCCTCCCAGCTCCCAGCCTTTACTTTGGCTGGCGGCTGCCGTAAGTGCCGTGCCCCGGTGCCTGATGCTGCTGAGTGCGGGGACTGTGGGAGCATACATTATAACGGAGGAGGTGATTTCCACCCGGCCGCTGTTACTACTTTGCTGGGCCAAATTGATTCACATGTTGCTCACACTTTACAGGTTAATTGGGCTAAATCGTCCCGAGAAATCGCCTAATAAAAATGTTCGGCGATTGGATTCGTATATTCGCGATTGACGATTTATTCGTATTGTCACCCAACCCTAGTGCATGCTGTAACCTACTCCATCTAGTTGAGACACACATCTAGTATTGTACAGATTGTACTTCAGTAACCAGCTGCTTTTCTGTCCAGGTCTTTGTTTTCAGACTCGTCAGAGACAAGACTATGTGGATTGGATTGACCGACAGGGACGAGGAAGGAGAGTGGAAGTGGGTGGATGGAACACCACTGATCACACCAACGTAAGACTTCACCTTCATTATTCTGCTGAGGCCCATTCTATAAACGCCTTCTAAATACTGACCTAAGTTTTCTGAAAAACAAATATTTAGATAGCAGCATCACACTTTGTAATACTGTACATACTGTACAGAACCCCAAAAGGGATTCCCGACATTTATTTTCAGCAAACTACATTTCACATTATTTCATCTTCATATTTATTTCTAAATGGAATCAAAGGCTATAATACAACAGTTACTCTGTATCCGTTGTCTATTTCATTGTCCAATTAATTTGTACGTAGTGTAATAATGTAATATAATTTGAAGTCACTCATGATTAAAAAAACTAAACATTCAGATAAAATCCTTGTTGTGAAGGTATTGTAACGTATTAATGTGTTATGTGTCTACTTCTACAGGAACTGGGTGACTGGTGAGCCTAATGACGCTGGTGGTGGAGAAGACTGTGGTTTCTATTATAATGGAGGATGGAACGACCTTCCATGTGACGATCCAAATCACTGGATTTGTGAAATAGTTTTCTAGAGTTATGCATTAACTAGTAATAGTTATGTGTATGTGCAGCACCTGATTAACCCTTTGTGGTGCCTGGAGCTAACACCCGTCAGGGGGGGGGGGGGGTCTTTTTTTCTGAGTACACCAAATATACAATGAGCTTGTAGATCTGCTATTTTGGGAAATGTTCCCCCCAGAATATTCATGCTGGGTTTCAAGAGGGTAATTCATATTTCCATTATTCAGATAAAGGGGAGACTATGTAATGTAACATGTAATCAATGAATAACAGCCATCCGTTTCATTTTAACACCACAGACTGATAGATCAATAAAGTGTTTGTGAGGAAACTGGGTTTGGTCCAAATCAGGTTGTTAAAGGACCACTTCACCACTTTTCATGAACGATGTGGACACATCTAAAACATCTTGGTCTAGTTTTAGTCGACTAAATATAAGATTTTAGTCGACTAGATCTACAGTTGATTTAGTCGAACAAAATGTATTTTGGCGGGCCTTGATTCCGTCCTAATGACGGCATAACTTGCTGATAATAGCCGATCTACAAGTCCACAACTTGCGAGCTTGTAGATAGTCTGTTTTCAGCATGCAACTAATTGTAAAATGACTTGTACTGGATCTCTTGTCCACTAGTCCCTTCCTAACATTTTAGTCTAGTTTTTATTTGTTGACGAAATTGTCAGTATATTTAGTCTTAGTTTTAGTCATCACAGCTTAGTTTTTATTTAGTTTCCATTTAGTTTCCGTCAGTGGAAAAAGGTAGTCGACGAACATTTTTCGTCTTTGTTTATTAAAAAAAAAATGACACGGCTATGTTTATTTTTAAATGCCCATGTACAGAGCTTAAAGGACTACTTAACCACTTTTCAACCTATCTTCATATAATCGGTCCTCACTAATGTTCATCTGTAAAGTTGCTTGTAAATATTGGTAATTGTGGTTGCTTTTCTTGTTTCTAAAGTGCTTATTTGGGCTTTTCTCCTAATGTTGTTTAAACCAGTGATCCTCACACAGCGACATTCCCATGTCAAGGACCCCCATGACAGATTTGTGTTTTTAAATGTTTCAATAAAATGCTTCAAAGATATACACTTTTTTTCTTTTGAAAATAGCAGATCTACCAGTCCAGCTCACAATGCATCACATTGAAAATAGCAGATCTACCAGTCCAGCTCACAATGCATCACATTGAAAATAGCAGATCTACCAGTCCAGCTCACAATGCATCACATTGAAAATAGCAGATCTACCAGTCCAGCTCACAATGCATCACATTGAAAATAGCAGATCTACCAGCCCAGCTCACAACACATCACATTGCGACGTGTAACATTGTGAGTATTGTCGGTTTAAACATCTATAGTCAAATAACATTCTTCAGACCACATTCTATACATTCATTAAAACTATGAACTCTGACTGCAGGGGGATATATATTGTATGTATAATGATCATTATAACAATGTGCAAGAAAATATTTAAAAAGAAGGAAGAAGAAGATTTGTGTGGACAATCAAAATATGTTGGAAATGTTAATGTGGTGTCATTAAAATTAATCTCGATATGGCAGACTCACTATCTAGGAAAAAAAAACATGGCACTTAATTTATAGACCTATTTACTTGTTTCTATGAGACGTGGCAACAGCGGTCTCTGAGCTCTCAGAGCTCGTTGGTAAAACGTTGAGATTTGAAATGGTCGTTGTTCGCTCAATTCTCAACCTTTTTTTATTTATTAACCCATTAACCCATGCTAATATCAAAACAAACTTGTATGTTCAGGGGTTATATTAGACGATTCTGGGGAACATCGATTGCCAATTTGCCAGCCTATGCTGCGTATATCTACTCGCAGTTCCATTCCCATCTGGAAGGTATAGGTAGGTGCCATTTCAAAGGCTTATAGTTATTCATTTATGAATCAAATTAACTAGAATAAAGATTTTTACAGACGTTTTTTCATGCTTAGCCCATTCTGACCGGGAACCCATTTTGGTGTTGGCATCATGTTATGCTTTATCTATTGAAAAAGAGCAGATCTACAAGCTCATAGCGCGCCAGTGGCGCGCTACGAGCTTGTAGGTCTGCTATTTTTGAAAAATCAAAGAACGACTGACTTTTTTAAAAAATCTGATCTCAGGTCAGAATGGGTTATAATCAGACACAGCGTGTGCCCAGTGGAAACCTCGTATGAATCTGACCTCAGATCAGAATGGGTTAATCAGACCAGTGTGTGTCCAGTGGAAACCTCGTATGAATCTGACCTCAGATCAGAATGGGTTAATCAGACCAGTGTGTGTCCAGTGGAAACCTCGTATGAATCTGATCTCAGGTCAGAATGGGTTATAATCAGACCAGTGTGTGTCCAGTGTAAACCTCGTATGAATCTGATCTCAGGTCAGAATGGGTTATAATCAGACCAGTGTGTGTCCAGTGGAAACCTCGCATGAATCTGATCTCAGGTCAGAATGGGTTATAATCAGACACAGCGTGTGCCCAGTGGAAACCTCGCATGAATCTGATCTCAGGTCAGAATGGGTTTTAACAAAAGGGTGAATTGAGCGAGTGGGACCAACCAACGCGCCGTCGTAAAAAATAATGCCGCTGAACCGGCGGCGCCACACACAGTGACGTCACTTCCTTACCGTTGCCGGAGACGTCGCTGTGCGGTCGGGACTGAGCGCCGGGCGCCTGGGCCAGCAGCACGCACAGCAGCCACGTGAGCAGCAGGGGGCAGCAGAGACACACCGAGGAGGAGGAGGAGGACGACGATCTGGAGCACATCATGATGATGTCCACGATCACTGCAGGGAAACGCACGCACGCACGCGCGCACACACACACACACACACACACACACACACACATGTATCCAAGGAAAAGCATTAACCCATTCTGACCCGAGATCAGATTCTAAAAATGTCTGTTTGAAAATGAGTTTTCTGAAAAAAGCTGTGTTTCTATGTCAGTCGTGCACCACGTGCACGCCAACCTTCAGCGGTAAGAGGAAGAGAACGAGAAGAGTTTAAATAGACTTCCAGATTGGTCGACTGCTCAGTACATCATACACCCACACAGCGAGTGACGCACACGCACACGCAAGCAAAACTAGTCTCCAGTGGGATCTGAACAACATACAACATGTATGATGAATATCAGTCCAAGTCGCGTGTACTCCCCTGCATGTCTCCAGGGGTGATATCAACTGACCACGAATGCAGCATTTACTACATGGTGAAAGAGTAGAGTTTATTTATTTTGGTCATCATAACAAATCAATACAGTGACTGCTTTTTTTCTTTTTGCAAAAGAAACATTGACCAAAAAGGTGTAGGCTGAAGCCTAAGCTTATAGTGCCTACCATTCTAACAGATAAATGGCTTTCAGAGGGAAAATACAACAAAGCAAACAGAAGGGGAAAGAAAACAAGAAAAAACAAAAACAAACAAACATAACATAAAACAAAAACAAAGACAGACAGGACAATACACAGTTAACAGGAACAAGACAAACGAGAACAAAAACAACAAAACAAAACACAAAAACGAGAAAACAAAACATCATATCAATGTTCTATAAATTATGTATTGTGGAGTGTGTCAGGTCTCACCACAGTGGGAGGGGCGCGTATCTATGGCAACCAGACAAGCGCCGACCCGGCACGCCCACGGCCGTGTCATAGATAGTGTCTACTATCCCAGAGCAGTTCTAAACCAGCTGCGTCTAATCCAGCCGCCGCCCGTGTTAGCAATTAACGGCAGCCGCAACCTGTCAGCAAAGTGTCACATTAAACCTGTGAACGAAGACAGGCCGTGTTATGTTTAGTTCCCCCTTAGAAGAAACTTTAAGTTGGCGAGAGCCCGCCTTGCACCGGTGAAAGAAGACCGCTAGAAAATAGAGTGCTTAGTTTTCTGTTAACGGTGGCCGAGATTAGCTGTTCACGGACACACGGACGGACACACGGACGGACGGACACACGGACGGACGAAGTGCAAAACATACTCTCCCCACATGCCTTCGGCCTGGTGGAGACAATTATAGCAAAAATGAGGGAGGTGGTGGGTCAGTTCAGAATAGGAATCAGAATCACTACAGAAATCAGTAAATAAGCTTAACGGTGATTTATTAACTCAAAACAAAATAAAGTTCAACAAAATAGTCACTTAAATCAAAATAAAATAAACTGCCTCAAAAGGGATGGGTGTGAAGCTCAAGTGTCCTGGCACTGTCCAAAGCTAAACTTAAATGTCCAAAAATAAATCCAAAATGGAACCCAGTCAATGCTGTGTAGTGGCAAGTCTCCTCTTACCACCCTTCACACAGTTACGCAAAGTCCGTCCTCGATCGAAATCCAAACTCCAGAAATGGGTAGAAGGTCTCTTTTTTTTTTTTTTTACTTACATTTTTATCCCACGATTTTGTAACCCAGTTCTCTTTTCACCCAGTGCCAATTATCTAATGTAATCCTGGGCGCTACACTTCCTCTGCCAACCTGGGGGGGCAGCGGACTGACCTCATGCCTCCTCTATGCATGAGGAGTCCAAGCTGCTTCTTTTCACCTGACAGAGGGGAATTTCCCCGGCCGGACGTAGCGAGTGGAAGGGACACGTTATTCCGACCAGTTCCTTTCCCCTCCATCAGGCGCCCCGGCTGGCCAGGGGGAGGTAGTTTTAGAGACCAGGATTACGGCATGTTTTTGTGAGGGTATCTACCCTAGGGGACACGGGGAGAACATGCAAACTCCACACAGAAAGGCCCTTTCGTCAACCCCGCCTCGGGTATGAGCACTGATGACGCGGAGGAGGGAACACGCCGCCAGTGCCCACAGTGTCCCTAGCGGGAATCAAACCCAGGACTGGTAGAAGGTCTCTTAATCCAAAGGTAGAATCCAAATTAAGGGAAAAATCCAAATGGCTGCCTGGCAAGACTTGGGAAATATTCCTCTTGCCTCCTCAGTAGACTGTCTCTCTGCACCTCCACTCCGGACTGACAGAGTCAATCTCTCCAGGTGGCTCAAACAATGTGATTGCCCCGCACCCCAGGGGGCAATCACATGAAATGTCATTAATTTGACAGTTTGTAAATGCCAAAACACAATGATTAGAGCGCAGCAGGGAATCGAACCCCATCCCAGTAAACCAGAAGCGCCATGCCTGTACCTCGTTTTGTGTTTTATTTTATTTATTATAATAAGACTATGAAAGTTCTTTATACAAACTGGAAGACTCACTCCATAAATACCTTAACTCCTAGACTTAAACTAAGAAAATATATTTTATTTGTTCATGCTCATAAAGTGCTGCAAAGTGCTAAAAGTGAAAAGTGCAGCAGAAAACGTTTGGGTCATAGGCCCATTGTCAGTGCCTCGCCTACTGACAGGCGTGAATGACGACGTTTTAACTGCAAATAGAAGCATAAATCACATCAATACACATCACATACCGGGCCTGTGTTCATATGGTATGTGTACAGACGCAACGACACTTCACTCGCACATTATAAAAGACATACATCACATCAATCCACATCACATACCTAACCCTAACCTAACCCTGCGTTCATTATGTGATGTGGGGATGACATGATGAAGCTTTACTCACAAAGTGATCTGAAATCTGGTGATATAACAGACAATGGTCTTATGACCTAGATGTTTTCTGCTGCACTGTTGACTTTGAGCACTTAGAGCGCTTTATGAACATGAACAATAATCATATATTTTCTTGGTCTCTGCCCAAGTAGCCGTCATTAGGTTTCCGTGACACGAGTATTTTTTCCAGCCAGTTGTCCCATGTTTCCTACATTTTTACAAAAAAACATTCACAGAAATAAGTGAATGAGAAAAGGAGAGAAAGACTGTATAATTTATGCCATTTGTGGATGATTGACATAAATTATACAAGGTGAAAATTATGCAATGGCAGCAGCATTCTTATTTGATCCATGTTCTTTGTGCCCCTGTATTTGTCAGCAATACAGCAACACTATGAACATTAGTACACAACATACAACAGCAATAAACAAAATTTGTATGGCGTGAACGATGCGCTTACATCACTTCCTGTTCCGAACGAAACAGTGTACCTCGCCTAAATAAAATGAGGCCGACCGACGTGAATGTCGAGCTATCCGCAATTGCTGTGAAATAATCACATCAAAATAAATCACATAAATGCACATCACATACCGGGCTGTATTCATATGTGATGTGAACTGATGGGATAACGCTTTACCGGCAATTAAAATGACGAGACGTAAAACGATACAGTTCCAATCAATTGATGAGAAACTATGCGAAACACGACCCCGAATCACGCACCACATACACTAGTGAAGAACTAGTGTGATAGATAGGAAAGAAGAAATTAAGAAAAAAATAAAATGCGATTAAAAACTCAGACCACAAAAACAAATAACTTTATTAAAGCAAAGAATAGAGAAGAGAAAAGATGAAGGTAGGGTAGAAACCTTGTACATCCAAAACAGTTACTATTGTCCAATGATATTATTTATTATTATTATAATAATCTGTTCAATGTAAAATTGTAAATATTTAGTTACAAGCTCTTGTTGATACATCACCGGATCAATATTAAAAAATGCAACATACTGTATGTTATATTTAAAAAATCAATAATGGATTATCTTTGCATCGTGAGCTTGTAGATCGGCTATTTTTGCTACTTTAGTGTGTGACACTGTAGCATGACCAAGTAAGGAAATTAATTTACAAAGGTTGAACTATGGATATACAAGGTTTCTTCCCGACAGCCAAAGACAATAAACTACGCTCACTTACCTTCAATATAAGCCAGTAAACTCAACTCGCACACACACACTAACCAAGGAACAAAATGACACATCGGCCATCATTTTGTTCCTGTTAGTTTGCACAGATCTACAGCATAGAAGGCTGTAAACAGTAGGGGTGTAACGATACGCATCACGATAAATGGTTGATGATACAATGATTTGAAATCGATACAGTAACCATTTAAAATACATTGACATTTTTACAAGTAAAGTAATTAAACCCCTTTCATTTTTCTTCAAAAGATTGCTAAATACCACACAAAAATGTAATATTGATAGAATCGATACATAGTCAATGTTACCGTTGTTTCATGTTTCGATTCTTGAAATTAAAATAGATTTTTCAATGCAGTTACTATATCGTTACACCCCTAGTAAACAGTGTTAAGCAGGCTACATTGCTACCATAACGATACAGACATAAATCACATACCTCCAATTCTCCAAATAACATTTGCACACACAAAGTCCACTAGTGAAGAACTAGGGCAATCGATAGGCAAGAAGAAAGAAATTACTAAAGAAAAAATAAATAAAGCGAAATGCGATTAAAAACTCGAGACAAGAAAAATAAATAACTTTATTAAAAGCAAAGAATAGCATTATATACACAGCGCGAATGACAACATACGGTATGGTAGCATGTAGCCCACTTACACATGCAGCAGGAATCAAAAGGTTAAATTACTAACCTTCACTGCTAACAGCAAGCAGCAGCAGCAGCAGATGAAGACAGATGAAGGTATTAGGTACAAACTCAGCTGTCAGCTTCACGTTCTGAAATGACAGGGGAATAAATAAAAACTAATTTAGTTGTCGGGCTACAGGATGACATTTTGGAAGTCATAACAGTCACTGACAGGGCTGTGTCACCATTATTTTACTGTATAATAACAGTCACTGACAGGGCTGTGTCACTATTTTACTTTATTAAAATTGTCACACAAATTGTGATTAACGATTCACCCCATTAAAGTTGCCTTTTGCAACCAGAGCTTATCTTAATGTTTAGGACACAAGGAACACTTTCCTGGGGGTTTTATGTGTGCAATAAGTTATTTATTTCTCTCCACAGGGAGAGGGGAGCAATATGTGCAGTGTAGGAATTCAGCAATCAAGTCAAACACTGCGTGCAAATTTCAAATTGTGCTATGGTTATCTATTAAAAATACTAATCATTCACAGCTGGAAGAAACTGCAGTCTAACCCTTTGTACACTAAGAGTTACAATTTGGTTCAATTTGTATACTCCGAATTACAACCCTTTAAAAATTTCTGAAATAGCAGATCTACCAGCTCACGTTTTTAGCTTGTACATCCAAACATAAGTCCTATATCCAATTGTATTAAACAATGTCTAAAGACCCTCAAAATAAATTTATGCAACAATGTCAAACTCACCAACATTGCAGCTGTGCTGCAAAGTGTTAGTTTCATAAAAATCCACCATAGACATGGTATGAGCGTCTTCCTGTCAGAGAATAATCATCTGCAAGGAATTCCTTAAGTATCAGAGTTTGGAAGCACTCGTTATCACAGTAAAGCAACCTCCTGCTGCCTCCCGTCATTATATGGCAAGTCAAAACAGGTGGTACACATAAGCCGTCGAGTGATAATCAACGAGCACTTCCAAACTCCAACACTCTTGACAGGAAAGTGGCTCATAACATGTCTATGGTGGTGATTTTTATGAAACAAAGCACCCAGTTGTCACCTTGCTGGTAAGATGGCTGCGGTCTGAATAAAGTAAATTGGGACACTTCACGCCTTTTGCAACCAGATCTTATTTTAATGGCGTTTGAGAGACAAGGAACGCTTTCCTGTGGGTTTTTATGTGGGTAATATATGTTTAGATATTTCAAAGTGTCCATGGAGTCATGTAACCTGACGCTGCCAGATCCAAGAAGCTTGCTACACAAATTTGTTTCACAGCTTATTGGGATCTGGGATCACGGAAGCAAATTTGATGACGGGGCTGTTCCTTTTTTTCAAGATACTTGGTAGATGATTGGATGGGACCGTCTGTCTTATCACCGTGTGGGCGTGCAAACACAACCAATCATATTGACGTGTCTATATAGCTTCACGTCCGGTTTCGCACATATACCGCCCTTAGCTCACGCTGATTGGTCCGGTACGGAACGGATTTTTGTCAGCTCAACTGCCTGAGAGATCCCAGATGATTGCTGTGTTGGGGAACATGGTTACCCAATACCGCCCTCATCTGGCAGCGTCAGGTTAGGAGTCATGGACACTGGGCTCACTTCCTTCCTGGACTATTAAAAGTGGACAGGGAGCAAAGACCGTGCAGTGGACTGGACTCCATGTTGCTCCCTGGAAGGGAGACCAAGGAATTGGCAAGACATACGCAATTGAGACCAAGGAAGCTGAACGTGGAAGTGTTGGCTGC